>NC_080418.1:31370553-31688803 GCF_029873635.1 Malania oleifera | reverse complement strand
GGGTTTAACTCGTTAATTGATCTGGGAAGTCTCAGCCCCGTAACTGAGACCGGTTGGGTTTAGCCTGTAATTGAACTGGGGTGTCTCCGCCCCATAAGAAAGACCAGTTAGGCTCAGCCTGGTAATTGAACTAGGGTTTATCTCGCCCTGTAAGGATAGGTTGTAATGGCTTTCGCTCCACTCGTTTAAGTGAGCAGGGATAGTGTAATCCTTGGGGGGGAGGGGGTATGCCCAAGGCGGGGACGTAAGCTGGTTTGGCTGAACCTCAATAACAAATATCATGTGTCGCTCTCTCTTTATCTCATTTATATTACTGCACTTAAATTTCTGCATGTGTTTGCTTTCATTTATTGTTATAATTATTTGCATGCACACCTTTATTTTAAATGAGATATGTTTCACGTGTATGTTTGCATTTATTTCTATTAATTTACATACATGCGTGAAAGTGAGATATGATTTGTGGTGAATGAATGAAATGTTTAAATTAGCCGAAATATCTATAAAACCCATTCATCCCCCTCTTGGGATCGCACCAATTCCAACAAGTATGAATTTTTGAGCACTACTCTTTGGTGATTTCTGATCTTTCACAATTCGAGGGTACCCTTTAAATATGATTAAAAAGTCATGCAAGGATACCAACCAAAGAACATATAGGATTTTTATCGAATATGATTGTGGTATGGTAAAGATTTTCTATGGAGGAGATAAACCAAAAATAGGCAATTGTTACAATTTAAGCACAAGGGAAAATTTTGATTTAACTAGATGAGAGACTCTATTCCCTTGGTGGATGCCCCCTAATTTGATTATGACAGATGTATTTTAATAAGCACTAGTAGAATAGTATTTATGATTATTAGTGCTTATGTCAAGAGTGATGACTAAATTTTGATCAGGGGTTTAATGTTCAATAATGAGCTTAGGGTTAAACAATAAAAAGTATGAGACGAATCCTTATAGCTCAATTCTATGTGATGGACAAACTATGCGTGACTTGAGATATTTATATTCAAGCATGGATGAAGCATTAAGAAAAATTTACTAGGCACAGATGCCTTGTTCATTTGGAAGTGGATTTCTTAGAGCATGCTTATGAGATTTTCTTCAAGATATGATTTATGTTTTTCATCTTAGAGATGCAAGGTTTTAGATATTTTAGCTAGTTATGCCTTGAAACTTTACTTTGAACAAAAGGAGGAATGATATGAACTATGATGAGACTAAGGTCCCATACAAGTAGAGAAACTCATTCCTTTTCAGTTAAAAAAATAGCATGCTAAAGCCAATATTTTCACATCTTACCCAATCATTATGATATATGCGTTAAGAGATTAGATTGGATGAATCATTTGAATTTTCGTATTGGCTTTTAATTTCAAAGGTTCTTAGTATAGAAATAGTGTATCATGAATGCATATTCTCCCCCTTTTTGATGATGACAAATACTTTAAGAAAAAATGGGTATAGCCTTGAAAGGTTCCCCTTGAGAATAAGTATAATAGGAATTTATAATAAAGCTCAAGCATATGTGAAAGGAAGACACCCAAATAATCAATCATGCATGCAATCAAATTGTTGGAAGTATAACTCAAATGCGTAGGAGAGTAAAAGATATATAGGATAGATCACTCCCAACTTGGTTTACCCAGTTTTGCATACTTCTCCCCCTTTTGGCATCAACAAAAGGGCTAAGGTAGATAAGCTTTGAAAGAAACCTTAGATAAAGGCTTAGAAGCATGTGTTGGATAATAGTAATTTAAATACAAGATTTAGTTTTGGGAAGATTTTTAGAAATTTCGGTAGCATGTTGTTTGAAAGTAGAGCATTTCCCAAAAAAAAAATCTATATATCAAAGACCTGATTGATTTCAACAAGCATTTTACAGTATTTCTCATCAACCAATTCAAGCAGTCCAGTATGGATTAAAGCAGTTCATATAATAAGTATAATACTTCCAACATTCATACATTTGTATAGTTATGAAATTCATAAAGAATAACATAAGTGATCTCACAAAATATGAAGTATATTAATAATTGATGTGAGAGAATGTTTAAATTTTTAGAACTGTAGTGTTTTTAGTTAAGATGCTCCCCTTCAGTGTATGCACTCAATCATATGATCAGGAAACTTCTTTACTATGCATAAGGCCTAACTCACATATAATTTGGATATATTTATCCTCCTAAAGAGGTTTTGTGAATATATCAACCCACTATTATTAGTGCACATGAACTCAAGTGCCACATCCCCCTTTTGCACATGATCAAAAATGAAATGATGTCTAATTTCAATGTGTTTGGTTCATGAATGTGATATGGGGTTCTTTGAAATATTAATTGCACTAGTATTATCACATTTGATTGGAATCGTGTCATAATGCTATCCAAAATCCATAAGTTGTCGCTTTATGTAAAGCGTTTAAACACAACAACTTCCAGCCGCAATATATTCAACTTCGGCTATGGATAGTGCAACTAAGTTATGTTTCTTGGAGAATGAAGAAACCAAAGATTGTCCTAAGTAATGACAAGTGCTACTAGTGCTTTTTCAATTTACTTTTCTACTTGCAAAGTCGGCATCTGTGTGACTAATAATCTCAAATGAAGTTTGCTTACCGTACCATAATCCTAGTTCAACAGTTCCAACGAGGTACCTAAGTATCATTTTAACTGCTAACAAGTGGGACTCCTTAGGTGTTGCTTGAAATCTAGAACACATACAAACACTAAACATAATATCAAGCCTACTTGCTGTAAGATATTATAGACTACCAATCATGCTATGATAGAGTTTGACATCAATAGGAATACCTTGCTCATCTTTGTCAAGTTTAGTGGAAGAGCTCATAGGAGTTCTTAAAATTTTTCCATCTTCCATGTTAAATTTCTTAAGCAAGTCCCTAACATATTTTGATTGACGTATGAAAGTCCCATGTTTGGCTTGTTTGATCTGAAGTCCTAGGAAGAAGTTTAGTTCACCTATCATGCTCATTTCAAATTCGTTTTGCATGCATTTGGCAAACTCATTACACAATTCATCATTTGTAGCTCCAAAGATAATATCATCAACATATATTTGCACAAGGAGCATGTGATAATTTTTAGATTTAATAAATAGTGTAGTGTCAATCTTCCCTCTCATAAAGCCATTTTCAAGAAGAAAACCACCAAGCCTCTCATACCAAGCTCTAGGAGCTTGTTTCAATCCATACCAAGCTTTGGTCAAATGGTACACATGGTTAGGGTACTTATGGTTTTCAAATCCAGGAGGTTGTTCTACATATACCTCCTTATTAATGTAGCCATTTAAGAATGCGCTTTTGACATCCATCTGATATAATTGAAAGTTCTTAAAAGCGGTATATGCTAATAACATTCGAATGACTTCTATCCTAGCTACGGGTGCATATGTCTCCTCAAAGTCTATACCCTCTTCCTGATTGTAACCTTGGGCAACTAATCTAGCTTTATTTCTGATTACAATCCCATTTTCATCTTTCTTGTTCCTATAGACCCATTGGGTTCCAATAATAGTGTGATCATCAGGTCTAGGAACTAGGGTCCATACTTTACTTTTTTCAAATTGATTTAACTCTTAGTGCATAGATAGTACCCTTGATTCATCCTCTATGGATTCATTTATATTTTTAGGTTCTTTTTGAGATAAGAATGCAAAATGACTAACCGGGTTTCTTAAGGAAGAACATGTGGCAACTCCACGTGAAGGTTCTCCTATAATCTATTCAATAGGATGGTTCCTAACAAATTTCAAATCTCTAGGCATCTCCTGAATCTCACTATCAACTTTATTATCCTCAATAGATGTATCTTTAATTTCTGAGTTTTTATCTACATTATTCTCAATGGATAGGTTCTTTAATCCTGTCCTCATTTCAATATCATCTTCATAAGCTCTCTTAGAGAAAGCATTTGACTCATCAAAGATTACATGAATTGATTCAACGACAGTTAAAGTTCTTTTATTGTACACCTTATAGGCTCTGCTATCTAGTAAGTAGCCTAGAAAAATGCCTTCATCATATTTAGTGTCAAATTTTCCTAAGTTTTCATTATCCCTAAGCACAAAACATTTGTAACCCAAGACATGGAAATAGGAAATTTTTGGTCTATGGCCATTCCACAATTTGTAGGGAGTTTTGTTAAGAGAGGGACTAATTAAGAATCTCTTCATTACGTAGGAAGCAGTGCTCACTGCTTCAGCCAATAAATATTTTGGTAATTTATGTTCATTTAGCATTATTTTGCCCATTCCTTGTAATGACCTATTTTTCTTCTCAACTACACCATTCTGTTGTGGAGTCCTAGGTGCTGAGAAGTTGTGAGATATACCTTCTATGTCACAATATTCTTCTATACCTTGATTTTTAAATTTAGTTCCCCTATCACTTCGAATGCTTGTTATTTTGTATCCTTCTCATTTTAGATTTTTCTACAAGGTCTAGTAAACTGTTTGTATGATTCATCTGTGTGCAAAAAATAGTACCCATGTGTACCTAGAATAGTCATCCAAAATTACAAATTTATATGCTTTTCCTGCTAGACTCAAGAGCTGATGAGGACCAAATAAATCTAAGTGCAACATTTGAAGTGGTCTAGTAGTGGAAATCATTTTCTTTTTCTAAAACTGGATCTAGATTGCTTTCCAAATTGACATGCATCATATATTTTATATTTTACAAATTGAGTTTTTGGCAAACCTTTAACTAAATCCTTTTTGACTAGTTTTGATAGTAAATCCATGTTAGTGTGCCCTAGTCTTCTATGCCACAACCAACTTGCTTCATTTATAGCAGAAAAACATGTTACATGTTGAGAAGCTAAGTTATCAAAGCTGGTGGTGTAAACATTTTCATGATGATAAGCAGTAAATAGAATTTATTATCAGATTTATTCTCAACTATGCATTTTTCATGTTCAAAGGACACTCTATAACCTTTATCATACAATTGACTTATGCTCAGCAGGTTATGTTTTAAACCATTAACAAGTAAAACATTATCAATAACAAGGGAAGGTTCCTTAGCAACCTTGCCTACTTCGATGATTCAGCCCTTTGCGTTGTCTCCGAAGGTCATGAATCCTCCTTCTTTGGGTGCAATGGAAGCAAAATTGGCCTTGTCTCCAGTCATATGTCGTGAACAACCGCTGTCCATGTACAGTTGTCCTTAGATGAGGACGATCTCAAGCACACCTGCAAAAATATTTAAGTAACTGATGTTGGTACCCAAATTTTGTTGGGTCCAAAGGGGTTAGTGGTTGATTCACCTTTGACTTTCCATACTTTCTTAATTTTCACATTTCTATTTCTAAATGGACAGTCAAATTGAGTATGGCCCTTTTATTTACATTTGAAACATGTTACATGCATAGATGAAACTTTAGATGGAATGTGCACTTTTGATTCATGAGCAAAATATCCCAAATAAAGAACATCCCGTCTTTTGTTTTCAATACCATTAAAGCCTAGACCTTCTTTATCAAGGAAGCTTCTTTGGACTCCAAGGATTTTTTCAAGAGTGTTTTGGCACACGGTGAATTTAGAAAGAACTTTGGACTTTTCTTTCAAATTACTTTCAAGTTCAGCAATTTTCAAATCCTTTTCTTTTAAAGAAGTAGCATGGGATTTCTTCCCAATTTCAAAAGCTTTGACCAATTTTCATATTTGTTTGTCAAAACAATATTTTCCTTGGTCATCTTATTTAGCAATTTATGGACACGAATATATTCATGTTGCAGTTCTTTATATGTAGGCATGCTATCAGAATCAGAATCATCATCAAGTTAATAAGACGATAAAGAGCAAGATGATTGTACCTCATCATTGTGTGCCATCAAGCACAAGTTTGTGACGTCAGTGTCACTAGAGTCGGTGTCTGAATCACTGCTATTATGTTTGTCCCATGATGTGCCAACTTTCATTGCTTTTTTTTTTTTTCATTGATTCCTTTTTCAATAATGGGCAGTTTGGTATGATATACCCAACTTTGTTACAATTGTAGTGTTAGAATTGGTGTATTCCCAAGAAGGGGGGGGGGGGAATCGGGTATTTACAAATTTATGCCTAGGTTCAACTAAATTCCAGTAGCAGTATAACCACAACCTATGATTTGTCTAAATAATCGTAAACCCAATTAACACTTGTGCTGAAAATGAAAGTGCAGAAAATAAATTATGGAAATACAAAGTACACGCACGATATATTATCGGGGTTAGGCCAATACTGCCTACATCCTCACCTCAAGCTCACAAGCAATAGGATTCCACTAAGGCCCGCTTAATGGGTGGAACGACACCTAATATAACACCTTAACAGGATGGTGCACCTAGCTTTCCTAATTGGGTCAAAGCCAATCCGAGACTTTTTACAGGGCAAGTCTCCCTCTTCAGACCCACACCTGGAATACAACAGATAATCAAATTTGTGTACAAAAAAATGTGTTTCTTACACTAAGTAGATATGTACCACTACGCCCAATCAATTAATGCACTCACATATGATAGGATATTAAGCTCAAGTGAGATTTTATTAACTAATGTGTTAACTCTCAAAAGTATGTATTTCAAAGTGTGTATGCGAGAGTAAGACTTTTGATTTCAAGATAATGTGCATGTAATGTGATTAATCAAAAGCTCTTTATAACCCTAACCAAATATCACAATAATGTTTTTCAAATTTAAAGCACAAAAAAATAAAAATAATAGGGTTTAAGCTTGCAAAAGATATTTTTGTCAAAGCACAAAGCAAGCTTATGAACCTTGTAATGAGGATGCAAGATCTTAAGCCAAGTAAGAGTTTTTCCCAATCAAATATTTATGAATGAAATATTATAAGAAAAACCTTAAGCTACTCTCCAAAAATCAAAGCACAACCAAATACAAGTGAGGGAGAGTTTGAGCTTGTAGGATGAGTGTGACAAACCAATCTCACTCAAGATAAATGGCTAGATGAATATCGGAAGTGTATTTTGGCAATATATTTGAATATATATGGGAGTATGAATGATTTTGGCCAAAAATATTTTTAGAGAAATTTGGCTAATCTCAAAACCCTAATTATGTCTTAATTTTACAAATGAGGAGGTATTTATAGCGAATGGAGAACTTATAGTCGTTGGGGACAGGCTGGGTATTTTGGAGAAAGATTAAGTGAGTTTAATTAAAAATAACCCAGTTTAAACTCGATAAAAATTGGACAACCCGAGAGGATCGGTCGATCATTTTTGAGGTTACGTCAATCAGGTTGCTCGGTTCGGTCGACCAGGGTGTTTTTGAATTGCAGTGATGGTCGACCAGACTTGAGGTGATTTTTGAACTCCGATGTTTGGTTGACCAAATTTAGTTTGATTGACCAAACTTCATGTATTCGGTCTACCAAGTCATATTAAATCTAAAGGTTTGGTCGACCAGGACGTTGGGATTTTCTACGTGCCAATTCGGTTGAGGAGGGCGTTGATATTCATTTTAGGATGGTCAACCAAGTGGTCAACTTTTTGACCCTGGAGTTTCGGTTGATCAAGGGTTTTAGTGTATTTTGGTTCAGTTGACCGACCATATAAAATTTTCAATTTAAGTCCTATTTTTCTTTTGAAATCACCCCTATTCTCATGATAATTATTTCTAAGATGTGTGGGGGCTTTTTTATGCAATATATTTGGACCTATGGTTAGTCTAAGGTCCTTGAGCTTATTTGTCCTATCATGCATGCAATGCAAAAGTGGGTACAACCAAGAAAGGCTCCCCCTGAAATAATGCATAAAAGAAATGTAAAGTTCAAACATATTTCCTAAGGTACCCAATTTTGCCTAACTTCTCCCCCTTTTGGCAACAACAAAAAGGGTCATGATGAATTTAAAGTATATAGACAAGACATTGAGTAAGAATCATTTGAATACAAAATATGGATGGGAATACTTCTAGAAAATTTGGTAGTATGCCATTTGAAATTATAGCATTTTCTAAAAATATTTGTATGGAAATGACCTGATTGAGTTAAATTTAACAATTTATCCACAACTAACCCAAATAGACCAGTATGAATAAGAACTGTTGGCCTTACAAGACTTAACATCTTATTTTGATGCTAACAAACAAGTGAAACTTAACATATTTGTTGGGTAATAATATTTCAGGGTTTAGGAAAAAGAATGTGTTAAAAGCTTATACTTCAAAGAAGGATGATCATATGAAGCTTAAATGGCATGAATTCAAAGACTAAAGCTTGCAGATCATGAGAGCATGGATATTAAAGAAAACTCGATGAAAAGCTTAAAGTATTTTAAAGCTTGAAGACAAGTAGCAAATCAAAGCATGAATACCTAAGTGTTTAAGAATGACAAATGGCTCAGAAGTCTTTATGTAAGTGCTTCAATGTTTAAATATCTTTTAAAATATTGTTGAAGCTCTTTAGGGGATATTTATGGACTTAGAGACCTATTTTAAAAACCCAGAAAATATTTTATGAAAGATCAAATCAAGAGAGAAAATTAATTTTGAAAAACTAAAAATGAAAAACCAGAAAGCGGACTAGTCAGTCAATTGACTAGAAAAACACTAAGATTGGCTAGCCGATTGAAAAAAAAAACATAAGAGTGGATAAACTGCCCAAACGACTGACAGTTTGCACTAAAATCAATCAGCCGACCGACATGCCCAGCCAACTGACCATTTTTGAACTGTGCTGAGCCAGCCGACTGACATTTATTTAGGTTAAATTCTGAACAGAAAGAAAGGTGGCAGCCACCTATCCAACCAACTGACCCTATGAAAAGCATTACCCAGTCGCCTGTCCAGCCGACTGACTCCACAAGATTTCAAAATTTTGAACTTAACAGGAAAATTCTAAAAATTACTTTTTCAAATGTGAACATTAGAAACACTTGCAAGACACTCCAAGTAACTTGGGGAACAAGGAAACTAATCCTTAAAAGCTTATAAATACTACCTTAATCCCAAGAAATTAACACACAAGCAAATACACAACATACTTGCATTAAATCTCTCAATATCTCTCAAAGTTCTCTATTGCTCATACTCTTGCTGGGGGAAATCATCAGAATTGCTACTGAATCATAAACCTAAGGTTCTCATACTGAGTTTTTTGAATCACAAAGGAACCCTTGGTGAATTCTACACTTGAGCTTCAATTCTATTTCTTATTGGTATTTAAATTATTGAAGTACCTAGAGCTGAATTTGTACTAATCTACTCTGTTTTTAGAGTGCTATTGTATGCAGTGTTTACTTCCTATATTTTGTAGTTCTTGAACGATTCAAGGTGTTTGGGTCATTGGTTAAGTGAGGCGATATCATTTAGAGAGGTACTGCTCTAGCCTATTTGAAGGAGTGACCGAGTGAGGGGATATCACTTGGAGAGGCGGGCTTTAGCCTACTGAAGGAGCGTGTAAATGGTGTTGTTCCACTCAGAAAAAGGAACTGGTTTCAGTGAATCCTTTGGTGGTTTTCTAAAGGCGAGGACGTAGGCTGAGTATAAGTCAAACCTCGTAAAAGTCGTGGTCTCACTCTCTCTTTCCCTTGCTCTTTATTTTCGGTACATGTAAATTGTGTGGACGATTTAATTTCTTAATCATATATACTACATAAATTTGGCAATTAAGTAAACTTAAAGTCTAATTTTAATTTGGGTTGCAGTAACCAAAAGGGAGTACGTTGGTTAAACCATACTTTGCGGAAACCATAAGGGAGTACGTTAATTGGATTAACACCCAAAGATAAATTAACTAAGAGTTTATTTGAATTCTGAATTTTGGGAAGAGTGTGAATGTCAAAGCGATTGCATTAACCACAGGGCTTGAATCAAATTCATATCCACAAGGCTTATATAAAAAGACAACCATCTTAAGTTCTTACATTACTAAAGTGTTGTATACTTTATCTTGATTTGGTTGTTTGCCTTCAAATTGTTTGGTTGATTGATTACTTGAATGATTGAATGTTTGTGTGGCTGTGGATTAAATAAAGAAATAAGTTTTTGCTAAAAGTTTGAAGAATCAACAACAAATTAAAGAATTCATTAAAAGAATTAAAAGAGGTTAAGGATTCTTAAAAAGAATTAAAAGAAAATTTTTAAATCCAATCCACCCCCCTCTTGGGACTACACATTTGTTTTTCAAGAATATAAAATATAAATGTAACTATTAACATGCAAGAGATACGATAGCCATGCGTTGCACCATACAAACAAACTCACAAAGAATAAAGCAAAGATAGATTTAAACTTTTCAGAGCCGTAGATTTTAAAAACAAGTAGCTCCCCCTAAGTTTGTGCACTCTATCAATTTTATATGAGGCACACATACAATCATAATCATCTTGGTACCTATTTTTATTTTGGGAAAAAGTGTTTCAAAATTTCGGTAACATGCCATCTATAAATTGGACATTTTCCCGTAAAAACAAGTACCTGAAAGGTTCAAACAAGCAATTTATAACTTAGTTTAAGCATGTGAGAACCTATAATCCTCTACCAGCATGCAATTCACCTCCCTTGCATCCGCCATGTAAGAGACATTCTAAAATAAGCATGCAACAAGGTAGCAGTCAACAATTCATATAAATATGCCATCCATTAAAGAATATATATATGGAAAAGAATAGAGAATAGCAACTAGATATATATATATATATATATATATATATATATAAATATAATAACATGATCATAGGGGCATTTTAATACACCAGTCATGAAGAATTAATGCTCCCCCTCAGGCAATAACTACCGATGAATGTAAATAACTGCAAATGACCCAACTATCAGCAGAAAACAAAATGGATAGTGGGTGAGAGTGTAGTGTATTCAGTGAAAGAAAAACAAGAACAATGTAAGCTGTTTATAGATACAGACCAGATAATAATAACAACAATAATAATCTCAGTTTCTACAGGGAGCTCTCTCAGTGTCTATATGCCATCCCCATCATCAAAATTGTATCCTCCATCTAGGGCAAAGTCCATCTGCTCCTCATATCTATCGTCATGCAACTCATGAATATGGTTATTTAGCTCATTGAAATTTACAGCCATGACCCTCTCCAGCTCCCTTTACCTATGCTCTAAAGAGACCAAAAACTCTATGAACTCATCACGAAGAGCAGTGTATTGTGCGTGGGATGACGAAGCCATATCCCTTAACCCCCTGATACCTGTCTGTATGGATTGAGTAATTTGAGACTGAGAATCTCTAAACTGACCAAAAGAATCAACAAATCCTGTGATGGCGGCCATCAAGTCAGCATTTGATGGTTGAGTAGGCCATGGTGGCTTCTCCTGATCTTCCAATCTCGTAGCACCCATGGACAACCACAAGTTGCCAACGAACTCATACCCTATCAATCTCAATGTAACCGATGAGAACATGTCTGCGCTTTCCCTTCTACTTAGCATAGCAAGATTCGATTGGGTTACTTCCATCCTCAGGAATAGCCTATCTAAGATCCCCCCTATAGGGAATGATGATTGTACACCCAATAGTCTTAGCCATCATCCATCTTATCATCAAACTGGGTAGGTTAAGTTCTTTCTAGTGAATAGATTCCACATGATAAAGTAGTCTAGAAAGGATGCATGCACCCAAGATCCTGCCTTAGGCAGAATATTGTATGTAACCAGATGGTGGACTACTTTAGCCTCTAAGGTGAAGGACCTATAGTTTGGAGGGTGATTGGGGTTTGCAAGTGGGTCAGTCATAACTAAATTTGCAAACGTTTCAATACAAAACTCCTGCTCATTTATCCAAGAGGTCACCAAATCAGGGCACTCAAAATTTCCCTACTCAATGTCAAAAACATCAGAAAAATACTCAGCATCAAATCTGATGTCGATCTCCAAAACCCAGGAATAATATCCATCCTCATCATTTCCTAGATTGACATAAAATAGTATAACAAAAGTGGGCTGATATGTCATGAGTGACTCCCACCCCTGAAATCTAAACATATCCATGATATTGCTAAAATGCTGTTCCATAAGCGAAAGATTGATGACCTTACCGAGTATGACCTCCTTGGGGTGGAACTCCCTCATGTATCTGATCTTAGCCTGCTTTAAAAGAAATCAGATGTCCTGAGCGTAGGCTACCTCCTTGGCATCAACGTGTTCATCTAGCCTAGCCAAGAAGGATGGTGGAAGGATTTTTGTTGCCGAAGTAAAGATTTATAAGAGGAGCTGAGGAAATAGAGGAAAAGCTCTAAATTTTGAGGTGAAAATGAGCTTTTTTATGTGGCTAATATATATAGGCCCGCGAGGTTCGGTCGATCATGGGGAAGTTCGGTCGACCGATGCTTCAAATGCTTCACACTCCATGTATGTTCGGTCAAATGAAGCAAAGGGTGGTCGACCGAAATTGGATATGACGTTTCAGTTTCCGAGGATGAGTTGGCCAAGAGGATTTTGTTCTAAAATGGTTGGTCGACCTGAAAAGCGTTTGGTTTCGAGTTTGGTTGACTAGGGGGTAGACCGAAGTGTGTTTGGTTGACCGAAATTCGTTAGTTCAAAATGGATGGTCAACCGAAGGATCAAAGTCAACCATACGGTCGACTGAATGTTTTAGGTCCTTTAAGGATGGTCGACCGAACTCAATCAACTCTTCAATTTTCACTTGATTTTGCCCTAATTCTGGCTTTAAGGGAATAAAAAATGACTTTTCAATTAAGGTGGTATTTGTTTGTAGGATTTCTAAGCTTAACCACATCCCAAGCCATCGGTCATCACTACCTCACTATGGCTGATTCTAAGATCCAAGGAAGAGTGATTATTCAGATTCAATTTGAGCTCATCCTCCCTTTTGTCCTATGGAATTAGCTACCATAATCACCTCCATCATTTCCTTATCTAAACTTCTGGCACTCCTACATAAACAAGCAAAAACGATGTGTCCTAAACAAGCTTTACATGCATACGAAAGTTTTTGCTTATTTGTTCTATTTTGTTCAGAAGAGGCATTAGAGTTTTTATGACTGTGGGATTTTAATGATAGACTCCCTTTGAATAATTTATTTCTTTTGACTCCTAATGGTTTATCAGCTTTTATTTTTTCTTTTATGCAGATGATCCTTATGATTTTATTAATTTTATTCTTCTCTAGAGCAACTTGATATTCTTTTAATCCATTCAATTTCTTTGCTACTTTCTTATTCTCATTTTTCAATATTGCTTTCACTTTATCCATCCTAACTAGAAGCTTATGTGTTTTCGATAAAGTTTTCTCTAGTTTTTCATTCAAAGACATACTCCTATCTATCAATTTAGCACACAGTTCATCACAATATCTAATGTCAGGAATGTTACAAGAATCAGTGCATGCATCAACATCAGCCAGTGTATCACAAGATTCAGTAGGTGATTCATCACCAGAATATTTTTTACAAGAATCATTGCATGCATTAATAACAGATATATCATTGCATTTAATAAATGATTCAGCATAAAATGTATCACATAATTTTGTACCCGAATCATCACAACATGCATCACATGAATTATTGCACGAAACAGTAAAAGAGGCAGAGTTGGAATCATATACCCCATTGTCTACGAATGCGATCGGATCATGATTGGCCACTACATGATCATTTTGGCTTAGAGCATTTGGTGTGGCAATCTCCTTTTCCTAGGTCACTCCATACTTCTTTTCCAGCTCTGCCCAGATCTCCTGTGCACTTCTACATGCCATGATCTCCAAAAAACATTAGAATCTACAGCACAATACAGTAAATCCATGGCATGTGAATTTGCATGCATTAAACTATTATCATTTTCTACTAGCATACAAATTCCTTTATCAATCACCTGCTAGGCCCTCCAGTCCATAGATTTTATAAAAATGCTCATTCTAATTTTTCAGTGGGTGTAGTTAACACCACAAAACAATGGATGGCTAGAAGGTGATCGTCTCTTTCCGAATGGGAATACACTAATAAGAGGCATCCCAATCTTTAGAAAAAAATGTTTAAGTCAATGCCACGAGACTCTGATACCAATTGTTGGAATTGGTGTATTCCCAAGACCGGGGGGGGGGGGGGGGTGGGCGGTGTGAATTGGGTATTTAAAAATTTATGCCTAGGTTCAACTACATTCTAGCAGCAGTATAACCACAAGCTAGGGTCTGTCTAAATAATCTTGAACCCAATCAACACATGTGAAGCATATAATGAATCAGGCATACAACATACATGTGTTGAAAATGAAAGTGTAGAAAATAAATTGCGAAAATATAAAGTAAACGCACGTTATGTTATCAGGGTTCATCCAATACTGCCTACATCCCCGCCTCAAGCTCATAAGAAAGAGGATTCCATTGAGGCTCGCTTAACGGGTGGAGCGACACCTAATACAATACCTTAACAGAATGGTGTACCTAACTTTTCTAACCGGGTCAAAGCCAATCCGGGACTTTTCATAGGGCAAGTCTCCCTCTTCACACCCACGCCTGGAATACAACAGATAATCAAATTTGTGTACAAACAAATGGGTTTCTTACACTAAGAAGATATGTACCACTACGCCCAATCAATTAATGCACTCACATATGATAGGATATTAAGCTTAAGTAAGATTTAGTTAACTAATGTGTTAACTCTCAATAGTATGTCTATCAAAGTGTGTATGTGAGAGTAAGACTTTTGGTTTCAAGATAATGTGCTTGTAATGTGATTAATCAAAAGCTCTCTATAACCCTAACCAATTATCACAATAATTTTTTTCAAATGTAGAGCACAAAAAAATAATAGGGTTTAAGCTTGCTAAAGATATTTTTGTCAAAGCACAAAGCAAGCTTATGAACCTTGCAATGAGGATGCAAGATCTTAAGCTAAGTAAAAGTTTTTCCTAATCAAATATTTATGAATAAAATATTATGGGAAAAACCTTAAGCTACTCTCCAAGAATCAAAGCACAACCAAATACGAGGATGCAAGATCTTAAGCTAAGTAAAAGTTTTTCCTAATCAAATATTTATGAATAAAATATTATGGGAAAAACCTTAAGCTACTCTCCAAGAATCAAAGCACAACCAAATACGAGTGAGGGAGAGTTTGAGCTTGTAGGATGAGTATGACAAACCAATCTCACTCAAAATAAATGACTCGATGAATATAGGAAGTGGATTTGCCAATATATTTGAAGAGATGTGGGAGTATGAATGATTTTAGCCAAAAAGATATTCAGAGAAAATTTTATAATCTCAAAGCCCTAATCATGTCTTAATTTTGCAAATGAGGAGGTATTTATAAAGTTGGGAGATACTATAGTTGTTGGGGACACACTGGGTATTTTGGAAAAAGATTAAATGTGTTTAATTAAAAATAACCCAGTTTAAACTCAATAAAAATTGGACAATCTGAGAGGATCGGTCGACCACTTTTGAGGTTCGGTAGACTAGGTTGCTCAGTTCGGCCGACTAGGGTGTTTTTGAACTGCAGTGATGGTTGACTAGACTTGAGGCGATTTTTGAACTTCGATGTTCGGTTGACTAGATTTAGTTTAGTTGACCAAACTTTATGTATTCAGTCAACCAAGTCATATTAAACCTATAGGTTCCATGTGCCAGTTCAGTCGACCAGGATGTTGATATTCATTTTGGGATGGTCGACCAAGTGGTCAACTTTTTGACCTTGGAGAGGTTCGGTCGACTGAGGGTCTTAGTGTATTTTGGTTGGGTTGACCGACCATATAAAATTTTAAATTTAAGTCATATTTTTATTTTGAAATCACCCCTATTCTCATGATAAGTATTTCTAAGACGTGCGGGGGGCTTTTCATGCAATATATTTAGACCTATGGTCAGTCTAAGGTCTTTGAGCTTATTTGTCCTATCATGCATGCAATGCTTCAATTATTACAAATTTTTCCTACTTAAATATTACAGACCCAAATTAAACTTAATATATAAATTACAACAAATGAATGTTTAGGTTCTTTATCTTCTTTAAATCCATGTGCGTGCACCATAAGATACTTTCAATTGATCTTGCACACAAACTTACCATACATTAAATACCAAAGTATTTGTCAAAATCAAAATGGGATATGACCTATAAAGTCAACATGTAGCATGTGGGAGCATATGATTTTTCTTTTCTTTTACTTGACTCTCCCTTTTTAGATACTGAGCCTCGAAACATTTCAGATGGTCTGCTATTCTTCCTAAAGAACCTATTGAATTTTTGGGTAAGCATAGCCATATCTTCTCCTGACTCTGGTTCACTATATTCATTAGAGGTGTTAGTAGATGTTTTCAAAGCAGTTACTTTCTTTACTCTATTGTGCTCATTCAGTCTCTCATTCTCGTATGTGATGAGTGGCTCTATTAGTTCATCTAGAGTCATTGCTTTTAAATCTCTACCCTCGGCAATGGTAGTAGCCTTGGCTTCCCAGACTGGTGGCAATCCCTTAAAAATTTTATTAATCATTTTATATGTGGGATATGTTTTGCCTAGTGCATGCAATAAGTTAGTGATGTGTATGAAACGAGTCTACATGCTACTAATTTAGGTGTAATCCCAAGAGGAGGGGGGGGGTGAATTGGGTATTTAAAATATTACTTAAGATTACTGTATCACTTAATCACTAATTTAAGATTTAACAGAATAATCACACGCTAGGGAATACTTATATTTCAATTTATTACACTATCTAATAAAATTAATTAAAATTAATATCTTAACAAGCTCCATGATACCCAATTAAGTCTTAAGTGTGCATAATATTCAGCAACATACATACATACATATAAGATTGACAATTAAACGCAAGTGTTAATTAAAAGGATATGAGGGAAGAGAGATGCAAACACTGAATTTTACGAGGTTCGGCCTACTACGGCCTACGTCCTCGCCTTGAGCAACACACTCAAGGATTCCACTAGCTCCTTTAACTAGGCTAGAGCTTCCCTTTACAGTCCGTTGCTTACAAAAGGTATAGAATCCTCCTCACCCCGATTCACAACCCAAACCGCCAATAAAATAATATGATTACAATTTTCTACAAACTCAAATGCTCCTTAACAAGCTAATGAGCACAATCAAATCTTAATACATGCTTAAATGACATAACTCGAAGCTCAATAGAATGTATGTAATATGATCATTGAAATTCTTTTGCAATAATAATTTGATAATCCTTGTATAAATATATGTATGACTATTATGCTTCAAAGATTAAATCCAACTATATGATCTTTACAAAAATATATGTAAAACACTTTTGTTTCAAAAGATCTACATCAAATAGTTATTTGTAATAATGAGACTGATATGAAATCTTTGAATAAGATATATAAAAGTGAATGCTTTCAAAGATTTAAGCTTTAATAAACCCTTTAAAAATTATTCAAGTAATATATATATGAAGATCTCAAGTTCTTGCTCTCAAGGAATATTTAATAATAGAATTTTGAGAGTATAAACACTTTGATAATAAAAAATCTATATGTCAAAAATGATACTTTGTTTACCAAACTTCAAAGGACAAGATTTTTCTTGCAAAAATATGAGTGAATGCCCTTTGATCATGAGAGTAATGTGTGCCCAAAAATCTGAATGCAATAGCGTGTAGGCAAGAGGTTCAAACGTTGCTAAAAGTACTCTTCTTCTTTGTTTTCTTCTTGTTCTAAGGTTTTAGGTTAAAATATATAAGCATGGTCAGCAGATGGGCACATCTTGATCGTTGGATCAATCAAGATATATTTTAGTTAAGAAAATTCTGCCCATTGTGCACTAGAGCGTTAGTCTGCTCGACAGACTCTTTGACGAGTGCGCACGTTCGTCGATGAGTGTTCAACACTCGTTCTTTGACGAGAACATGGGTTCATCGATGGGTGGATTGTATGAGATTTTTGAGCTCTTGGTATTTTATCGTCGACGAGAGCAAAGCTTTCCTCGCCGAGTGGCCTTTATGAATTCGTTAACGAGGCCAAGAGGTTCATCGATGAGGCCTCTATCTTCTAGAACTATTTGCCTCTAAAATGTCCATCCAACCTAGAACTGATGTAAATAGATTTTTCATGAAATGCATGAGTCATAAGGTCAGACCAAGGTCTTTTTGTTCCAACTACATTTTATGAGATATGTAAATACAAGTAATACTAAATGGCCATCACAATTGAAAACTTGAAGCTTCGTCATCCTTTTGATTTTCTAATTCCACGGAGTGTGCTAGGTTGTATACGCTTTAAGTTCCTCATGGCTTCCATGACATCCTTACCTTCCATGCATGCTAAGTAATGATCCTATTCACAATCTCAATGCACAGGTAAGATACTATGTGATTTATCATTATCAAAATGGGATTAGACTCATAGAATCAACAATCTCCCTATTTTTGATGATGACAAATACACGAGCAAAAATAGGTTAAGCCAAACAAAGCTCCCCTTAAGATAATGCATGATTTATAATATAGCATTGTAATTAATTTTTTTTTTGCTTTAATAAATGTTCTCTCTTCCTTTTGACATCAATCAAAAAAGTATACAAAAATATACAAATTTAAATATTTCTCCCCTTTGTTAAAAAAAAATTTATCTCTTCCCCTGTGTAAAGCAAGTTACCTCTTCCCCTTTCTAAAGATATAGCTGTTTTGTGAAATCAAATTTCATGTTGAACATACAACAACATTTCAATCGACATTGATATAGGTAAGCAATTCAGTTCATTAAAGTTAAAAATTCATGTGCGCGTCAACATGTATCATATATCCATAAATAATTTAACATGCAATAGCCATTATCAAATTTTAATTTAAGTTGCTCCCCCTCAGTTATGTATTTTAATATATCTCTAGACAACTTCTCTATTGTGCATCAAGCCTAATTCACGTCTAATTTGGATAAACCTATCCTCTAGAAGTGGTTTCGTGAATATTTTTGCCCATTGTTCTTCTGTGCACAGAAACTCAAGTGTCACATCTCCCTTTCGCACATGGTCACGTAGAAAATGATGTCTAATTTTTATGTACATAGTTCGTGAATGTGATATAGGATTCTTTAATATGTTTATGACACTTGTATTGTCACACTTTATAGGAATAGATTCATAGTGCAATCCATAGTCCATTAGTTGTTGCTTCATGTGTAGTGTTTGAGCACAACAACTTCCAGCCGTTGTGTATTTAGCCTTGGCTATGGATAATGCAACTGAATTCTGTTTCTTGGAAAACCAAGAAACTAAGGATTGTCCTAAAAACTAACAAGTGCCACTTGTGCTTTTTCTTTCCACTTTACTACTAGCAAATTCAGCATCAGAATAACTAATAATCTCAAGAGAAGTGTACTTAGAATACTGATTACGCGCTTAAATTGCGTAATTAGGTACTTTAATTCATGCATTGCGAATAATATTTTGTATTTAAATGTCAAATTACTCTAAATATTTTAACATTGTGTTCTATTGATAATATTTGAGTTTTATTAAGTAATTTATGAAATTTTGGTATTTTTTTTATTGTAGGGCAACTATCGGAAGCCAAAAACCAACGACACTTTTTAATCTATGCGTAACTCTCTCATCTAACCTCCGATTCAGATGATTCTAGATGCCATAGAAAGATATGAAAATGTTCTACAATTTTCTTGTTTTGCATTTTGCGAAATAATGGATGTATCAAGATCGAAATCAGACGTGAAGGTAGCATACGCCGTTTTATGGATTATTTCGACAATTCTTTGTAATCTTGGCATAACTTTCTCATCCGAGCTCCAATCGAGACGATTCAAAATTTTGGGAAAATATAAAAAAGAGCTCTACATCTTTTGTGTTTTAAGCTTTGAGAGTTACGAGCTGTACAAGGGTCGAAAGTGGGTTTGAAAGAGGAGGCAGTTCGTGTACCTTTGAAAAAAATAAAAGAAGAAAATAAAAAAATAAAAAATGAGATGTGACCCGGCCATGCAGCCGGGTCATCTTAGAAGGGTGAGGTGCTGGGTACAAAGAAAGGAAAGACAAAAGAAAGGAAAGAAAAAGCAAAGAAAGAAAAGACAAAAGGAAAGGAAGGAATGAAAAAGTAAAAGAGGAGGATTTCCTTGGGAGAGTAGGGTGCGCAAGAAGAGAAGAGGGGGGGGGGGGGGGGCAGCATGCGCTGTGCTGAAGGGAGAGGCCGCACCAAAGGAAAAAAAAAAGATTTTTCTTGGTGAGACACACAAGGGAGGCCAAACCACTGAAAATTTCTTGGAAAAATTATTTTTTGGGAGCTTTCTTGTGGTTATCTTTTGGGGGTGCTACGAAGATACACACACAACCAGCAAAGGAGAGTTGGAAGTACACAAAAAAATAATATCTTTTCAGAATCGAAAGGCGGCGAACAACGGCAGTGTTTGGGGTGTTCGTGACGCGCGACGGCGGTGCGGCGAGTGTTGATCTTTCCCGTACGCTCCAAATTGAAGAAAATATGGTGAAATCCGTTATGTTGGATTTAATTTTCGGAATGAACTAAATTTTTGAATTCTAGGAAAACGATGTAGTCAGTTTCAAACTATGCTTGCTCTTTGATGCTAATCTGAAGTAGTTTTCATTATTGTTTGTTTGAGTTATTTTGTGCCTAATGCTTTTAATTAACTGGCCATTAATTAAATGATTTTAGTCTTGTGATTTGCTACCGAAAGAGGGGATTATAGGATAGATCTTGGATAATTCAGCATAGGTAAATATAGAGATCGTAAGACTTGTATGAACCTATGTAGCATTAAAAATTGAGGGTCTTACTGCGTTCTTGCGTTATTAATTTGCATACTCTTTTGCTAAATAATAAACAAGAATAGGTTCTGATTGACTATCGAAAGAGGCTTTTGGAAAAATTGGCGATTTGCTAACAAACAGAGGAAACGAAGTTGAATTAGCTAAATGAGTAAAGCATAGTGAGAAATTAGGTGAAATCGGTTTCCTAGAAGTTTTCACCATCATCAATTTGACACGCAGTGTCCAGTTTTAAATTCTCCTGAATAGTTTATTTAAAGTAGCTTTGTTTAAATTTCGCAGTCTAAAATTATTAATTTTTCTAAATAAAATCAAGGTTAGTAAAATTTTGGTACTTGGTAAAATTAAGACATCAATCCCTGAGGACGATACTCTACACATCATTATATTATAAAACTACGATATTGTGCACTTGCAGTTTGCACCGGTCAAATACCATAATTTAAGTTCAATAGTTCCAATAAGGTATCTAAGTATTCTTTTAACTGTTAATAGATGGGACTCTTTAGGTGCAGCTTGAAATCTTGTGCACAAGAATACGCTAATCATAATATCACGCTTGCTAGCAGTCATGTATGATAGGCTACCAATCATTCCACGGTAGAGCTTAACATCTACCGGTATACCTTGCTCATCTTTATCTAATTTTGTGGAAGAGCTCATAGGTGTTCCTAAAATTTTACCATCTTTCATGTTAAACTTCTTGAGTAAGTCTCTAATGTATTTTGATTATTTTATAAATATCCCATGTTTTTCTTGTTTGATCTAAAGTCCTAGAAAGAAGTTAAGTTCACCCATCATGCTCATTTCAAATTCACTTTGCATGCAAATGGCAAAATCATTACACAACTCTTCATTTATTGCTCCAAAAATGATATCATCTACCTATATTTGTACTAGGAGCAAATTATCATTTTTAGTCTTTATGAAGAGTGTTGTGTCAATTTTCCCTTTAGTAAACCCTTTATCTAGGAAAAAACCACTAAGCCTTTCATACCAAACTCTCGAAGCTTGCCTTCAATCCATACAAGGCTTTAGTCAATTTATAGACATGATTTAGAAATTTGTGGTTTTCAAATCCTAGGGGTTGTTCAACATAAACTTCCTTATTAATATAGCCATTTAGGAATGCGCTTTTAACATCCATTTGATATAATTTGAAATTCTTTAAAGCAATATGCTAGCAACTTTCTTATGACTTCCATTCTAGCTATAGGGGCAAATGTTTCCTCAAAATCTATGCCTTCCTTCTGGTTATATCCTTGAGCTACTAATCTGGCTTTGTTTGTAACTATTATTCCATTTTCATCTTTCTTGTTCTTATATATCCATTTTGTTCCAATAACTGTATGATTATCAGGTCTAGGAACTAATGTCTAGACTTTATTTCTCTCAAATTGATTAAATTCTTCTTGCATAGATAACACCCATGATTCATCCTCAATTGCCTCACTCACATTTATAGGCTCTTCTTGTGATAAGAATGCAAAGTGACTAACTATATTTCTAAGTGAAGATAGTGTAGCTACTCCACGTGATGGTTCACCTATGATTTGATCAGTGGGGTGATTCCTTACATATTCCCATTCCCTAAATAGCTCGTTAACCTCTCTTTCTACTTTATTATCTTCAGAAAATATTTCCTTAACTTCATTGCTCTTATCTGAATTATTTTCAATAGATAGTTTTTCTAATCCCTTAGTTATCTCATTTTCATCCTCATCAGACTTTTTAGAAAATAGATTGGAATCAACGAATACTACATGAATGGATTCTATAATGGTCAATGTTCTTTTATTATATACCATATATTTTTTACTATCTGAGGCATAACCTAGAAATATACCCTCATCGGATTTGGCATCAAATTTTCCTAGGTGTTCATTATCTCTAAGAATAAAACATTTGCAACCAAAGACATGAAAATATGAAATATATGGTCTATAACCATTCCACAATTCGTAGGGAGTTTTATTTAGAGTAAGTCTAATCAGAACTCTATTCAATACAAAGCAGATAGTGTTCACAGCCTCAGCCCAAAAAGTACCTAGGTAATTTATGTTCGTTAAGCATAGTTCTAGCCATTTTCTGTAAAGATCTATTCTTTTGCTCAACTACCCCGTTTTGTTGTGGAGTCCTAGGTGCTGAGAAGTTATGAGATAAACCCTTTATGTCATAGTAGTTCTCTATACCCTCATTTTTAAATTTTGTACCCCTATCACTTCTAATGTGTGTTATTTTGTATCCTTTTTCATTTTGGATTTTTCTACAAAGTCTAGTAAATTGTTCGCAAGTTTCATCTTTATGTGCAAGAAATAGTACCCATGCGAATCTAAAATAATCGTCAACAATGATGAAAGCATATAATTCACCACCTAAACTTTGAGGTGGATTAGGAGCAAATAGATCTAAGTGCAACATTTGAAGTGGCCTAGTGGTGGAGATAACTTTTTTCTTCTAAAAGCTTGATTTTACTTGTTTTCCTAGTTGACATGCATCACATATTTTATCTTTCACAAATTTTTTCTTAGGTAATCCCTTAACTAATTCTCCTTTGACTAGTTCAGATAATAAGTCCATATTTGCATATCCTAATCTCCTATGCCAAACCCAACTAACTTCATTTATAGCAGAAAAGCAAGTTACATATTGAGAACCAAGATTATCAAAGTTAGTGGTGTAGACATTTTCATGATCATCAATAGTATACAATGTTTTGTTTTCAGATTTATTCTCTATAGAGCATTTTTCATGTTCAAATGAAACTCTATAACCTTTATCACATAATTGACTAATGCTTAATAGGTTATGTTTTAAATCATCTACTAATAACACATTATCAATAACAAGGGAAGGTTCCTTACCAACCTTACCTACTCCAGTAATTCTACCTTTTGCATTGTTGCCGAAGGTGACGAATCCTCCATCCTTAGATGTGATGGATGAGCATTTTGCTTTATCTCCTGTCATATGTCAAGAACATCCACTATCCAAATACCATCTATCCTTTGAAGAGGATGATCTCAAGCACACTTGCAATGGACATTCAATTGACTAATTTTGGTGGCCATATATTCTTGGGTCCATGGGGGTTAGTGCTAGACTCTCCTTTGACTTTCCATACTTTCTTAATTTTAACATCTTTGTTCTTAAAAAGAGAGTCAAATTTTATGTGACCTAGCCTCTTACATTTAAAACATGTAGTATATCTATAACCGTCTTTAGTTGGAACATAGGATTTCGACTCTCTCACAAAGTATCCCATGAAAAGATGTTTATGTTTAAGATTTTATTTTCCATTAAAACCGAGACCTTCCTTATCTAGGGAATTTCTTTGTGCTCCAAGAAGCCTTACAAAATTATTTTGACCTTTTGTGAATTTATAAATAATTTTAGATTTGTTTTCCAAATTTTTTTCTAACTCCTCAATTTTCAAATCCTTCTCTTTTATTAGAGATGCATGAGATTTATTTTATCTTTCCAACAAATTTGAAAATTCCTTTAATTTTAATTTCAAATCAGAATTTTTCTTAGTCGTTTTCTCAAGCATTTTAAAAGTATACAGATATTTCTGTTGCAATTCATCATACAAAATCATGCTATCATCATTATCAGAATCACTAGAATAATATGATGAAGCTGAGCAAAATGAATGTACCTCGTGGTCTTTGTCAGCCATTAGACATAGATTTGCAATCTGCTTGTCACTAGATTCAGAGTCTTAATTGTTGGTACTGCGAGTGTCCCAACCGACCTTTAGTGTCTTTTTTATCTTTTTTGGACACTTTCTTCAGTTAGGGACAATCCGACTTGATGTGCCCACCTTCTCTATAGTTATAGCACATAGGAGGATCATCCTTTTGCTTTCTTCTGCTTAACTCTTCCATTTTTTTTGTTTTTGAGTCCCAAAATTTTCTAGTATATTTCCTGTTCTTTTTCAGGAACTTTCCAAACTTCTTGGTTAGAAGAGCCATATTGTCTTCTGATTCTAAACAAATTTCTTCACTAGAATTGATTGAGTATGCTTTGAGGGCTGTTACTTTCTTAGTTTTATTCTGCTCACTCAGTCTTTCATTTATTGTTAGCTCGTATGTGATAAGTGACCTGATCAACTCATCTAGTGTCATTGCTTTCAGGTTCTGTCCTTCTGCTATGGCTGTAGCCTTTGCCTCCTAGACTGGTGGTAATCCCTTAAGAATTTTCTAGATCTTTTCATAAGTGGGGCAAGTTTTACCAAGAGCATTTAATGAATTCGTGATGTGAGTGAACCTGGTGTACATGGATTGGATTGATTCACTACAAGACATTTTAAAATCTTCGTATTCACTTGCTAGCATATCTATTCTACTGTCTTTTACATCTTTAGTGCCTTCATAAGTGACTTCTAATTTATCTTATATTTCCTTAGTAGTTGTACATGCCATGACCCTCTTAAATTCATTTACATCTAAAGTATAATATAATAGATTTATTGCAGTAGCATTTATTAGAAAAGTTTTCATGTCCTCATCTATGTATTCATCTTTAGTTTTAGGTATATTTTCTTTCTCTACAATTTTCATAGGAATATGATTTCCTCTAGAAAAGAAACAAGTTTCCATACTTTCCAATCAACATTTTGAAGAAAAATTCTCATTCTTTGTTTTTAGTATGTGTAGTTAACACCACAAAAGATGGGTGGTTGCGTGGATGAGTGTCCCTCACTGAATGGGGTAACACCGATGTGGTGCCATTATGATCTTTTACAAAAAAAAAAAAAAAAAAAAACGTTTAAGTCTAGAGTAACCTGTCTCCGATACCAAATATTAATTTAGGTTTAATCCCAAGATGGGGGTGGGGTGAATTGGGTATTTAAAGAATTACTTATGATTTTTGTATCACATAATCCCTAATTAAAGATTTAATAGAATAATCACAAGTTAGGGAATACTTAGATTTCAATTTGTTACACTATCTAATAAAATTAATTAAAATTAATATCTTAATAATCTCCATGATACCCAATTAGTTCTCAAGTGCACATAATATTTAGCAACATTCATACATATAAGATTGACAATTAAATGCAAGAGGAAATTAAAAGGAGATGAGAGAAGAGAGATGCAAACACATATTTTTTACGAGGTTTGGCCTACCCCGCCCTGCATCCTCACCTTGAGCAACCCACTCAAGGATTCCACTAATATGCTCCTATAACTAGGACGAAACTTCCCTTTACAGTTTGCTGCTTACAAGAGGTGTAGCATCCTCCTCACCTCGGTTCACAACCCAAACCGTCAATAAAATAATATGATTACAATTTTTTGCAAACTCAAATACTCCTTAACAAGCTAATGAGCATAATCAAATCTTAATACATGCTTAAATGATATAACTCGAAGCTCAATAGAATGTATATAATATGTTCAATGAAATTCTTTTGCAATAATAATTTGATAATCTTTGTATAAATATATGTATGACTATTATGCTTCAAAGATTAAATCCAACTATATGATCTTTACAAAAATATATGTAAAACACTTTTGCTTCAAAAGATCTAAATCAAATAGTTATTTGTAATAATGAAACTGATATGAAATCTTTGAATAAGATATATAAAAGTGAATGCTTTCAAAGATTTGAGCTTTAATAAACCCTTTAAAAATTATTCAAGTAATATATATATGAAGATCTCAAGTTCTTGCTCTCAAGGAATATTTAATAATAGAATTTTAAGAGTATAAACACTTTGATAATAAAAATCTATATATAAAAAATGATACTTTGTTTACCAAACTTCAAACAATAAGATTTTTCTTGCAAAAATATGAGTGAATTCCCTTTGATCGTGAGAGTAATGTGTGCCCAAAAATCTGAATGCAATAGTGTGTAGGCAAGAGGTTCAAACGTTGCTAAAAGTACTCTTCTTCTTTGTTCTTCTTGTTGTTCTTCTATGTAAAACTAGGGTTTTAGGTTAAAATATATAAGCATAGTCAGTAGATGGGCGCATCTTGATCGTTGGATCAATCAAGATATATTTTAGTTAAAAATATTCCGCCCGTTGTGTGCTAGAGCATCAGTTTGCTCGACAAACTCATCGACGAGTGCACACGTTCGTCGATGAGTGTTCAACACTCGTTCTTTGACGAGAACATGGGTTTGTCGACTGGTGGATTGTATGAGATTTTTGAGCTTTTGGTATTTTCTCTTTGATGAGAGCAAAGCTTTCCTCGTTGTGTTGCCTTTATGAATTCGTTAATGAGGCCAAGAGGTTCATCAACGAGGCCTCTTTTTTTTCAGAACTATTTGCCTCTAAAATGTCCATCCAACCTAGAACTGATGTAAATAGATTTTTCATGAAATGCATGAGTCATAAGGTCAGACTAAGGTCTTTTTGTTCCAACTACATTTTATGAGATATGTAAATACAAGTAATACTAAATACCCATTACAATTGAAAACTTGAAGCTTCGTCATCCTTTTGATTTTCTAATTCCATGGAGTGTGCCAGGTTGTATATGCTTTAAGTCTCACGGCTTCCATGACATCCTTACCTTCCGTGCATGCTAAGTAATGATCCTATTCACAATCTCAATGCACAGGTAAGATACTATGTGATTTGTCATTATCAAAATGGAATTAGAGTCATATAGTTAACACATGATCTGTATGAATTCACTAGTGTTCATCCTGAATGCCTCGTACTCACTTGTCAACATGTCAATCCTACTATTCTTAACATCTCTAGTGCTCTCATAAGTAACCTATAATTTATCCTATATTTCGTTAGTGGTTCTGCTTACCATAAACTTGTTGAATTCATTTGCATCAAGTGCACAATATAAATTATTCATAGCAGTTGCATTAACATTTACTACTTTCATGTCATCATCAATGTATTCTTCCCCAGTCTTAGGTACACCAGCACCCTATGCAATTTTCATAGGAATATAATTTCCTCTAGAGACCACTCTCCACACCTTCCAATCAAAGTTTTGAAGGTAAATACACATCCTATGTTTCCAAAAAGTATAATTCACACCACTGAAAATGGGAGGACGAGTGGATGAGTGTCCCTCGGCAAATTGGGTTACACTAAAATGAGTCATTGTGATCTTTTTTCAAAAAGATGATTAAGTCTAAGAAACTTGGCTTTGATACCAATTGTCGACTTTTGTGTAATCCCAAGGGGGGGGGGTGAATTGGACAATTAAAAATTTCTAGGTCAAATGATTCACAAGCAGTATGTTCACAACCTAGGGTCTGTCTAAAACTCATATTTAACCGATCAAGTAAATAAGTCAATAACTAATGTGCGCAATACTTTAAATATTTTCAATTAATCACAAATATGAATTCAAAGATAAATTTAGCAGATATATATCAAGAAATGAATACCGAAAAGTAAAGCAAGAAAAATACAAGATGACACTAGATATGTTATCGGGGTTCGGCAACAGTGCTTATGTCCCCGCCTTGAGCTAACAAGCAAAAGGATTTCCAAAAAACCTTTGCACACTTCTAGGTGAAGCGGCACCAATTACAAAGCCTCTCCTTACTGGGCAAGGTAAACCCCAGGTCAAATTTGTAGGGTTGACCTCAACCTTTACAACCTCTATTTAAAGGGGTGGAGAAGTCTCACCTCAGGCCATGCTTGAATTACAACAGATAATCAAATGTTTTTTGTGTACAATATACGCGCTTCTCCAATAACCAGATATGTACCAATATAACGAATACAATTAATCGCACTTCAATATGATAGGAGTTATAAGCTCAATGAAGTTTATGTGGCAACTCTCAATTGTATGCAACTATAACAATTAATATGTGAGAGTGATGTGAATGAATCTTTGAGTCTATATATATATATATATATATTCAATCAGAAGTAGTAATCTCAAATATTTTAAAAGCACAAGCAAATATCTCAATAAATAATTTTCAAGTATGAAGTATAAGAGATATTCAAATTTTAGAATTTGTCAATAGCACAATACAAGCTCTTGAATCTTACAACATGAATGCAGGACTCACAAGCCCAAAAGTCTTCCCAATAGAAATTTATGAACTTAAATGACAAGAGAAAACTCTAGCTTACTCTCTAAAAATCAATTTCAAAAGTGAATATGCAATGAGAGTGTAAGCCTTTGCAAATGAAAGGGATGATCTTAAAACACTCTTACTAGAATGATTTTGCAAGAAAGAATCAGTAAAAGTAAAAATATAAGCTTGTATGAATAAGAGTATGAGAAAAATTCACAAAGAATTTCAGGGAGTTTTTTGCTAATCAAGATTGCTAATTTTTTTAATCTCTCCAAATGAATGGGTATATATAGTTTTTCAACAAATTATGACCGTTAGGGATACAGGAGTAATTTTTGAAAAAGTTTAATGAGGGTTAATTAAAATTAACCTTGGTTTATCGCAGTAAAAAATCTAGCAACCCGAGAGTTTCGGGCAACCAAGGTCAAGGGCCGATCGGTCGACCATCCTGTGTAAATTATAAGTTTTCAATTGAAACTTGGTTGACTAGAGAAGCATGATGGTCGACCATGCTTAGGCGATTCTGGTCCCCTCGTGGGTTCGGCCGACTAGGCAAAAGGGTCGGTTGATTGTTCATGAGGTTCGGTCAACCGTGGCGAGTTTTAACTAATACTTCGATTGACCGAGGAAGGTGAACAATGTCCATTACAAGGTTTGGTTGACCAAGGGAAGTTAGTTCAAAACTAGATAGGTCAACCAACACCAGTCAAACTTTTAACTTTACCCCTATTCGGTCGACTGAGGCTTTTATAAAGCCACTATGTTGATTGACCAAGGCTCTTTGAATATTCAATATAATGCCTATTTTGACCTTATAATTTTTCTCCATGTTTGTGTGAGTATAACATTATAGCTTAAGGGATTCCTATGGTCATTCTATGGTCTTTTGAGCTTATGCATCTTATCATGCATGTAATGCAATTATTATAGGCCATTTAAATTATTAGAGACCAACAAATTTAAATGAAAATACAATTGAAAACTATGGTCTTCATTCCCTTTGCTTCTCCAAACACCATCATATTGAGTGAGCATTGAGTTCTTTATGACATCAACTGTATCTTTGTAATTGCGTGCTAAAAATAGTCCTGTGCAAAAATTCACGGCACTCGTAAAATACAAAGATATTTATCATTATCAAAATGGGATATGACCTACAAGGTCAACACATATACTAAGAATTTTTATTTTAAGCACATACCACTTCCTAGTCCTTTTAGCCATCTCTACCCCTAAACCTAAAAACTAAGGAATAATTTAAATGATAATGTTATTCCTATTTGGATCCATTCTTCCTCAGGTCCTACGAGGTTTGCCTTCATGATGACCCTCATCATTTCCTTATTCATGCCTCTCACACTTTTAACCTAACAGATATATCTAATGTGCCCTTTCTTTCCACAAAATAAGTAAGATTTATATTTACGTGACAGATTATGCTTATTTGTTATATTTCTACTAGACGAGGCATAAAAATGACAATGGAATTTATAAGCTGAATACGGACCCTTTTTAAGGATATTTTTATTTTTAACTCGCAAGGGTTTATCATGATTGTTCTTTTTGTTTTTAACTATGACTGTAACTCTAGAATAATCATCTCTCATTTCTCCCTTCAGGCAAATAATTTTCAATATTTTCTTCATATTTTTCTTTTCAAAGATGGCATGATATTTTTTTATTTCCTCAAATGCTTTGCCATCCTTTTACTTTCATTTCTTAAAAACTTTTTCTTCTTAGGTATATTAACTAGAAGCTTATGCATTTCAGATAAAGCATTTTCTAATTGTTTGCAAGAAGACATGCTTTTAACATTTAAATCATTACATGATTCATTGCATGCATCATCATTAGGATTATCACCAGAAACAATAGATGATTCATCATATAATATATCACAATAATCATTACATGAATCATTGCATGAATAATTAATAAATTTATCACTAAGGCAGTCAGATGATTCAACATATAATGTATAGCAGTATTCAGCACAAGAATCATCAATAGAGGTAGAGTTAGAATCCTATACTTCATCGTCTGCTAATGCTACTTGCCCATGATTAGCCACTACCTTATTATTTGAGCATGGAGCTCTCAGAACGGCAGTCTTTTTTCTTCTGGGTCTCTCCATATTTTCTATCTAGCTCATCCTAAATTTCCCTCGCATATTTACATGCCATGATATTATGAAAAAACATTAGAATCTAAAGCACAATATAACATATCCATGGCAATAGAATTTGCATGCACTAAACTAATATCCTTTTCATTCAAAGGCATATGAATTCCCTTAACAATTACCTTCCAGGCCCTCCAATCCATTTGAAAAAAAAAAAAAATGCTCATCCTTTGATTCCAAGTGGTGTAATCGACTGTGAATTTATGTGTAATCCCAAGAGGGGGGAGGGGGTGAATTGGAGTTATTATTATTTTTTTTTTTCCGATTTATCCTTTTAAAAAAAAAAATGTATTAAATAATACATTTTTTGGGAAAATAATTCCCGGAATGACCCTGATATAATCTCACTACTTGAAGTAGCGAGATTTGCTACGTGTCATTCTGGGAATTATTTCATAAAAAAATATTATTTAATATATTTTTAAAAAAAATAATAAATCAGAAAAAAATTCTTCTGCGTAATAAATTCTTTTGCATAATAAATCAGGAAATAAATTCTTTTAATATATTTTTTTTAAAAATGATAAATCATGAAATAAATTATTATGCGTAATAAATTCTTCTAGGTCATAAATCGGGAAATAAATTATTTTAAGATATTTTTTTTAAAAAATGATAAATCAGGAAATGAATTCTACTGCGTAATAAATCTGGAAATAAATTCTTTTAATATATATATTTTTTAAAAATGATAAATTGGGAAATAAATTCTTCTTCATAATAAATTCTTATGCGTAATAAATTGGGAAATAAATTCTTTTAATATATATTTAAAAAAAAAATGTTAAATCAGAAAATAAATTCTTCTACATAATAAATCGGGAAATAAATTCTTTTATGGTAGCGAGATTTGCCACGTGTCATTCTGGGACATATTTTCCCAAAAAAATATTATTTAATATTATTTTTTTAAAAGTGATAGTTCGGGAAATAAATTTAATAAATATAAACTATACAATATAATTTTTCTCCATGAGAATCATAGAATTAATTTTAATTGATATTTATCAAAATTATAGAAATATATACACCATGTTACATTTTTGTTTACATATATCCTCACGCACAATATATCACGTAAACCACGAAACCTGTGTGTGGAGGTCAGGAATGGGGCTAAGGCCGTCGTCCTCGTAAGAGCATCAACGTGCATGAGCATGACATGCATGCCACTAGCTTCGGGGTTTCCACCACAGTCATCAAGTGTCAGCCTTCAACCATCACATTATCAGGAAGAAAAAAATGAGAGAGAGAGAGAGAGAGAGAGAGAGAGAGAGAGAGAGAGAGAAACTCATGGATTGATTTATATACTCGTAAAAACTGTCCATAGTTGTGAGATGATACAATAAAAAAAATGTCAAATATAAGTCGAAACATAATGAATGAATTTGAGTTTTAAACTTTGATAATGATTATAAGATAATTCAAATATTAAGTTCAATTATAACAATACAAAATTAAAACAATACATTATTTTAATATGAAACTGGATATAAATATAATCTTATTATTAATAAAAAAAGGTGCATAGGAAATCATATTTGGAATTTACTATTTCATTAAATATTACCATTAAAACATACAATATAAATAATATTTTGGTGTAACTTTTTTATGTGTTTTTGATAAGATTAATTGTCATCTATATGCAGTTCAATGATTAGTTTTAACAATAATATCACAATTTAGCACATTATCTTATATTATTTGTTCAGTATAATTGGCAACTATTAATAAATTCATATGAATAATATAATATTTTAAAAAATTGCATGTTGTATAAAAAACATCAATAATATTATGAACATGTACATATGATATAAATTTATTTGCGACTGAAAAATAATAACTTACTTATAATATATGTAAACAAAAATGTAACATAGTATATATATTCTATAGTTTTGATAAATATCAATTAAAATTAATTCTATGATTCTCGTGGAGAAAAATTATATTGTATAGTATATATTCATTAAATTTATTTCCGGATTTATCATTTTTTTAAAAATATATTAAATAATATTTTTTTTGGAGAAAATAATTTCCTGAATGACACGTGGCAAATCTCGCTACCATAAAAGAATTTATTTCTTGATTTATTACGCAGAAGAATTTATTTCCCGATTTATCATTTTTAAAAAATATATATTAAAAGAATTTATTTCACGAATTTATTATGTAGAAGAATTTATTTCCCAATTTATTATTTTTTAAAACATATATTAAATATTATCTTTTTTGGGAAATAATTCCCGGAATAACACGTGGCAAATTTCGCTACTTGAAGTGGCGAAAAAACTCGGGTGAATTGAGTATTTTAAAAATCTTAGTCTTTAGGTTCTAATTTTTGAAGAACTTACAATCACACTCTCACAAACTAGATGACAAGTAGTTCAGTATTTCTCAACTTATTAATTTAATATGTGATTTTATCGTGCATACAAGATTACCCAATTACTTAACATACACAATAAACAAATAATTAAGTGTAAGTTGAAATTAAAAGAGTTAAGGGAAGAGAGATGCAAACACAATTTTTACGAGGTTCAGCCAACCCGACCTATATCCTTGCCTTGGGTAGTTACCCAAGGATTCCATTATATTGCTCCTTAACTTGGGATGGAGCTTCCTATTACAGTCCGCTGCTTATAAGAGACGTAGCTATCTCCTAATCCACTATATACAAGAGGTGTAGCTTCCTCCTCACAATTCACAAGCTGAACCATTAATATAATTGGTGAATAAAATTCCTGAACACTCAAATGCTTCTCAACAAGCTAATGAGTACAATAAAAATCCTAAGCACTTTCATAAGATATAATATGAAGCTCAGATGCAGTTTGTGATTTTTCCAATGACGTATAAAAATTGTGATCTTTATAAAAAAATATATATAAATAAGATGTTTCAAAGATCTAATGCTTATTCAATATTTGTCCAAACAAAATAATTTCTTAAAGATATATGCTTTGAAAATCCTAAACTTTTCTTTTCAAATAACTCTTGCAAGAATTAATAAGCTATCCTTTGAATAGAAATATCACTTTGAATATCGCGATGATTCAAACTTTTTTGGCTTTCAAATATAAAATCTTTTGAATAAAAAATATAACTTTGAATATCACAAAGATAAAAGCCCTAGAAAATTTTCGCCAAAATATTTTTCAAATAAGTATATAGAATACTCACGTTCTTGTTCCTCAAAGAGATATTAAATAAAAGAATACGGGAGTAGATGGGTTTATACAAATATAGAATTGAATGCTTAACAAAAAGTTTAATCAAACCTCAAGACCGAACAATTTTTTTGTAATATGATGAATGTAAACTCTTGGATCTTGAAGATGATGTTGATGAATACCCAAACTTGATATGAATACTTTGGAATGCAGGCTAAGTTTTGCAACAACGTTCAAAACTCTCAAGAAGTATGCAAAAAGTGATGACATAGGGTTTAGAGTTTGTATTTATAAGTGTTCTCGTCATCTAGAAGAATTCTGGTCTTTGGATCATTTAAAATAAAAGATTTTCATTCGTGTCCGTTCTAAAACACCGTTTTGCACTAAGAACTCGTTGATGAGTGGATACATTCGTCGACGAGTATTCAACACTTGTTCGGCGATGTGCTTAGTTCGTGAATGTGATATAGGATTCTTTGAGATATTTATTGCACTTGTATTGTCACACTTTATACAAACCATTTCATAGTGCAATCCATAGTCCGTTAGTTGTTTTTTCATGTAAAGCATTTGAGCACAACAACTTCCAACTGCTATGTATTCTGCCTCGGTTGTAGATAATGCAACTAAGTTTTGTTTCTTGGAGAATCAAGAAACCAAGGATTTTCCTAAAAAGGGACAAGTGCCGCTTGTTCTTTTTCTATCTACTTTACTACCGGAAAAATTAGCATCAGAATAACTAATAATCTCAAGAGAAGTGTGCTTAGGATATCATAATCCAAGTTCAGTAGTTCCAATAAGGTATCAATGTATTCTTTTAACTGCTAATAGATGTGACTCTTTAGGTACAACCTGAAATCTTACGCACAAGCATACGCAAAACATAATATCAAACCTGCTACTAGCCAGATATAATAGGCCACCTATCATTCCACAGTAGAGCTTAACATCCATTGGTATTCCTTGCTCATCCTTGTCTAATTTATGGAAGAACTCATAGGTGTTACTAAAATTTTACAATCTTCGATGTTAAACTTTTTGAGCAAGTCCCTAATGTACTTTGATTGATTTATAAAAATCTCATGTTTTGCTTGTTTGATCTGAAGTCCTAGAAAGAAGTTAAGTTCACCCATTATGCTCATTTCGAATTCACCATGCATGCAGCTGGCAAACTCATTACACAACTCTTCGTTTGTTGCTCCAAAAATGATATCATCTACGTATATTTTTACTTGGAGCAAGTTATCATTTTTAACTTTTATGAAGAGCGTTGTATCAATTTTCTCTCTAGTAAACCCATTATCTAGGAGAAAACCACTAAGCCTTTCATACAAAGCTCTAGGAGCTTGCTTCAATCCATACAAGGCTTTAGTCAATTTATAGACATGATTTGGAGATTTGTGGTTTTCAAATCATAGGGTTTGTTCAACATAAACTTCCTCATTTATATAGCCATTTAAAAATGTGCTTTTAACATCCATTTGATATAATTTGAAAATTTTAAAAGCAACATATGCTAATAACATCTGAATGACTTCCATTCCAACTATAGGAGCAAATGTTTCCCTAAAATCTATGTTTTCATCATGGTTTTATCCTTGAGCTACTAGTCTGACTTTGTTTCTAATTGCTATTCCATTTTCATCTTTCTTGTTCTTATAGACCCGTTTTGTTCTAATAACTGTATGATTATCAGGTCTAGGAACCAGTGCCCAGACTTTGTTTGTCTCAAATTGATTTAATTCATCTTGCATAGATATTACCCATGATATATCCTCAATTGCCTCACTCACATTCTTAGGCTCTTCTTGTGATAAGAATACAAAGTGGCTAACCAAATTTCTAAGTGATAATCGTGTAGTTACTGCACATGATGGTTCACCTATGATTTGATCTATGGGCTAATTCCTTACGTACTTCCCTTCCCTATGTAGTTCATGAACTTCTCTTTCTACTAGGTTATCTTCAACAGATGTTTCCTTAACTTCATTTGTAGCTCCCTGAACCCAGTAGGGTCTGGAGTGCTAATATTCCATAAATAACTCTATAATTCTCTAATACCAGGATATCAACATCCACAAACCTAATGGGGTCCAAGGTCATACCATTCCATAATTATATTAAACATAATACCAATGGAAGCAAAATATACTTTTACAACCATACATACAGAGTACTAATTCTCAACCAGTCATACTAAAATTTACCAAAACATTATACAACCCAAAATGTCCAAAACAGCTAAACATAGTAGCAAAATATCCTACCAAGCACACTCTCGGCTAGATTGTCTAGGTCCTGGAGCTCCTAGACTCAATTTCCTATAGGTCCTGAAAATTGATATATTTACTGGGGTGAGACACTTCTCAGTAAGACGGAATAAATTATTATCAGTGTGTGGCTAGTATGAGTTTCAGTGAAATTAGACACATTCTTTAATTTACTTTAACTGGAATTTGAATAATATAATTCACACCTATACAGTTGGAAATTCACATTTTCTTCTCACTATAAATCAACTCAGTAAATAATATCATTTACAAAAATTCACATATATGCGCCAAAGAAACCCCTGTTTGGACATACAACATCATCATGTACAAGCCCCCATGATTGCACTATGTGATCCGAAGACTGGACCTAGCCCTAGCTGGCCTACCACCTGGCGAAGTTAAACCTCTTTTATGCAAGTCCGATTTGCCTACCCAGCCTGCTCTAGACTCTAGGTGTAATGACCTGCCTAATTTACCCATTTTTTATTTTCCATAATACCATTTAATATAATAAACTTGATATCCTATTCAACTAAATAGCATAATCAACCTAGACCCATGGGTACCAGGGATATACCCAAAATACAACTCTGATACCTAAATAGTCAGAAACGTAATCATATACATATCATCAAACCAATCACAATATCAGAGTTCTACTAAACCTATTATATATACAATTATCCACCAAAAAGGCCAAAAGAACCCTAGGGTCCCAATCCAAAAATAAATCTGACCCTACCTCTACAACTCATCCTTCAGACAGGGTAGCCCCACCAGTCTCTACTATCGTAGAGCTCTATCTGCTCCTCTACCTGGATTTTCGGAAATGTTTATATAGTTGGGGTGAAACACCTCTCAGTAGGGGAAATAAACTAATATCAGTATATGGCGTTATGAGCATTTTTGTGTTATACATATAAACAATATATTAAGCATATTTGGTAAAATTTTTCTGTAGTATAACTGTGTAAAACATGATTTGTCATATCATCATAAAGCAAACTAGATTTATATACATGAAAATCATCTTATATAAATGTAAAATACTGAAATAACACATAGGATGGATAGCTAGCTAATGTTATGTCTTACCCCCATATGATTAGGTTGTGCAGCCCAAAGGAGGGACCTAGCAATGGCTAGCCGACCATGCTAGATCAAATATAAGTTTGTAAGTACAATGGGCCTGCCCCTACCTAGTCCCAGACTGCTAGGGGGACTATTCCACTCTACACTGAAGCCACATCGACTGCCATCTCCCACACTACTAGTCGCGTGGTAGCACTATTATAATTCTAAACATATAGCTACAATATTGTGCTCCTGAAACTGAACAAAACCATGTCATCCGGGTTTTGATGTCATATAATAAGTTCCATATACTAAACATAGTTGTTTCATATTTCATAATAATAACTGTCATGTACATATTTCACAAATTTGGTCTTCTCATACATGATTATGTCATTCACACCAACATGAATCTTGACATCTGCCCTGGCATAACATAACATGAAACATGACATCTGCCCCGGCATAACATAACATGAATCATGACATCTGCGCCGGCATAACATAATATACTAGACATAATTTTTTTGTACTATTTAATATGTAAAATCGTGATTCCTATACTATTTTATAATTGCCCTGAAAACTATCATATCATGCTTGATCTGGGAAAAACATTTTATTCTAATATACACAATTATATGGAAATTAAACTCATGCCACAAAGAAATAGGTAACCTCCTGAATGTAAAATCTGTTCCAAAATCATATTTTCTGATTAAATACATTTAAATCATATCCCTGTTCATAACAGTATTTCCCAAACATAATTCTATAATATACATACTTTCCTGAAATTTAATGCTATAAAATAATAAATAATTTCATGAAAAATTCTAATTTAGTTTATCCCCTTACCTGGCTTACTGTGAAGCTCACAAAACACTCAATCTTACACCTGTAGTGTTCCCAGCACAATACCCTGAAATAAACATTTCCCCAACAAAACTTCAGTGTTATCTTTCTTAATATATTCTCCTCAATACAGAAACACCAGATACCCAATAAAACTAAAATTAACTAAGTTACCCAAATTTTGGGATGGTTCTCAAGTTAGCCTAACCAATAATCCACTTCTGCAGAAATGAAGAGAAACTAACCAAGAGTAGTGTGGCAACTTTGAATCGTCGATCCGACGAAGAATCGGGCCAAAAAGTTAGAGAGAAGGTGAGGAGGGCGAAAATTAGAGAGAGAAATTCCACATGCAAAATTTTATCGCTACAAATCCGGGTTCAGCATATTTATAAAATGTAGACTTGTTGACGAGTCATGTCATCTCGTTGACGAGCGTAAGAAGGAGGTTCATCGACAAGCATTTATTCCTCATCGACGAATTTCAGGCCCTGAAACACCCCTCTTGGTAATTCCTCATCGATGAGACATGTGTCCACGTCGACGATCTCAATAAGTCGCTTCGTCGACAAATGCAAAATCTCCCTCTTTTATTATTTAACTTCTATAATTATTTAGGTCTCTACATTCTCCTCTTCTTATAAAAATTTTCTGCTCGAAATTTACTATTTGAGCTATTCACCCTCCTTTAAGGAAAATAGGCTACTTATTTTATTACTTACCCTCACTTATGGCGGAGGAATACTGTGGTTACATTCAAGATTCTGGGAGATTACAAATATACATAAAATAAAAATCTCCCACAACCAAAATACTATCTACTACTAAAAAGACTATTACATGCACTAACTAACCTATAAAAGAAACATTACATATCTACTTGTATCTCTTCCTGATTACTGCTATTCCCCACTAAACAGATGCGGGTGTATTTGTAATATCTCTTCCTTGAGCTCCCAAGAAGCTTCTTCACTACGTGATTCCTCCACAAGAATTTTACTAGTGGAATCCTCTTATTGCGCAATTCTTATTCCTTCCTGTCCAGAATCTGCACTGGAGTTTTCTTCTAAGCCAAAGTATCACTGAGTTCTAACTCGTCATAACTGATAATATGGGAGGAATCTGGGACGTATTTCCTTAACTTGGAACATGAAATACATCGTGAACTCTAAATAATGTTGGTGGTAAAGCTAGCCAGTATGTAATTGACCCTACTCTTTCAAGAATCTCAAAAGGGTGAATGAAACACCCCGAACCCTTAAACCCGGGTCCGGCGCGTTATACCTGATCATATCCTCATAAATCATATTCCAAAACATACGCAACGGAAAAACATGATCATAATCTCCATATAACATAATACCAGAGTTTACTAATTCTAACTACAATCCATATTAAATCATTCAACATCTGCATTTCCATAATTATATATATCTCCAAAACATTTCAGTATGTTCACAACTTTCTTTTCTCCACAGACTTAAAATATAAGGACGTAAAACATAAATTTTTGCATCTCATAATTAATATAGAAATATACCCTTTACTTTTTATATTCCCCAATAACGCTATAAAAACCTCGAGCTCTCAAAGCTCGATCTCGAGGAAATCCTGAAAAAAAATACATTTATATTCGGGTGAGACACATCTCAGTAAGGGAAGAAACCATATATTAAAGCAGTGTGTGGCCAACATGAGTTTATATATAGCATAATATTTAACATTTGAAAATCCTTAACATAATTTTCAAAAGCATTCCCTGATCCTAATCAAACACAAGCGAATGTTTAACCCACGAGATTTCCCAAGGATAGGGGTGATTACCCGCCCATACAAGTAGCACCCCTCTGCTCTGATACATTTGGCAACCCGAAGGTCACAATTTAAGCATACCAGGGCACTCACCTTACTCAGTAAGCCCTCAAGTGATAAATTAATCTCGTACTCAAGCATTCAACAATAGTTTATCGGCAAAGGTCCTAAGGATAGGGAATTCTACCCGCCCATACAAGTAGGTTCCCTCTGCCCTAGTACGTTATGTGGCTACTGCCACATCTGTAGCTACTAGTGCACTCGCCTTACTCAGCAAGCCCTCAGGCGAAAGGTACGCCTCGTCTAATTGTAACATGTTCTACGTACATACGAACTTCTAATATCATAATACATCATTCTTTTCTATCATTATTCAAGCATACACATATGTTCATATTCATGGCTTAACATTACATTGCATTTCACTTTAAGTGACTCTTTCTCATTTTACATTGTTCACATTGCACATTTCATTTTCATTCCATTCATTTCCCGTTTCATTTCATTTTCATTTCACACTCATTTTTATTTTAATTCATAAATACTCGGCATCTTTCCAGCCGTGGTTGGTTAGCTTCGGCATCCTTTCAGCCATGGTCGGCATATTTTCAGCCGTGATTGGTTAGCTTTGGCATCCTTTCAGCTGTGGTCGGCATCTTGTCAGTCTTGGTTTGTTAGTTTCGGCATCCTTTCAACCGTGGTCGGCATCTTTTCAGCCGTGATTGATGCCATAATTACATTAACACTCACATGCAGCAATTTCATATATCATTTTCATGCTCATTTCATTTTCTGTATATCTTGCATCTCGTATATATATATATATATATCATAATTCCACACAAAATTCTATTTTACTCATGCCACACAATTTAACAATAAAATTCATACAATGCCTATAAAATAAGCCAACCAACATTTAATGTTTATATGCTGAAAATACCTTTCATTTCTTACTTAATTATCCTGAAAATATTTCCCACTTTCATCAGTTCATTTTCGCATATACATATCTAATAAACAACCCTAAACTCAAAAGAAATATAATTTAAATGGCTGGCATTTTACCCATACCGAAACATATACACGTACATATAACACAATTTATTTTTTCATTAAATTCATAAAAATTCTGATTTAATATATATTTTTCCCCTTACCTGACTTCTTGAACTACGCCAATAGGGACTCCGAAAAATACCTGCGGCGCTCACCCGGACCCTGAAATTAAATTCCTAGTTCCAATAAATTATTCATGAATAAAATATTATTTAAATATTTTCTAGGGTCATAATTCTTAAATAAATGAATATACCCTTAAATTTAGCCAAATTGCCAAATTTCTCAAATCCCACTCTCGCTTTGGAGTAGGGTCTAGAAAACCCCAATTGAAAAATTACCTACGTCAAAATGACGATAACGACGACTATGACCCCGTGGTGGTGTCCGTTCGTCGATTTAACCACGTATTTACGACGAAATTGAGAAAATGAGTAAAAATTACTTTTCCCCAAGAGCAGTGCCTAAGCCCTTCCCATAAAAAATCTGCTCAAGTAAAAATGTCGGCAGCGGATCTAGGAATCCAATGGCACCTTCCGTTTTTCGATCCGCTACCAATTCGCCGAGTAATTAAGAGAAGAAGAGAGACGGAGACGGAGGCGTGGCTGCGCGCACGCAGGAAATTGCAGAGGGGGGGGGGCATCTGCTGACTCTTCTTCTTCCTTCTTTTTTCTTCTTCTTCCTTCTTCTTTCTTCTTTCTTCTTCTTTTACTTATTCTGTCAGTAACTTTATATATATATTAAACTTATACTTATCATATATATATATATATATATATATTATATTACTTTAACTTTTATATTTATATATATATCTTATTTTAATTATTTTTTTTATAAATCCAATACAATAAAATTTAATTTAACAACTAGTTATTTAATTATTTAATTTATCTTAATTTAATTTAATTTCTTTAATTTTAATTTTTTTTAATTTAAATTTTTTTTCTTTTTCCCCATGTCACTCCTTTTATTTATTTATTTGTTATTTTATTTTATTTTTTTCTAAATTATTTTCTCAATTTCGCCGTTAATACGTGGTTAAATCGACGAACAGACACCACCACGGGGTCATAGTCGTCGTTATCGTCATTTTGACGTAGGTAATTCGTCAATTGGGGTTTTTTAGGTCCTACTCCAAAGTGAGAGTGGGATTTGGGAAATTTGGCAATTTGACTAAATTTAAAGGTATATTCATTTATTTAAGAATTATGACCCTAGGAAATATTTAAATAATATTTTATTCATGAATAATTTATTGGAACTAGGAATTTAATTTCAGGGTCCGGGTGAGCGCCGCAGGTATTTTTCGGAGTCCCTGTTGGCGTAGTTCAAAAAATCAAGTAAGGGGAAAAAATTACCTTTCCCTAAGAGCAGTACCTAAGCCCTTCTCATGAAAAATCTACTCCAATAAAAATGTCGGCAGCGGAATTAGGAATCCAACGGCACCTTCCGTTTTTCGATCCGTTACCAATTCGCCGAGTAATTTAGAAAAGAAGAGAGACGGAGACGGAGGAGTGGCTGCGCGCACGCAGGAAATTGCAGAGGGGGGGGGGCGTCTGCTGACTCTTCTTCTTCCTTCTTCTTTCTTCTTCTTCCTTCTTCTTTCTTCTTTCTTCTTCTTTTACTTATTCTGTCAGTAACTTATATATATATTAAACTTATACTTATCATATATATATATTATATTACTTTAACTTTTATATATATATATATATATATATATCTTATTTTAATTATTATTTTTTTATAAATCCAATACAATAAAATTTAATTTAACAACTAGTTATTTAATTATTTAATTTATCTTAATTTAATTTAATTTCTTTAATTTTAATTTTTTTAATTTAATTTGTTTTTTCTTTTTCCCCACGTCATTCCTTTTATTTATTTATTTGTTATTTTATTTTATTTTTTTTCTAAATTATTTTAATCCTTTTTAAATTTCTGAGTCTTTACAGCGAATGAACCTAGGGCTCAACTTACCCTTCCTCCTAAACCTCATAACTCCCTTCAATGGCGCTATCTTAAAAAATACATGGTTCCCAACTTCAAATTCCAACTCTTGGTGGTGCGTATCGGCGTAACTTTTTTGCCGACTCTGAGCTGCACTGATCCTATCTCTAATGAGCTTAACTTTATCGTACGCAAGCTGCACAATTTCTGGTCCCAAAAATTGCTTTTCACCAATCTCATCCCAGTAAAGAAGAGATCGACATCTCCTACCATAGAGTGCCTCATAAGGTGCCATGCCAATGCTGGTCTAATAGCCATTATTGTATGCAAACTCTACTAGTGGCATATACTGGGTCCAAGTACCCCAAAAATCCAGCATGCATGCCTACAACATATCCTTTAATGTCTGAATCACCCTCTCAGTCTAGTCGTCCGTCTGAGGATGAAACGCTATGCTGAATGATAACAAAGACCCAGAGCCTCTTACATGTTCCTCCAAAACTGTGATATGAATCATGGGTCTCGGTCTAATACAATAGACATTGGCACTCTATGTGATCGTACAATCTCTTGAGTATATAATTCTGCCAGCCTGTCCATGGAGTAGTTGACTTTAATAGGAATGAAGTGAGCGGTCTTCGTCGATCTATCAACAACCACCCAAATAGCATTTTGACCATGCGGTGCCAATGGCAAACCTGTCACAAAGTCCATAGATACATGATCTCACTTCCACTCTGAGATGTAAAGTGGCTGCAACAGGCCTGCCGGCCTCTGGTGCTCAGCTTTTACCTGCTGGCATGTCAGATACTACTGTACGAACTCGATAATTTCCCTCTTCATGTCGCTCCATCAGTAAGGCTCTCACAAATCCCTATACATTTTAGTAATACCTAGATGAACTGTGTACAAGAACCTGTGAGCCTCCTCTAAAATCATCCTTTTAATATCAGCATCTGCAAGCACACGTAACCTGGCATGGAAGAGCAGAGTTTTGTCATCTGAAATACTGAACTCCTCCCCCTTTCCGTTCTGCACCGTAGTTATTAGCTATGCCAATTCGGCGTCATCCCTCTGAGTGGTCTTAACCCTTTCTTGTATAGTAGGCTGCAATACCAAGTTGGTAATAAATGCCTGAGGATCACTCTCTACCAACTCTACACTGAGTCTCTCCAGATCCAACTAAATCGGATGCTAAACCTCCATAACTGCCAATATTGGTCCTACTGATTTCTTGCTCAGAGCATTGGCTACCACCCCGTGATGGAATGATCAAAACTGGTACAGTGACGAGCCTCTACTTCAGTTCCTAGAAGCTCCACTCACAGCTGTCATCCCATTCAAACTTGACATTCTTTCTGGTCAGTCACATCAGAGACCTTGATAATGCTGAGAACCCCTCAACAAATCGATGGTAGTAACTTGCCATCCCTAAGAAACTCCTAATTTCCTGAACGTTCTTTGGCCTGGCCTAATTCATTATTGCTTCAATCTTGTTGGGATCCATAGAAATACCATCCCTTGATATAACATGCCCCAGAAACGTCACTTCCTCCAACCAAAATTCACATTTACTGAACTTGGCATACAATCTCTTTTCTCTGAGCATCTGAAGTAGCAGACGTAAGTGTGCCTCATGCTCCTCAAAACTCCTTGAATAGACCAGTATTTCATTAATGAAAACCACAACAAACCAGTGTAAATACTGATGAAAGATTCTATTCATCAAATCCATGAATATTGTAAGAGCATTTGTCAAACCAAAAGGCATAACAAGGAATTCATAATGCCCATACTTGATCCTGAAGGTTGTCTATGAGACATCTTCTACTTTTACTTTCACCTGGTGGTAGCTTGATCTGAGATCAATCTTGGAATAGACCCGAGTACCCTGAAACTAGCCAAATAAATCGTCTATACAGGGTAGATGATACCTATTCTTGATTGTCACCTTATTAATTTCTCTGTAATTTATACACATCCTCATAGACCTATCCTTCTTCTTTACAAACAACACCGGAGCTCCCTACGGTGATACACTGGGTTGAATAAATCCTTTATTCAACAAATCTTGCAACTGATCCTTTAACTCCCCTAACTTTGCTGGAGGCCATCTGTAAGGAACTTTAGAGATTGGTTGATCAATAGGCAAATCTACCTCGTGATCAAGAGGCAAACCAAGTAGTTTGTATAGAAAAACATTTGAGAACTCATTTACCACTCGCGTATGAACAAGCTTTAATTCATTTCCTGACATCTCTTTTACAAAAGCCACAAACCCCTGACAACCGTCCAAGAGTAGCCTTCTCACTTGCATAGTTGACACTAACTGAGGCGGGGAACACTCTTACGACCCCATAAACCTGAATTCTTGCTTGCCTGGTGGTCTAAAAATTACTTCTTTCAAATGACAGTCAATATTAGCATAGTTAGTTTCTAGCTAATTCATACCCAGTATTACATCAAACCCATGCTTGTCAAGTACAATTAGATCGGCAGGTAGCACTCTCCCCTGAATTTCTACGGGATAGCCCCTGAGCACCCTACGACACTTTACCACCAAACCAGCTGGTGAAGCTACTGGCATTTCTACATCAAATAATTGGGTCTCGCCTCCATAAAATTTAATGATATTCGCAGACACAAAGAAATGAGTAGCACCTAAATCAAATAAAACAATAGCATGGCATGACAAAACAGTAAGGGTACCTATCACGACATCTGCGGCTGTCTCACCGTCTCCTAGTGTTAGAACATAAACCCTCATTGGAGCTTCATTCCTCTGCTGACCTCCACAAGGCGCCTAGTAACTTCCCCTGAACTATCTAGGAGCAAGAGTAGTACCAATAGGTGTAGGACAATCTCATGCCAGATGCCTCGATCCTCCACAATGATAACATACACCTCTCCCTGCTTGGCACTGCCCCTAATGCCTCTTTCCACATATATGATATACAGTGTAGGTTTGAGCACCCTAAACCTCATGGCCCCTAGTCTCCTGCCTCTGACCCCTGCCATAGTTTCCTCTCCTACACTAACCTCGACCAAAACCTTGCTGAAAGCCTGAAGGTGTGGACCACTTCTTCTGTCCCTGTTCCTCCGCACCCAACTGTTCACCGACCTTAGCCAAAGCTGCTCTATCATCTAACTTAGCAAAATCTTGTATTTTCAATACCATAACTTGCCTTTTGATCTCACACCTCAATCCCCTTTCAAATTGTCTTGCTTTCTTTACTTCATCAGAAACAATATAAAGGGCGAAGTGGGACAACTCGATAAACCTCGTCGCGTATTGCTGGACCGACTGCTGTCCCTGCTTCAAATTCAGGAACTTTTCCACTTTAGCTTCCCTAACAGTGGTTGGGAAATATTTGTCAAAAAATGATTCTTTAAATCGGACCCATGTCATAACTATCGGCATCATTCTCTACTACTCTAGAAGTTTCACTACAGTCCACCAGCTCTCGGTCTCCCCTGTCAATTTATAGGTGGCGAAGAGGACCCTAAGCTGCTCCGTGTATTGCAATACTACCAACACCTTCTCGATCTATTGCATCCAATTCTCAGCAGCTGCAGGATCAACTCCTCCTGAAAATGCTGGAGGATTCATCTTGGTAAATTTCTCCATCGTGCACCTATGGCCTACATATGGGCCTCCCTGCTCTCTGGAACTCCTAGCGATCTCAGCCAAAACCTGTTAAGCCATACTGCATAATACCACGTTAGAGTTAGTCCCGTTTGCACTCAAGGGCCTTGCACTGTCACTACCGCTCGCATGGGCGCTACCTCACCTAGGGTCCATCCTAAAAAGACAATAAACATGACTTAGGGGCCCTATTCTTATAACTTACGCATCTAAGAAAAATCCCCTATCTTGACATCCTTATCTTATTTCAAGATCCAATCCTATACTTTAGAAACATAACCTGACAATAGTTTATTGTGGCTTTCCTAAAATCGTCACCCCAAGAAAGATACAGAAATCACCATGGAAGTCCCGTCTCTAAACTACAAAACAAAACCTCAAATCCTCTTCCTATACTCTGGTATTTTCTCCATTGTACTCTAGAGTCTACATAACCTTGCAACCTAAACTCTGACCCCAAACTGTAACAGCCTGCCTAATTTACCTATTTTTTGTTTTCCATAATAACATTTAATATAATAAGCCTGATATCCTATTCAATTGAATAGCATAATCAACCTGGACCTATGGGTACCAAGGATAAACCCAAAATACAACTATAATACCTAAATAATAGGAAATGTAATCACATACATATTATCTAACCAATCACAATACCAGAGTTCTACTAAACCTGTTATATATACAATCATCCACCAAAAGGCCAAAAGAACCCTGGGGTCCCAACCCAAAAATGAACGTGACCCTAGCTCAACAACTCACCCTTCAAATAGGGTAGCCCCACCGGTCTCTACTATGGCAGAGCTCTATTCGCTCCTCTACCTGGATTTCCTAAAATGTTTATATAGCTGGGGTGAGACACCTCTTAGTAAAGGAAATAAATTTATATCAGTGTGTGACATTACAAGCATTTTCGTGTTATACATATAAATAGTATAATAAGCATATTTGGTAAAATCTATCTATAGTAGAACTGTGTAAAACATGATTTGTCATATCATCATAAAGCATACTAGATTTATATACATGAAAATCATCTTATATAATCGTAAAATACTGAAATAACACCCAGGATGCATAGCTAGCTAATTTCATGTCTTACCCCCACATGACTAGGTTGTGCAGCCCGAAGGCGGGACCTAGCAATGGATGACCGGCCATGCTAGATTAAACATAAATCTGTAAGTATGATGGGCCCGCCCCTACCTGGTCCTGGACTACCAGGGGGACTACTCCACTCTACATTGAAGCCACCTCAATTTCCATCTCCTACACTACTGGTCATGAAGTAGGACTATCATAATTCTAAACATATAGCTACGGTACCGTGCTCTTGAAACTAAACTAAACCATGCCATCCGGGTTCTGATATCATATAATAAGTTCCATATATTGAACATAGTTGTTTCATATTTCATAATAATAACTGTCATGTACATATTTCATAAATTCTATCTTGTCATACAAAATTATGGCATCTGCGCCAACATGAATCTCTGCTTTTGCGCCAACATAACATGAATTAGGACATCTATGCCGACATAACATAACATGAATCGCGGCGTCTGTGTCGGCATAACATAATATACTGTACATAATTTTTCTGTACCGTTTAATATGTAAAATCATTAATCCTATATTGTTTTATAATTGCCCTAAAAACTATCATATCATGCTTGATTTGGGGAAAACATTCTATTCTGATATACATAATTATATGGAAATTAAACTCATGCCACACAGAAATGGGTAACCTCCTAAATGTAAAATCTGTTCCAAATCATATTTTCTGATTAAACACGTTTAAATGATATGCCTATTCATAACAGTATTTCCTAAACATAATTATATAGTATACGTACTTTCCTGAAATTTAATGCTGTAAAATAATAAATAATTTCATGGAAAATTCTGACTTAGTTTATCTCCTTACCTTGCTTACTAAGAAGCCCAAAAAACACTCAATCCTACACCTACAGTGTTCCTAGCACAACACCCTGAAATTAACATTTATGCAATTATCTTTCCTAACATATTCTCCTCAATACAGAAACACCAAATACCTGATAAAACTGAAATTAACTTACCCAAATTTTGTGATGGTTCCCAAGTTAGCCTAGCCAACAATCCACTCATACAGAAATAAAGAGAAACTTCCCAAGAGTAGCGTGGTGGCCTTGGATCGTCAATCCAATGAAGAATTAGGCCAGAAAGTTAGAGAGAAGGTGAGGAGGGAAAAAATTTAGGGAGGGAAACTCCACATGCAAAATTTTCTCGTCACAAATCCTAGTTCAGCATATTTATAATATGTAGACTTGTCGATAGGCCACGTAATCTCGTCAACGAGAGCAAGAAGGAGGTTTGTCGACGAGCACTTATTCCTCGTCGATGAATTTTAGGTCCCAAAACACCCCTCTCTGTAATTCCTCATCGAAGAGACACGTGTCCACGTGATGTGTGTGAATCTAGTGTACATGGATTGAATAGATTCATCAGCAGTCATTTGAAATGCTTCATACTCACTAGTGAGCATGTCTATTCTACTATCTTTTACCTCCTTAGTACCTTCATATGTAACTTCTAATTTTTCCCAAATCTCTTCAGCAGAGTTACATGCCATTACCCTATTAAACTTATTTACATCTAGTGCACAAAATAATAGATTCATTGCAGTAGCATTTATTTGCACTGATTTCCAATCCTCTTCATTATACTCATCTTCAGTTTTTGGGCCATTAACCTTATCAAATACTTTCATAGGGACATGGTTTCCTTTGGAAACCATTTTCCATACTTGCCAATCTACATTTAATAGATATATACTCATCCTTCTTTTCCAGTAGGTGTAATTTACACCGTAGAAAATAGGTGGTCTAGTGGATGAGTGTCCCTCATCGAATGGAGTTACACCGATGTGTGCCATATGATCTTTTTACAAATGAACAATTAAGTATATGTAAACTCGCTCTGATACGAAATGTTAATTTAGGTGTAGTCCCAAGAGGGGGGTGAATTGGGTATTTTTAAAAACTTTTAATTTTACTTACCACTTAATCCCTATTTCTATATTTAAAAAATTAATTGTAGGGGTTTAAGACTAATTTAAATTATTATATCAATGAATTATTTTCATCCAATTAATTGTCAAGTGCGTGTGGGATTATTCAACATTCACAAGCAAGATAGATATTGAAATGCGTTGCGGAAAATAAAAGGAGTAAAGGAAGAGAGAAGGCAAACACAATTTTTATGAGGTTCACTTAACCTGGCCTACATCCTCACCTTAAGCAACCCACTCAAGGATTCCACTAAATCCCTGTTCCTTTAACTGGGATAGAGTTTCCCTTACATCCGCTACTTACGAGAGGCACAACTTCCTCCTCACCCGGTTTACAATACGAACCATGATTACAATATATAATTTCAAATCTACAAAACAACTCAAGATTTGCTTCTAACAAAGCTAGTGAGTACAATTGAAACCTAACACATATCCATATGATGAAACTTGAAGCTCAGTATGTATGTAAGGATACAATCGTTATATGAATGATATGATTCAACCAATTTCCCTTTTATCAAATCTCCCAAAATAATGAAATAAGTAAATGCTTTGGAGAAATTAGGATTCTAGTTCAACTTATTTGATGCACGAATATCAAATGTGATCTTGTTAAAAAATTTGTCTTAAATATAGTAAAGATCCAAATCAATAAGTTTTGTCCAAGTATCCAAACACAATATGATCTTGTGCAAATATATGTATATATATGATATGAGTTCCAAAGATCAACAAACCTAATATAATGTTTTTTATAAAATATCCCTAAAAAATAAATATAGTTATAAGCTCTATGGATATTTAATCAAGTGGATTTGCAATATCGAAAATATCAAGTCTTTAAATGAATCCTCACTTGAATAAAAAATATTTAACCAATGGCTAAAACTTTTCTCAAGTAGTAATCTTGTCAAAACGATTTAATATAATCACACTCAAGATCAACCTCTCAACAAATATTCAATAATGGATTTTGAGATGAAAAGTTCTTTGAGAATAAATATTAACAAGAAAATCAATTTACCAAACCTCAATACCAAGTTGATTTCACAAAAATCACAAGAAAGCCTGTTGAAGATCAATGTAGCTTTAGCTTATATTTGAAGTATAGGATTTGAAATCCGAATTGAGAACTCAACAGTGTGTTCTCTCAAGTTGTACTAATCGTACAATATGCTCAATTGTATGCCAAAGGTTCTTTCTCTTCGTTCTTTTGTGGGGCACTAAGGTTTAGATTTTGATTATATAGGTAACCCTTCCCTTAGGAACCGTTGGATCAACTTGATGTAGAAGTAACTCGCATGTTCTCTTATTAAAAATCAAAATTTTAATCTTCCCGTAAGTTTAGACGACTGAGGGTTAGAGCTCAGACGACTGAAGTTCCTTAGAGCTTTAAAAAATATGACCTGGACACAGGGTTAAACGACTGAAGTTGGGGTTTAGTCTTTTGAAATTGTGGGATTAGATGACTGAAGTCAGGGTTCAGTCTTCTGGTGTGCTTCTGCCTGTTTCTATGTTTCTCCAATAATTCTTAAGACGACTAAACTTAATCTTCGGTCTTCTGAAGAAATTCTTCAGACAACTGAGCTTAACTTCGATCTTCTGAAATTGACACTTCAGATAACTGAACAAGGAGTTCGGTCTTCTGAACAGAGCATTTTTTTGGATTTTTCTTTTAGTTTCAAAAATCTATTTTTCTCTCTTTCTTTGTTCTTTTATAAAATATTTTTTGGGGTTTCAAAAACAATCTCTAAGTCTATAAATATCCCTTAAAGATGTTCATGAGATGCATAAGTCCTAAGGTCAGTTTAGGGTATAATTTGAGCCTCAAATTAAATCATATGAAATATGTAAGTACATTTAGTTATAAATACCCATTCCCATGATGATCTTGAACTTACCACTTGCGTCTTCATTCTTCTACTCTTTTAGTTCCATGGATTGTGCCAAGATGTATATTCTTTAATCTTCATCGCTTCCATGACTTGCTAGCCTTTTGTGAATGCTAAATATTGGTCCTGTTCAAAATCTCAATGCACTGATCAAGTACCAAGTGATTTGTCATTATCAAAATAGGATTGGACTTATAGAGTCAACAATCTCTCCCTTTTTGATGATGACAAATACATGAGCAAAAATATAGAATGAGTTATGCCTAACAAGGCTCCCCTTAAAAAAATGCATAAATATTCAGCAAATGAAATATGCTCATGCCAAATGAAATATGAGTGAAATATGCTCATGCTCATACACAATTAGTTTTGCCAACCATTTTTGCCCATTTTTGCTATAACCCGATTCTTCTCCCCCTTTTGACATCAACAAAAAGGTGTAGACTAATACATGAGTGGACATAATCTTATAAGCTTCTCCCCATTTTAAAGCTTAAAGTTTTGAACTTATTCAACCATTAGATTTGAAAAATTGTATTGTGAGATGTGTCTCCCTATGTTAATTCAATTGACTTCTCCCCCTTGCTAATGCAGAAAGCTGTGTTTTTGAATGTAAATTACAATGTGAACATACACAGTGTGACAAATATCAAAGATTATGTGATGATTAGCAAGTATTAGTCAATAAACTCTTATCTTGATGTGAACAAATGTGATACCGAATGAGAACAAATGAACCGAATTTGAAATTTTTAACCAATTGTGAATATTAAGTGATGTTGCTCCCCCTGAATTATGTCATCTAATATAATTCTAGGCAACCTCTCGACTATGCATCAGGCCTAATTTATGCCTAATTTGGATAAACCTATCATCCGCAAGTGGTTTCGTGAATATGTCTGCCCATTGTTCATCTGTGCATACAAAGTCAAGTGTCACATCTCCTTTTTACACATGATCATGAAGAAAATGATGTCTTATTTCTATATGTTTAGTTCATGAATGTAATATGGGATTCTTTGAGATGTTTATTGCACTCGTATTGTCGCATCTTATAGGTATTGTGTCATAACTTAATCCAAAATCAGTCAGTTGTTGCTTCATGTATAGTGTTTGAGCATAACAACTTCTTGCCGCTACGTATTCTGCCTCGGCTGTGGAAGGTGCTACTGAATTCTGCTTCTTGGAAAACCAAGAGACTAACGAATGTTCTAGGAAATGACATGTACCACTCATGCTCTTCCTATCCACTTTGCTACCAACAAAATTAGCATCAGAATAGCTGATAATCTCAAAAGATGTATACTTAGGATACCATGACTCAAGTTCCACGGTTCCTATTAGGTATCTAAGTATTTGTTTGACAGCCAACAAATGTGACTCTTTTGGTGTAGCTTGAAATCTTAGGCACAAACATACACTAAACATTATGTCAGGTCTTCTGGCAGTTAGATAGAGTAAGCTACCGATCATTCCACGATAGAGCTTGACATATACTGGTATACCTTGTTCATCTTTGTATAATTTCAATGAAGAGCTCATAGGTGTCCCTAGTATTTTTCCATCTTCCATATTAAACTTTTTGAGCAGATCTCTAATGTACTTTGATCGATTTATAAAGATTCCATGTTTTTCTTGTTTGATCTAAAGTTCTAGGAAGAAATTTAGTTCACCCATCATGCTTATCTCAAATTCATTTTGCATAGTGATTGCAAACTCATTACACAAGTCTTTATTTGTAGCTCTAAATATGATATCATCTACGTATACTTGAACTAGGAGCATGTCATCTTTCTTAGACTTTATGACAAGTGTTGTGTCTATACTTCCTTTGATAAATCCATTGTCCAGTAGAAAGCCTCTTAATCTCTCATACCAAGCTCTAGGAGTTTGCTTTAAACCATACAAGGCTTTTGTTAGTCTATAAACATGATTTTGATTCTTATAATTTTCAAAGCCTGGGGGTTTATCCTATATATATCTCTTCACTTATGTAGCCATTTAAAAATGCGCTTTTGACATCCATTTGATATAGCTTGAAATCCTTAAAAGCAACATAGGCTAAAAGCATTCAAATGACTTCCATTCTAGCTACAGGTGCAAAGGTTTCTTCAAAATCTATTCCTTCTTCCTGATTATATCCCTGAGCTACTAGTCTAGCCTTTTTTCTAACAACTATCCCATGTTCATCTTTCTTGTTCTTATATATCCATTTTGTTCCAATAATTGTCTTATCCTCAGGTCTAGCAACTAATGTCCTTACTTTGTTTTTCTCAAACTGGTTTAACTCTTCTAACATGGACAACGCCCATGATTCATCCTCAATTGCTCGACTCACATTCCTAGGTTCTTCTTGAGATAGAAAGGAAAAATGACTAATTATATTCCTAAGTGAGGATTGTGTGGCTACTCCATGTAATGGTTCACCTATTATTTGATCAATGGGATATTCTTTATGTACTTCCATTCTCCAGGTAGTTCATTAACCTCATTTCCAATTTGATGAGTTTTAGAAGATGGTTCCTTAATTTCATTTATCTTTTCTGAATCATTTTTAATGGGCAGTTTTTCAAATTCCTTATTTATCTCAATTTCATCTTCATCAGTACTTTTAGAGAAGGGATTTGACTCATCGAACACTACATGAATTGATTCTATAAAGGTTAATGTTCGTTTATTATATACTCTGTAGGATTTTATATCTAAGGCATACCCTAGGAAGATACCATCATTTGATTTCACATCAAACTTTCCTAAATGTTCATTGTCTCTAAGCACAAAACATTTACTTCTAAAGACATGAAAATATGATATGTTTGGTCTATGGCCATTCCATAACTCGTAAGGAATCTTATTTAGAGATGGTCTAATCAAAACTCTATTTAGAACATAGCAGGTAGTATATACTGCCTCAGCGCAAAAGTACTTAGGTAGTTTATGTTCGTCAAACATAGTTCTGGCCATTTCTTGTATAGACATATTCTTCCTTTCAACTACACCATTCCGTTGTGGTATTCTAGGAGCCAAAAAATTATGAGCTATTCCTAATGAATTACAGTAGTCTTACATGCTTTGATTTTTAAATTCTTTATCCCTATCACTACGGATTTTAGTGACAATATAACCCTTTTCATTTTGAATTTTCTTACATAGATTTATGACCTAAAAATAGGACCCATGTATAACTTGAATAATCATCAACTATGATGAATGCGTATGATTTTCCTCCTAAGCTCTGAATTGGGTTTGGACCAAATAAATTTGAGTGTAGCATTTGAAGTGGCCTAGTAGTAGATATTTCTTTCTTCTTCTTAAAGCCCATTCTTACTTGTTTTCCTAGTTGGCATGCATCACATATTTTATCTTTCACAAATTTTGTCTTAGGCAATCACTTAACTAATTTTTTTCTCAAAAAGTTTAGATATTAAGTCCATGTTTGCGTGTCCTAGTCTCCTATGCCAAATCCAACTAATCTCATTTATAGCAGAGAAACAAGTAATATGTTGAGAAGCAAGGTTATCAAGGCTAGTGATATATACATTTTCATGACGATTAGTAGTAAACAATATTTTGTTTTCAGATTTGTTCTCTACAATGCATTTGTCATGTTCAAATGAGACTTTATAACCTTTATCATATAGTTGACTTATACTCAATAAGTTATGTTTCAATCCTTCAACTAACATCACATTATCAATGACAAGTGAAGGTTCCTTACCAACTAAAATGATTTTACCTTTGGAGTTATCCCCAAATGTAACAAATCCTTCATCTTGAATATGATAGATGTGAATTTAGCTTTATCTCCTGTCATGTGTCGCGAGTATCCGCTATCTATGTACCACTTGTCCTTCGAGGAGGACAATCTCAAGCACATCTATAGGACATAATTAGATAACTACTTTTGGTACCTAGATTTTCTTGGGTCCATAGGGGTTAGTACTAGATTCTCCTTTGGCTTTTCAAACTTTCTTAATTTTGACATCTTTCTTTTTGGAAGGACAGTCAAATTTTAAGTGACCCATCCTCTTACATTTAAAATAGGTAATATTTCTATGATAGTCTTTAGTTGGAACATAAGATTTTGAATCTCTTACAAAATCTCCCATGTAGAGATGTTTCTGTTTTAGATTCTCCTTCCCATTACAACCAAGACCTTCCTTGTTTAGGGAATTCATTTGAGTTCCTATGAGTTTTTCAAAATTATTTTGACCTTCTGTAAACTTACAAATTCTTTCTAACTCCTTAATTTTCAAATCCTTGTTTTCATGAGAGATGCATAAGATTCATTTTGACGTTCAACTAACTTTGAAAATTCTTTCAATTTTAATTTCAAATCAGAGTTTTTCTTATTCATTTTCTTAAGCATTTTAAGGGTATATAGATATTCTTGATGCAATTCATCATACGAAAGCATGCTATTTTCGTTTTTGGAGTCACTAGAATAGTAAGATGAAGTAGAACAAAAGGATTCTACCTCATGGTCATCATGAGCCATCTAACATAGATTCACAATCTCGTCATCACTGGATTCAGATTCCGAATTGCTGGTACTGTGCGTGTCCCAGCCCACTTTTAGAGCCTTCTTCTTTTTCTTCTTAGACACTTTCTTCAATTGGGGACAGTCCGGCATGATGTGTCCAAATTCTTTATAGTTATAACACATGAAAGAATCATCTTTTTACTTCCTTCTACTTGACTCTACCTTGTTTGCTTTTGAGCCCTTGAATTTTTTGGTGTATTTCTTGTTCTTTCTCATGAACTTTCCAAATTTCATGGTGATGAGTGCCATGATATCATCCGATTCTAAATCACTTCCCTCACTGGAGTAGTGAGATGATGCCTTAAGTGCTGTGGCTTTCTTTGCTTTAATTTGCTTATTCTTCCTCTCATTTATTGCAAGCTCATAGGTGATGAGCGATCCAATGAGTTCATCAATAGACATATCCTTGAGATTTCTCCCTTCTGCTATTGCAGTAGCTTTAGCTTCCCAAACTGGCGGTACTCCCCTGAGTATTTTCCTGATCAACCCAAAAGTAGGGTAAGATTTACCAAGTTTAAAGAATTCGTGATGTGTGTGAATCTAGTGTACATGGATTGAATAAATTCACCAGTAGTCATTTTAAATGTTTCATACTCACTAGTGAGCATGTCTATCCTACTATCTTTTACTTCCTTAGTACCTTCATATGTAACTTCTAACTTTTCCGAAATCTCTTTAGCAGAGTTACATGCCATTACCCTATTAAACTCATTTACATCTAGTGCACATAATAACAGATTCATTGTAGTAGCATTTATTTGCACTGGTTTCCAGTCCTCTTCTGTATACTCATCTTCAGTTTTTGGTACATTAACCTTATCAACTACTTTCATAGGGACATGGTTTCCTTTGGAACAATTTTTCACACTTTCCAATCTACATTTAACAGATATATACTCATCCTTCTTTTGCAGTAGGTGTAGTTTACACCATAGAAAATAGGTGGTCTAGTGGATGAGTGTCCCTCACCGAATGGAGTTACATCGATGTGTGCCATGTGATCGTTTTACAAATGAAAAATTAAGTCTATGTAAACCCACTCTGATACGAAATGTTAATTTAGGTGTAATCCCAAGAGGGGGGGGGGGGCTGAATTGCGTATTTTTAAAAACTTTTAATTTTACTTACCACTTAATCCCTATTTCTTTATTTAACAAATTAATTGCAGTGGTTTAAGACTAATTTAAATTATTATATCAATGAATTCTTTTCACCCAATTAATTGTCAAGTGCATGTGGGATTATTCAACATTCACATGCAAGATAGATATTGAAAGGTATTCTTCAGATGGATAGGTGGGGTCTCGTTTTTGGTCGTCATTAGTTCAACTCTAGATTTTTGTTTGGTGTATTTTGCTTTGATTTTGGTTGTGTTTATGTTTTTATTTTCTTTGTTAGTTATGTTTAGTTTTTTTGTCCTAATTTGGTTGGTTGTTGGTGTTGGTTTTTTTTGGGAGGGTTTTTCTGTACTGTCCCTTTTGTTTTATCTTGTAACCACGATATTCCTCCGCCAAAAGTAAGCGTATATTAAAAAAATAAATGGAGGTGCTGCTCTCTTTTAGTTGAAAGAAAAAGTGCGATGCGGAAAATAAAAGGACTAAAGGAAGAGAAAAGGAAAACACAATTTTTACGGGGTTCAGCCAACTCGGTCTACGTCCTCGCCTTGAGCAACCCACTCAAGGATTCCACTAAATTCCTTCTCCTTTAACCAGGATGAAACTTCCATTACATCCGCTGCTTGCAAGAGACACAACTTTCTCCTCACATGGTTCACAACCCAAACTGTGATTACAATATATAATTTTAAATCTACAAAACAACTCAAGATTTGCTTCCTACAAAGCTAGTGAGTACAATTGAAACCTAACACATATCCATATGATGAAACTTGAAGCTCAGTATGTATGTAACGATACAATCGTGTTAGCCAAACGAGGTTTTTCAATCTGTTTTTGATGATAACAAATGACGCTGGTATAACTTGATTGTTTAGTGATTTTGTTTCAAGAATATATATCTCAACACAAGAGAAAGAAGTTATGAATTAAAGTATCATCAAAAGAACAAGCTGTGCATTTTTATCATGTCAAAAGAGCACGTTATGAATATCAAGAGAAAGCTTCAACAAATCTTTTCAAACAGTAAAGAAGAAGACCTGAAGCCTCAGTACTTAGAAGCTTAAAGATAAAAAGGGACTTGAAGTCAAGAGGCTTTTCAAAGACTTGAAGCATCATGTTTAAGAATTGCTTGATGTAAGTACTTCGTATCAAGTAACAATTTAGAAAATATGAAGCTCTTTAAGGGACCAATATAAACTTAAGGAACTCATTTTTAAGTCCCTGAAATATCTTATGAAAAATCAAATAATAAGTGTAAAGCTGAAATGAAAAAATAAAAAATAAAAAAAACTAGTTTTTGTCTGTCCAGTCGACTGACTTAACCAAGGCAAACTTACCCAGGCGATTAACACAAAATGAACTGCGTTCTACCACTCGACTAACAATTTCTTGAAATAATTTTTGGGAGACAGAATGGTGCCAGTCGTTTGCCCAGCAGATTGACCCTGTGTTTTTTGAACTACCCAGTCGCCTGTCCAGCCGACTGACTCAACGGGTTTATTTTCCAAACTCCACCGGGAAAATAAAAAAACAATAGTTTTTCAAAATATAAACGTTGTAAAAACTTGGAGACCACTCAAAGATACTTGGGGAACAAGGGAACTAAGCCAAGAATGTCTATAAATACTCTTTTAAACTCAAGAATTCAATCATCCTAGCATTCACTTAGCTCTCTTGAAATTAAAGCATTCAATCTCTCAAAGCTTTCTATTACTCACACTCCATTGGGGAGAGAAGTTCTGAAACTCTGCTGAAATACCAAAGCCAAGATTCATACTCTAAGTTTGTTTATTCAAAACAATCTCTTGGTGATCTCTAAACACTTGAGTTTCATAGTTTCTTTATTGATTATTTGATTGAAGTATTGATTGTACTCTAACTTGTACAACCCTGCTCTGTTTTGAGAGTCTCTTTTGTACACTGATCATTATAGCAACTTCTTTGTATTGTTGACGATTCAAGGATTGTTTGGATCGTTGTACCAAGTGAGGATTGTTTGCTTGGAGAGGTGTCTCTACCTTAAAGGAGGGAATTTTGTAAAGGCTTGCTTTGCCTGGTAAAAGAGCATACTTAGTGGAATCCTTTAGTGGAATTGACCAAAGGCGAGGACGTAGGCTGGAGATAAGCCGAACCTCATAAATCTCAGTGTTCATCTTCTTTCTTACTCTCTTTACTTTTCATATTACATATTGTGTGAATCAAGTGCAGGTTGCAAGGCTTATACATCATATACAAGAAAATCTCTTGATTTAAGAAAGTACGTTTTAGTTAACCGTTTGCGGAAACCCTCAAAGGAGTACGTTGGTTAATCTGTGAAAATCTTGGTTAAGAGATAAAGCAATAAAAATTCATTCAAAACAAGTTTTGCAAAACAACTGTAGGACTTCTATTAAAGGGAAATAGCATTCTTGAATGATTGGTTAATTTTATATGATTAAGTTGTACTCCTAAGTTTTGTGGTGTAATCTGATTGGTTGTTTTTGTCCTTTTAGTGTTTGAATTAAAACAAGTAAAAATTTAAAATAATAATATTTAAAATCTAAAAACTTCCAATTCACCCCCCTCATGGTAGCTATTCTAAATTTCAATTGGTATTAGAGCCAAATTATAGTAACTTTTAACAAGAAACTATAAAAAGATCAAATGGCTAATATAGGAGTAGCATCCTTTGGTGATGAGGGCCAATCCTCAACCTGACCACCAATCTTCTGTGGACACAATTACACTTTTTGGAAAAAGAGAATGCAAATTTATCTCCAACACATGGATTGGAAAGCATGGGAAGTAGTTATGGATGGAGACCTTATTCCAACCAAGATCGTTGATGGAAAACATATTCCAAAAGAGAAAAAGGATATGACTGATTCAGACTATAAGATGCTTCAAATCAACTCAAGTGCTATAAATGCTCTATACTGTGCTCTAGATGCTAATGAATTTAATAGGGTCATGGCCTACAAAATGGCCAAAGAAATTTGGGACAAACTAGAAGTAACTTATGAATTAACAATTGATGTTAGAGACAATAAAATAGCTATATTGACAAGCGAATATAAAGCATTGAAGATGAATTCTGATGAAACAATATCAAGTATGTACACCAGATATACCCACATAATAAATTCATTAAGTGCTTTAGGAAAAACTGATACTACCTATGAAATGATTAGAAAAGTTCTAAGAGGCCTTCCTTCCATTTGGGAACCAAAATCTACAGCTATCACTGAAGGTAGAAACCTTAAGACCACCTCTTTAGATGAACTCATAGGTTCACTCCTTACCCAAGAAATGACCTTAAAAGAAAGGAATCCTGAACCAAAGCATAAAAGATCCATTGCACTAAAAGCATCTAGTCATAGCTCTAGTGAAGAAGAAAGTGAAACAAGCGACTTAGATGAATATGAATTAGCATTCATCACTAAAAGACTAGGTAAATTTTATAGAAGAAATAAAAGATTTCCTAGAAAGTTCAATAAAAAGAAACCTAAAAAAGGAGAGAGAAGTAGGAAAGAAAATAAAAGTAAGAATGAATCTCCAATATGCTATCGTTGCATGAAACTAGGGCAAATCAAACTAGATTGTCCGTTGCTCAAGAAAGAAAAGAAGAAAAAGAAGGAAGCTTTGAAGGCTACTTGGGATGATTCAAGTCCAAGTGAAACAGAAAACGAATCAAGCAGACTAGAGATGGCAAATATATGCTTCATGGCAAATGAAGAAGAGGTAAAGTCCTACTACACCTCTACAGAATCTTACAATGAGTCGCGTGATAAGTCATGTGACAGCATGCCTTCCTATAAGGAATTGCAAGCTGTGTTGTTCTCTTTGCATAAGAGATTCATAAAGATTTCTAAAAGAAATATAACTTTGAAAAATCAAAATAAAGAGCTATTGAAACAACTCGAATCATTCAAAATCTTGAAAAAGAAAAAGACACTTGTATTGAGATGTTAGAAGAAGAAGTAAATAAAGTAACTCAAGAATTAAGCAAAAATCATAAAGATAGTTTAAATAAAAAGGATTTAGAAGTAAATAAAGTCAAAAGAATCAGTAGAAGATAAGGAGAAAATTATATATAACTTCACCAAAGGTAAAGAAAATTTTGAAAAGATGGTTGGATAGCAAAGACTTCATGGAAATAAAGAAGGAACAACAAACATGAACACACTACTCTCTATATGTGCAAAACTAAAGGACGCGTAATGTTCGATTGCCCACTAAAAAGGAAGTATGTTAAAGTACAATGTGAATGGAAAGCTAATAATGAAACTAACAACAAAACAAAGAAAGTTAAAAGAATTTGGGTTCCAAAGACTAACACAATAAATCTTTCATTGTAGGTATGTTTTAAGACAACACCATCAACGAATAAGTGGTACTTAAATAGCGGGCGTTTAAGACACATGACTGGCGATAAAACCAAGTTTTCCTTTCTAAGACAAAAGGATGGAGGATATTCACCTTCGGTGACAATGCCAAAGGTAAGATAATTGGCATCGAGAGAATAGGTAAAAAACCTTCTCTTACCATTGATAATGTGTTATTAGTAGAAGGATTAAAACATAACCTTTTAAGTATTAGCCAATTAAGTGACAAAGGTTTTGAGATAATCTTTAAGAAAGAAAAATGTGTAATTCAAAATGCTAAATAAAATAAAACCTTATTTATAGCTCAAAGGATAAATAATGTTTATTGTATAAATATTGAGAATCTAGTGAATCAAGATGTAACTTGTTTGGCAGCAATATATGAATTCTCAAGAGGAAAGGTTGATTGCACCTTATTCATTAAATAAATAAATAAATACATGCTAATTGTCAAAATATATGTGGATGATATCATATTTGAGGCTACAAATGAAGTTCTATGTAAAGACTTTGCCACATGTATGCAAAAAAAATTTGAAATGAGTATGATGGGGGAGTTAAATTATTTCCTAGGACTTCAAATTAAATAAGCTAAACATGGGACTTTTATAAATCAAACTAAATACATCAAATATATGCTTAAAAAGTTTGATATGGAACAAAGTAAACCCATAGGAACTACGATAAGTACATCCACAAGTTTTGATAGAAATGAAAGAGAAAAACAAGTAGACATAACACACTATAGAGGAATTGTTGGTAGTTTACTATATCTAACTGCTAGTAGACCCGATATTATGTTTAGTGTGTGTATGTGTGCTAGGTTCCAATCAGCACCTAAGGAATCTCATCTAACAACCATTAAAAGGATACTTAGGTACTTACTACGAACACTTGACCTAGGTTTATGGTACCCAAAAGATACTAATTTTAATATGATAAGTTATTCTGTTGCTGATTATGCTGGATGTAAAGTTGATAGAAAGAGTACAAGTGGCACATGTCACTTCTTAGGACAATCCTTAGTGTCATGGTTCTCGAAGAAACAAAACTCAATAGCTTTATCAACTACCGAAGCTAAATATGTAGCAGCTGGAAGTTGTTGTACACAAATACTATACATGAAACAACAATTAAAAGACCTCAATCTAGATTACAAAACCATTCATATAAAGTGTGATAATACAAGTGCTATTAATATATAAAAAAAATCCTATCTCACACCCAAGAACGAAGCATATAGATATAAGACATCACTTTTTAAGTGATCATGTTAAAAAAGGAGACATAATTCTCGAATTTATAAATACACATGATGAATGAGCGGATATATTTACCAAACCTCTCATAGAAGATAGATTTATAAATATTAGGAGAGAGCTAGGTCTATTGCATAATAGAGAAATTGAGTGAAGAATAAATCAAACAGGATGAAGTCAGCCAACTGGCTTTAGACCTAGCCGACTAACTGAATGATTAAATGTTCGAAACAGAGAGCAGTCAGCTGACTGACTCCAGACCTAGCCGATTGATTGATGGAAAAACCCTAACCTTAGTTATAAAAATACGAGTCTTTTGAAGTGGTCAGTCAACTAACCTAGGTTTTTCTCTTCACTTAGTCTTCGTTTCTAACTCTCCTCTGTTCTCTTTCCTCCAACCATCATAAAAGATCATCCTCCAAACCCACAGAAGTTGTCAATCCCTTTCAAAATGCCGCGAACCAAAACAGTTGGGAACAAGAAGGCTTCTACTTCTTCCCAGCAACACACTGAAGACTCAGGAATTGAAAAATGGCTCGTATCTCCTCATGCGAAAACTTTCTACCACAATCAACTTAGCATAACGGAATCTCTTCTTGGTAAAATTCTTGACACATCTTTCTTTTCATCTGATTTTCCAAATATCCTCTCATTATTTGAAACTCTAGCATGGAAAAGATTCATACTATTTCAAGCCCAAGGTCACTTTCCAAATCTTGTCAAAATTTTTTAAGCAAATCTTGTTCGGGAAGCAAATGGTTTTCGACAAATGTCATGAGAAAGTCCATATCTCTTACTCTAGGATCTCTTGCAAAAATATTTTGCATTCCCAATGGTGAGTTTAAGTGTCCTACTTTTGGCACGTCTTAGATCTATGAGCAAGATTTCACCCCGGAAGAATTTCTTCCTTTGGTATTGAACCATGATCCTATTTCCTTTGAAGGTCCTCCCTTATATAAACACCTAAATCTTTAGGCGCAAATACTGCAGAAAATCATCACATATAACATTCTTCCTTAAGCACGATCTCATGCCTATATTTCTTATGCTGATTGCTTCATTCTCTGGTGCCTACTCAAGGGCAAGAAGCTTGACTGACCAAGTCTTATGCTTCAATGGATGATCACATGTGTAGAGGCACGATGAGTTACCTTGCCTTATGGAGGAACTCTAAACATGCTTTTTTTCCAAATTACATATATCTTCATCATCCGATCTTTAAGTCAAACGTACTCACTATGATATTTTTAACTCTACTACTCTTAAGATGATGGGATATGAAAAACGTAATGATGAATGGGTTCTTAAAGGAAGTGGAGGTCAAGCACCTCCTCCTCCTCCTGTTGTTGGACCTCCTGCTTGGTTTAATCCATTTTATTTGTAGTTTACCAGTTTTAGTTAAAACATGCAAACTAGAATTCACTCTCTTCAAACCAACTTCTCCGCTCTTCAAGCAAACTATTCCTCACTTGATAAACGTGTTGGTCGCATTGAAAAATACCTTGTTAGTTCATCTTGTCCTTCAGATCCTATGGATATTATTTCAGCTCCTGTAAGTGATGACGGTAGTGATGAAGAGGACTCTCAAGATGGCAATGATGATGATGAGACAAATACAAAAGAAGAACATGAGGAAGGTGAAGCTGTTAACTCATGTGAAGAAGAAGAAGAAGAAGAAGAAGAAGAAGAGGAAGATGAAGATGAAGCTGATGATAATTGATTTTCTTTAAAATTTTTTGCTATGTACTCTAATTTTAGATGGTAGCATTGTTTACTTATTTCTCGTACTTTTTGATTGAAGTCCAAAGGGGGAGAGTTTTTGTGATAAGCATAGAAGGAAGTTATGAACCCTTATGTTATGGCTTATGAATCTTGTATTTTCTTTTCATGAATGGAATATTATGCACCTTGTATCTGATGTTTATGTGGATGTATGGATGAGTATGTGCATAAATGTATGGATGAGTATGTGTATGAAAACTATGAGTTTTGATACTGGATACATATACATATAGTAAGGGGGAGCATATAGTAAATGGGAGTTTATTTTTATCCTTATCTTTTAGATATTTTTATCCTTATCTTTGCTTCTCATTTGTCATCATCAAAAAGGGGGAGATTGTTGGCCAAACGAGGCTTTTCAATCTTATTTTGATGATAACAAATGACGTTGGTATAACTTGCTTGTTGAGGGATTTTGTTTCAGGATATATATATCTCAACACAAGAGAAAGAAGCTATGAATTAAAGTATCGTCAAAAGAACAAGTTGTGCATTTTTATCATGTCAAAAGAACAAGTTATGAATATCAAGAGAAAGCTTCAACAAATCTTTTCAAGTAGTAAAGAAGAAGACCTAAAGCCTCAGTACTTAGAAGCTTAAAGATAAAAAGGGACTTGAAGTCAAGAGGCTTATCAAAGACTTGAAGCATCATGTTTAAGAAATGCTTAATGTGAGTACTTCGTATCAAGTAACAATTTAGAAAATATGAAGCTTTTTAAGGGACCAATATAAAATTAAGGAACTCATTTTTAAGTCCTTGAAATATCTTATGAAAAATCAAATCATAAGTGTAAATTTGAAATGAAAAAATAATAAATAAATAAATAACCAGTTTTTGTTTGTCTAGTCAACTGACTTAACCAAGACAAACTTACCCAGCCGACTGACAGTCAGCCGACTGAATCAAAATGAACTGTGTTCTTCCAGTCGACTAATAATTTCTTGAAATAATTTTTGGGAGGCAGAATGGTGCCAGTCGTCTGCCCAACCGATTGACCCTATGTTTTTTGAACAACCCAATCGCCTGTCCAGCTAACTGACTCAACGAGATTTTGTTTTTCAAACTCCAATGAGCAAATTTAAAAAAAAAAAAAATTAGTTTTTCAAAATATTAACATTGTAAAAACTTGGAGACCACTCAAAGATACTTCAGGAACAAGAAAACTAAGCCAAGAATGTCTATAAATACTCTTTTAAACTCAAGAATTCAATCATCCAAGGATTCATTTAGCTCTTTTGAAGTTAAAGCGTTCAATCTCTCAAAGCTTTCTATTGCTCACACTCCATCTGGGAGAGAAGTTCTGAAACTCTGCTGAAATACCAAAGCCAAGATTCATACTCTAAGCTTGTTTATTCAAAACAATCTCTTGGTGATCTCTAAACACTTGAGTTTCATAGTTTCTTTATTGATTATTTGATTGAAGTATTGATTGTGCTCTAACTTGTACAACCCTGCTGTGTTTTGAGAGTCTCTTTTGTACACTGATCATTATAGCAACTTCTTTGTATTGTTGACGATTCAAGGATTGTTTGGATCGTTGTACCAAGTGAGGTTTGTTCGCTTGGAGAGGTGTCTCTACCTTAAAGGAGGGAATTTTGTAAAGACTTGCTTTGCCCGGTAAAAGAGCATACTTAGTGGAATCCTTTGGTGGAATTGACCAAAGGCAAGGACGTAGGCTGGAGATAAGCCGAACCTCGTAAATCTCAGTGCTCATCTTCTTCCTTACTCTCTTTACTTTTCATATTATATATTGTGTGAATCAAGTGCAGGTTGCAGGGCTTATACATCATATTCAAGAAAATCTCTTGATTTAAGAAAGTATGTTTTAGTTAACCGTTTGCAGAAACCCTGAAGGGAGTACGTTGGTTAATATGCGGAAATCTTGGTTAAGAGATAAAGCAATAAAAATTCATTCAAAACAGGTTTTGCGAAATAGCTGCAGGACTTCTATTAAAGGGAAATAGCATTCTTGAATGATTGGTTGAATGATTGGTTAAGTTTTATATGATTGAATTGTATTCCTAAGTTTTGTGGTGTAATCTGATTGGTTGTTTTGTCCTTTTAGTGTTTGAATTAAAACAAGTAAAAATTTAAAATAGTAATATTTAAAATCTAAAAACTTCCAATTCACCCCCCTCATGGTAGCTATTCTAAATTTCAATTGGTATCAGAGCCAAATTATAGTAACTCTTAACAAGAAACTATAAAAAGATCAAATGGCTAATATAGGAGTAGCACCCTTCGGTGATGAGGGCCAATCCTCAACCCGACCACCAATCTTCTGTGGACACAATTACATTTTTTGGAAAAAGATAATGCAAATTTATCTCCAACACATGGATTGGAAAGCATGGGAAGTAGTTACGGATGGAGACCTTATTCCAACCAAGATCGTTGATGGAAAAAATATTCCAAAAGAGAAAAAGGATATGATTGATTTCGATTATAAGATGCTTCAAATCAACTCAAGTGCTATAAATGCTCTATACTGTGCTCTAGATGCTAACGAATTTAATAGGGTCATGGCCTGCAAAACGGCCAAAGAAATTTGGGACAAACTAGAAGTAACATATGAAGGAACAATTGATGTTAGAGACAATAAAATAGATATATCGACAAGCGAATATGAAGCATTCAAGATGAATTCTGATGAAACAATATCAAGTATGTACACCAGATATACCCACATAATAAATTCATTAAGTGCTTTAGGAAAAACTGATACTACCTATGAAATGATTAGAAAAGTTCTAAGAGGCCTTCCTTCCATTTGGGAACCAAAATCTACAGCTATCACTGAAGGTAGAAACCTTAAGACCACCTCTTTAGATGAACTCATAGGTTCACTCCTTACCCAAGAAATGACCTTAAAAGAAAGGAATCCTGAACCAAAGCATAAAAGATCCATTGCACTAAAAGCATCTAGTCATAGCTCTAGTGAAGAAGAAAGTGAAACAAGCGACTTAGATGAAGATGAATTAGCATTCATCACTAAAAGACTAGGTAAATTTTATAGAAGAAATAAAAGATTTCCTAGAAATTTCAATAAAAAGAAACCTAAAAAAGGAGAGAGAAGTAGGAAAGAAAATAAAAGTAAGAATGAATCTCCAATATGCTATCGTTGCATGAAACTAGGGCAAATCAAACCAGATTGTCCGTTGCTCAAGAAAGAAAAGAAGAAAAAGAAGGAAGCTTTGAAGGCTACTTGGGATGATTCAAGTCCAAGTGAAACAGAAAACGAATCAAGCAGACTAGAGATGGCAAATATATGCTTCATGGCAAATGAAGAAGAGGTAAAGTCCTACTACACCTTTACAGAATCTTACAATGAGTCGTGTGATAAGTCATGTGACAGCATGCCTTCCTATAAGGAATTGCAAGCTGAGTTGTTCTCTTTGTATAAGAGATTCATAAAGATTTCCAAAAGAAATATAACTTTGAAAAATCAAAATAAAGAGCTATTGAAACAACTTGAATCATTCAAAATCATTGGAAAAGAAAAAGACAATTGTATTGAGAAGTTAGAAGAAGAAGTAAATAAAGTAAGTCAAGAATTAAGCAAAAATCATAAAGATAGTTTAAATAAAAATGATTTAGAAGTAAATAAACTCAAAAAATCAGTGGAAGATAAGGAGAAAATAATATATAACTTCACAAACCGAACCGTTAATATAATAGGTGAATAAAATTTCTGTACACTCAAATGCTTCTCAACAAGCTAATAAGTACAATAAAAATCCTAAGTACTTTCACAAGATATAATATGAAGCTTAGATGCAGTTTGTGATTTTTCGAATGATGTATAAAAGTTGTGATCTTTATAAAAAATATATATATAAATAAGATGCTTCAAATATAATGCTTATTCAATATTTCTCCAAAAAAAAGTAATTTCTTAAAGATATATGCTTTGAAGATCCTAAGCTTTTTCTTTTCAAATAACTCTCGCAAGAAACAGTAAGTATCCTTTGAATAGAAATATCACTTTGAATATCGCAAAGATTCAAACTCTTTTTTGCTTTCAAATATTAAATCTTTTGTATAAAAAATATTACTTTGAATATCACAAAGATATAAGCCCTAGAAAAGTTTCCCCAAAAGATTTTTCAAATTAGTATATAGAATACTCACGTTCTTGTTCACCAAAACGATAATAAATAAAAGAATAGGGAGTAGATGAGCTTATAAAATTATATAATTGAATGCTCAACAATAAGTTTAATCAAACCTCAGGACCCAACCATTTTTTTCTGTAATATGGTGAATGTAAGCACTTCGATGTTGAAGATGATGTTGACGAATGCCCAAACTTGATATGAATGCTTTGGAATGCCGGCCAAGTTTTGCAACAACGTTCAAAGCACTCATGAAGTATGCAAAAAGTGATGGCCTAGGGTTTAGAGTTTGTATTTATAAGTGCTCTTTCCATATGGAAGAATTATGGTCTTTGGATCATTTAAAATAAAAGATTTCCATCCGTGTCTGTGCTGAAACATCATTTTGCACTACGAACTCGTCGACGAGTCGATATATTCGTCGACTAGTGTTCAACACTCATTTGGAAATGAAACCAATGGATTCATCGATGGGTGGAATGCCTGAGATTTGTGAGCTCTTAGTATTTTCTCATCGATGAGAGCAGTGCGTTTGGCGATGAGTGGCCTTCAATCATTCATTGACGAGACCTAAGGAATCATCGACGAGCTGCCTGTTAATAAGCCTAATCCAACCTAGCTCAATTAATATGAATATGTCATGAAAAAACTTGCATCCTAAGGTCAGTCTATATGCTAACTTGAGCTTGGCATCATATCTTGTTATGCAAATACAATCAAACCTAGTACGGATTACAACTAAAAATCTGGATTGCCTTTATCCTTTCGCTCTTTGGCTTCTATGGTTTGAGCCAAGTGGTATGTACTTCATGTTCCTCATGGCTTCCATATCGTGCTTATTCTCCGTGCATGCTAAGTCATGATCTTGTTCAAAATCTCAAATGCACGGGTAAAATACCAAGTGATTTGTCATTATCAAAACATGATTGGACTTATAGAGTCAGTGTTAACTTTGGTGTATTCCCAAAAGGGGAGTGAATTGGGTATTTAAAAATTATCACCTAGGTCAATTGGTTTCACAGTAGTATTACACAACCTAGGGTTAGTCTATGCGATCGATAAATAAACATACAAGTGCAGTAAAAGAAAAGTGCAGAAAAGTAAGCAATACACACGATATGTTATAGGGGTTCGGCCAATACTGCCTACGTCTTCGCTTTGGCCACACCAGCATAAAGATTCCACTACTGCTCACTTAACGGGTGGAGCGGTACCAATTACAAACAGGTCAACTCAAGGGGCCAACCTCAACCAACACACCTTACCAGGATGGCGCATCTAGCTTTCCTAACCGGGTCTAAGCTAGTCCAGGACTATTCAACGGGGCTAGTCTCCCTCTTTAGGCCCATGCCTAGAATACAACAAATGGATTTATTTATATAGAAATGTGCTTCTCAACTAAGTATGTATGTACTACAATACGCACAGTATACTCAATCAACCACACATCAACAATATAGGAAATGTAAGCTTAGTGATGTGATTTTGTGCAAGCCACACTCAACAAGGTAGTGTCACTAATATGCTTAAGAGTGTTCTAATCAAGCTATTTCTTTGAAATAGTATATATCAAATCTCAATAATAAATCAGGGTTTCAAAGATGCTGCAAATATTTAGAACAACTCAAAATATTTTCTTTAATGTAATATTCTCAAGAGTTGTTTGAAAGAATAATATAGCTTGTAAAAAAAATGTTTTTGCACAACAAAATCAAGCTATAGAAATCTTTGCAATGACAATGCAAAGATCCTTAAGCTAATGAGTTTCTCCTAATACTAGATTTATCAAATAAAAATCTATGGGAAAACTCTTGCTTAACTCCCCCAAAATAATGACAATCAATCAAGAAAAACAATGGGAGTATAAGCAACCTCTAATAAGCACTAGCCCACTCAATAAGCTCTCACAATGCTAAGATGTATCAAAGGAATAAGTATTTGAGAGTATTTTGGGCAATATGAGTTTTTGACAAAGAGAGGATTTTCCACTGATGATTTTTTTGCTAATTGTTCTTAATTTTGCAAATGAGCCCCTATCTATAGAGAATGACAAAATATAATCGTTGGGGGACACATAGGGCATTCTTAAATTTGTTTAAAATGTTTAGCAAAATTAACCCTATTTAACTATTTTTAACTTCAGTAAAAATTAATTTAATTTGCGTGATTCGGGTGCCTGACTCAAGGTTCGGTCACCCTAACAGACTCAACCAAAAAAGTGAGTTTTCAAAGTTCGGGTGCCCGAGTCTAAGATTAGTTGGCTAAACAAAAGAAATAATGTTTCTTTCCACAGTTCGGGTGCCCGAAGCTAAGTTCAGTAGCCTAAACTTGCCAATTCGGTTGCCCGAGGCATATTTGAACGTAATGTTTGGGCGCCTGAGTTGGTGAAAAGGTGTTAGGTTAGGGATTCGGTCGTCTGGGAAAGATATGGTCAAAATGTATTCGGTCACCCGAAGCATGGTCAAATTGTTGACTTCTCAATAGTTTGGGCACCCGAGGTGGAATGAACCCTTGGGGTTCGGTCGCCCTAGCTCTCTCAATTTTTCCTATATTATTCAATTTTATTCATTTTTAACACTCCTCAATTTTTTATGATATATGTGCATAAGTGTTGGGACCTAGAGTCAGACTAGGGTCTTACTAAGGCCGTTTTGAGGTAGTCCCAAAAATCCGGCATCGGTCAACTGAAGGGTGCCTTAAGGTCATTCAGTCCCTATAGTCAATCTACAGTCATTTTGAGCTTACAAAACCTACATGCATGACATGCAGATAATTATTACAAACCTTATCTCCTAATTACTATTATATACCCATGTTACATAAAATGAATTACTGCATGAAACTAATCTTTAGGGTCTTCATTCTTTGCTTTCATGTTCCATTACTTGATCTTCTAAAATGAACTTGCACATACACTTGAAAGCCATCGAATACCTAAGTATTTGACATTATCAATACTGGATGTGACCTATAAGGTCAACAGTCAACATCGACACCACAAAATAATGGAGACCTAGCACATGACTGTCTCTCAACGAGTGGGCATAAACCAATGTGAGCCATCGCGATCTTTTGCATAAGCGGTTAAGCTATTTGCAACGAAACTCTAATACCATATGTGAGGAATGGTGTATTCCCAAGAGGGGGGGGGGTGAATTGGAAATTTAAAACTTCCTAAGTCAATTTATTGTAATTCTTAGATCCACAGTAGATATAATTCAACCTAGGGTCTCTGTAAGCAATAACCAATTCAAATGACAGTATATGGAAATATGTAAATCATGCTCATCATCCACAATAAGTCAAATAAAAACATACATGTGTAGGAAAGATAAATAGTTTGGAGAGAAAGACACAATAATTGTTATCGGGGTTTGGCCAATCCTGCCTACGTCCCCACCTCAAGCTAATCAGTAAGAGGATTCCACTATTTGCTCACTTTAACCGAGCGGAGTGGTGCCATTTACACTCTCTTTACAGGGTGGAGACTCCCCAGCTCAAATTACAGGGCGGAGCCACAACCAGTACTCTTTATAAGGCGGAGTCACCTTAACTCAATTATAGGGCTGAGCCACAACTAGTTCTCTGTATGAGGCGGAGACACCTTAGTTCACCTTTCAAGCATAACCAATTCGTACACCCTTTACAAGATGGTGCAACTCCTAGCTCACCTATTCTGGTTGAAGCCAAATTGGGACTCCTTGCAGATTAGAGTCGCCTTCTTCATGTCACGCCTGAAATACAAAGATAATACAATGAAATTTGTATACAATAAAATGCTTCTTAGACAAGCAGATGTGTACAAATTAAAGCACTAAGGTACTCACACAAGATATGAAATAAGCTCAATTGAGTGTGTATATTTTTCACTCAAAAAAAATTTTGAATTAGGAACTGAGAGTTTGAAAAATAATTTTCTCAATAAGAAAATATGAGAGACCTTTCATGTAAAGATATTATATATGAATATATGCTCAAGGTTCTCTTAACCTACCCAAATATTTTCTAAAAAGTATATTTCAAATAAATGTTGCAGAAGTCTAAGGTATTTGCTTAAGAAGAATTTTTGTAATGAAAAACAAGATTAACTCGTGAATTTTGCAATGGAGATGCAAAAAAATTCACAAGCTATATAAGATTTCTTCCAAAATTTCTGTCAATAAAGAATATGTGGAGAAACACGAATTTTTACTCTCAAGAAATGATTTTGAGATAAGAGAGTAAATGAGAGTATATGATTTTTTATATGAAAATAAATGCCCAAAATGAATACTCTCTTGAAAAGATTTTCAAAATGATAAGTATAGGAGAGTATAAAAGAATAAAGTACAAAAATATTTTTAGAGGATTTTCAATCTAATCATTAATTTAAAAATGAGTAACGAGGGATATTTATAGATTTCTTTCAAATTATGACCATTAGGGAAATGAAGGGCATTTTATGATTTTTTTAATCACAAATTAATGACATTTAAGCACTAAAAAATTAGCCAATGCGAGAGGTTCATTTAGTTGGGAAATGCGCTAGGCAATCGATTTACATATATATTTCAAATTTTTGTAAAGGATAGTCGGCTATGGAGGGTGTCGGTCAGGTGTGCCTGGGCTATTTTTCGAACCTTCGTAGGTTTGGTCGGCTGATGCTTAAGCTAGTCTGCCAGTTCTTAAGGTTCAGTTGGCTGAGAACATTTTGTTAAAAAATGATAGGTCGACCTAGCTTGGATAAGAGGCTAGATATGCAAGGCCAGTTAGCTGGGCCTTTTGGTTCATTTTGGGGTTGGTCGACCGATTTTGACCAAAATTACAGTTTTTCCCTCAGGGCAAGTTCGGTCAGTTGAGGTGTTGAAAACGTGAAGGGTTAGTCAACCTGGCCTTGTTAAAATGCAAGTTTGGCCCTATTTTTACTTTAAAACATTTTAAAACCTTTTGTATGCTTTTAGACTTTGATGAAAAAGGTTTTTCATGAAAATTGTTGGTATCCATGGTTAGTTTGAGCTTTCATCCACATCATGCATGATATGCATTATTACAGACCAAGAACTAAAATGCATTACATTTTAAAACGTTAAATGTTTTTTTTTTCTTTTGCTCTTTGTGGAATACTCCTAGATGAGATGGTCTTTAAATCCTTCATGGCTTCCATCAATCCTCTTCCATGTGTGTGTTATGAATTGTTAACTTGTTCAATTACTAGGAACATACATTAGTTCCACTTGCTTTATCAGCATCAAAATAGGGATCAGACTCAAAAAGTCAACGAAAGATCCTTTTTTGACCTCACAAAAGACCCTGAACACTTCACCATGCCTCAACTTAGACGTGCCCCAATATCTCCCCCAAGAGGTCCTTTTACAAACCTTCAATGGAAAAGAGGAAAAAATATTTCGAATTTGAATTTTGAAAATTCAAATTCAAAAATAGTTATCGTTAACCACCAACCATCGATTGCCAGTGTCAAAGGTTAACATACTGCATTAATAGGGTAGAGCCACACAGATGCAAATGAGGCACAACGCATGGAAGTGATGGTCTCATAATGGATTCATGCAATTCTATAACCCATAGAATGGTGTAGAAAACAAAAACAAAAACAAAAGAAGAAAAAATTTGTTGTGTGTTAGTGTGTTAATTATAAATACATATAGATGTGTACAATATATGGTGCATTGTCCATTATAGATAATAGGCATATGTCATATTTTTTTTATATTGGATGGAATATCTGTGGACTAACTATTCAAATACTCAAATTGGGCTTTTATTAAAGAAAGACCACAAAAATGTTGAGGTACTTGGTAGTCAATACCTAAAAAGCTGAATTAATGAACACTAAGTAATTGTGAAAAAATTATTGAAAATGTAACCCTTTGACTAAAAGACTAGCTACAAATCTAGTAGAAAAAAGCATTACGGAGAATAAGACTTAAAAGCAATTAAATATGTTACATGTAATAAAAATAAATGCATATACAATTATAAACAAATGTTTTCGTCTTCCTTTTGCTCTTCAAGACTATATGTCTTCTCTTCCCTCCTCGCTTCCATTTCTAGTCCACTTATGTGTGTGTTGAATTATAACATGTTCAATCACTAAATACACACATAAGTAACACTACCAAAGAACTAAATTTTAGTGATGAAAGTATTAGTGACAAATTTAATTTCGTCACTAATAGTGTTGTATTAGTGACGGTTTATAAGAACCGTCACAAATAGTGTAAGCATTAGTGATGGTTTTAGCAACCGTCACTAATACGACACTATTAGTGATGATTTTAAAGTAGACACTAATAATTTTGTCACTGAAAACCGATTTTTCCGCTCAATCTATTGCAGGAAACCATTTTTCACGCAGAAATTATCTCGGGAAAATTAGCGACAATTCTTGGGGTATTATTGATAGATTATATTCGTGACTAAAAGTTAATTATTAGTGACAATTAAGTAACCGTCACTACTATTATTATATTTATAAATAAATAAATTTATTTAACACTATTAGTGACGGTTTAGAGGATTCGTGACTAATAGACAATTATTAGTGACGGTTTTAGGAACTGTCGCTAATAGTTTTCTTATTTAAACAATATAAAAATAATTTATTTAACACTATTAGTGACAGTTCAAAGGATTTGTCACTAATAACCAATTATTAGCGACGGTTTTTAAAACCGTCACTAATATTTTTTACTAATAGTGTTTTGATTTTAAAAATATAAAAATAATTTAGTTAAGAGTATTAGTGACGGTTTAGAGCATTCGCCACTAATAAACCGTCACTAATAATAGGGTATTATTGACGATTTAGAGGATTCTTCACTAATAATCTAGTATTAGTGACGATTTTGTAAACCATCAGTAATACCATAACCTATTAAATTTACATTCTTTGCGCAATTCCCCAATATGCCTCCATTTTCCCTCGCATTTCTCCTTCCTTTCCCTCTTCCCTCCTTTCCCAATCTCCCCTTTTCCCCAATCTCTTGGGTTGGACCCCCCTGCAGCCATTCCCGTCGCTGCCATCGCAACTGCCATTGCTTCCAGCCACCGTTGCTTCCCGCCGCTCTCTTGAGGTCATTCCGTCTGGTTCTTCTTCTTCTTCTTCTTCTTCTTCTTCTTCTTGTCATTGTTAAAATCTTTTGGCAGTTCCTTGAGAGAAATTTTTCATTCCCGATTATGGATTCCATTACTTTTCTGGGGTTCTTGTGTTTCACTTACCATCATCTCTATTTTCCTTCACAAAACCAAGAAAATATTGAATTAGTGAATATAATTGAGTGGTCTTGTCCTCCCTTTGTTGTAGGTTTTTGTTGAAGCAGAGAGGTGAAAAGGATGGAGATGATGAAGCACTTGAAGTGACTTTTTACGATTATTTTGTTAATTGTCGTCACATAGAATTGCAGTATTCAACAGATCTTCCATGTATTAATGTAGGGAAGCCAAAACGACCCACATTCATTCATCTTGAGGTGAATTGTTGTAGTTTTTTGTTTCTTTTTGTTTGAGAAATTTTCCTAATGATTGTTCTATATATGGTTTTTAATAGCTTTGTTCGTTGGTTTCATTGCAACGATATACAATAGCTTTAAGCCCCCAACAAATTGGGCTTTACTAGTTGGAGAAATCAAGACAAAAGCCCCAAGAAAGGATAAAAGTTTTGGATGATGTAGGTTTCTTGACTGAAATTGTAATTGATGATGTAATACTCAACATGATTTGCTTAGATTTTTGGTCAGTACTTCATGGGTTTCTTGCAGACTTTAAAAATTAACAATTATGATACTGAGCCCATGGTACGTTCTTGCGGGGTCTCAAATAGTTCCCAGTTTACTCAAGTAGAAGGTTGGGTTCTATCGGCACACAAGGTATGTATTGCTAACTTTTTGAGTCCTATCCCTATTTTGATGCTGACAAAGTACAAGTATCTCATGTGTGCATTTAGAGTTCTTGAAAAGGTTCATGACTCAGTACACACATGAGGTAAAGGACATGGAAGCCTAGAAGAACATAAAGATCATTTTATCAGGTGTATTCCATGAAGACGGAAGAGAAAAATACGAAGACGTTCATTTTGATTTTAATCTGTATTGCATTTATTTTTTTATTATTTGGTTTGTAATAATTTACATACATCTTGCATGACATGTTTTGAATGCTCAGATGACTGTAGATTGACCATAGGGAACCAAAAGACCTTATGGACCTTAGGTTCCTTAGATAGACCTTAGGTTCCCACACTTAAGTGCACGAAGCCCTAACATAGTTCTCATTTTATTAGGGAAATGTTTAGTGCAAAGAAAATGACCTTAGGTAAAAATCATATGGCTTTCGGGCGACCGAACTCGGCAGTTCAAACTACCTAAAGCGATCGAACTGTTGTCCAGTCAAAAGTTTGACTTGATTCGGGCTACCAAACCAATTTGAACCAAGCTTCCCTGGGTGACCGAATATATGTCAGGACACCTCTTCACCAACCTGGGCGCCCGAACCTTCGCGTTCAAATTAGATCTCAAGAGACTGAATTGGTCAGTTCGGTTAACCGAACTTAGCACCGGGCACCCAAACGTACGAATGAATGTTTCTGACTTTTGGTCAGCCGACGAAACCCAGACTCGGGCTCCTGAACTTCAAAAATTCCTTTTCTATTTGTGAGTGTTCGGGCGACCGAAACTCTCGGGTTGCAATTTTTTAACTAGGGTAATTAGGGTTAAAAATTAATTAAACTTTTCTAATAATACCCAATGTATCCCCAATGGTAAAAAATTTACCTAAGTCTATATATACCCCTTCCTAAGCCAAGATTACTAACTTTGATTGGCCAACTTTTCTCTCTAATTTTATCCTAATCAAAGTTCCCCCAAAAACATTTTTATTGCAAAAACTTTTTCATTGGGGCAAATATTTTACTCTCCAAATCTCTCTTTATTATATCTTAGAAAATCTTTTCAAAGAGGGCATACATTTTATTTGGGCATTTACTTCTTGCATTTATGCTTTCATAGAAAATATTTATTTTTCAAGAATCATTTGAAAAATAAAAACCCTAGGTTCTCCAGTTCGTTCTTGAAAAATATTTTTTGGAGAAAATCTTTTGTAGGGTTTAAATCTTTGAAGCTCTTTATCATATACACTACTTTTTAAAGATTGAAAATATTATGTTTAGAAAAGCACCCTTACTCTACTGAGCATTATTGCATATCATATTAGAGTGCATTTATTTAAGCTTAAACGTGTACATCTTAGCTTGTATTTTCATAAGCACTTTCATGTACAAAAATGGTTTTATTGTAATCGTTGGGTTCAACCCATTAATTGAACTGGGGAGTCCCAGCCCCGTAAATAAGACCAGTTTGGTTTAGCCCGATATTGAACTGGGGAGTCTTAGTCACATAAGTGAGACCAATTCCAACACGCATGTTTTTCATTTAAATGAAATACTAAAATAGGTTGTAAAATTGTTTTAGTTGTACGTACAGATTGTATTTTAACTTGACCTTCCCTTGCATGGAATGTTGAGCTTGGTTTTGTATTTTATTTGATTTTATTTTGTTTTATTGCAGTTGAAAGTAGGAGATGGAGAGGATTTCTTCCCTCAAAATGGGAGAATGAATTTCAATAATAAGGATCTTCTCCTCATGTTATGTCATATTGGGATCTTAGTTCAACTGATCTCACAATATTCTTTGTACTTGGTTTTAGAAACTAGTGGAGCAAGTAAAGAATGAACGTTGGGCTGTTGTAAATTTCTTAGCTCGATGTGATATCTTTGATCTCGTGAGCGATGCAATCAAATGTTGAGAAATGAAAGGAATTGTAAATTTTATTTTTATGTTATCTGCAATATAAGAGTTGAGATTAATGGAAGTTCTTTGTCATGTGTTCCATAGGTCATTGAACCTCCATTCAATGTATTTGAAGAGAACCCTCAGTCCATATGGGCTCCACCTATTGTTAGAGTGGAGAAAATGTTTGAAGATATAGAAACTAAACTATCCAGAGCTCCAAAATACCTTCTTTGCCTTTTTTTGGAGACAGAGAACTCTGATCTTTATGGTTATGGCTAGTTTGTTTTTATGCTTATAAAGTTAATTTTTTGTTGGTGCTAATGAATCTCTCTAATGTTTAAGGTCCTAAACTGGAAGCGAAAGAATCTTGCTGATTTAGAATATTCACTCAATGCATTGCTCCTAATAGAGTTAACAACCAGTATCTTACAAATGTTCTGCTCAAGATCAATGTCAAGGTGTATACTTCATTAATTTTTGATTTTTAATTATGCAATTAAGCTAGTTTGAGAGATCATTTGAAACTGTTTATGGAATTAGGATGATTACAATTCAGAGCTTGTCCTAGGTTTTATTGGACCAGAGCCCGTACACATCATATTAATTATATAGCTTATCCCCCAATGAAGTTCCAAAACTTTCACCATCTGAGAAAGATATTTCCAGCTCCTTTGAGACAAACTTTGTAGTACTGTTCAATGGTTTCACGGAAGCATTACTCATTTTTAGTTTTACCTTCTTGAATGAACTAGGTCGATCATGAAAATCTTTTCTCACTTTTCCTAGTTAATAGAAGTAACCTCTTTCAAATCTGAAGGAAAGATCTATATGTTTGGCCATGGACTGAGATTATTGTTCTTAACATAGGGGATGGGAAAATTTTGGGAGAGATGTCATTGATAGTGAACCAAGGGTATATACGGATTACCAGGAGCTATTTGAGCAGAGGAATTCGATGTTGGTATCGGCCGCAGTTAAGCTAGAATGAGATTCATTCTGCAACAACCATGTCGGTGCATGCATGGGTGGGTTGCTTGTGAAGATAAATACAATTTAGATGGGCCAGTATGAGACTATCTTCGTAGCATGTGGACAAATAGGAACTGTTTCTGATATTTATTGTCCAAGAAGAAAGACGTCAGTAATAGTCTTTATATTTGTGACGGTTTTCATCAACCGTCACTAATCATTTAGCTTAGTTAAGCAGCCAATTGATTTATTAATTTTATTATTAATAAAATTAATAAAATATAAATTAGTGACTAAATGGTTATCAAAACACTCTAGAGTAGCTTTAAGCATTAATTTATATTTAAATTTGTAATTAATTATTAATTCAATTAATCGAACCGATAATCGATGAACCGAAAATTATTAAAATTGTAACCGATGAATCGAATCGATCCTATTTATTGATGGAACTGAATTGACCAAAATTGGTCGCTTAATTTGGTAAATTTGGGTTTCCCAAAATTATACGTGCTCACCCCTAATCGGTAACAAATTTTTCATTTTAGTTTTAAATGATAGACTATTAGTGATGGTTTAGGAGAACCGTCACTAATAACAGACTATTAGTGACGATTTTAAAAGTTTTAGTGACGGTTTTAAAAGCTTCATTAATAATCCGGTTAAAATCCCCAAATCCTTAAGCTCTCCCTCCTTTCTTTCCCTCGCCCCTTTCTTTCCCTCCCTTGGTTGCCCCTTTCTTTCCCTCCTTTTTCTTTCTATCCATCGATTGCTTGCCGTTGCTCGCCAAACCTCATCCCGCGGTTGTCACTCACCCAATCTCGCCGCTGTTGCTCACCAAATCTTTCCACCGTTGCTTACCGAACCTCTAGGTACATACGGTTCTTCCTCGTCTTCTTCTTCTTCTTCTCCTACTTCTTCTTCCTCATCTTCTTCTTCTTCTTCTTCTTATTCTTCTTCTTCTTCTTCCTTTTCTGCGGGTTGACCATACGTGTGTGCGTGATGCCTGCGTTTGTCCCTGTGTGTGGGTGTGTCTCTACGTGTGGGTGTGTGATAATGTGTGTGTGTGGGTGTGTCTTCATGGGCATGTGAGTGTCTGTATGGGTCTAGTTGTGTGTGCGTGTGTCTGCATAGGTGTGTGAGTGTGCATGTGTGTGTGTGTGCGCACGCGCGGCTATGAGTGTGTGTGGATGTGTATGCGTGGGTGTGTGAGTGTTGAATTTGGTGTACTCCCAAGAGGGGGCTGAATTGGATATTTAAAAACCCAATCAAATATTCAAACAATAAACATAAACATATAGGTGTAGAAAGTAAATTGTGGAAAATAAAACTAACACCATATATGTTATCGGGGTTCAACCAATACTTGCTATGTCCTCGCCTCAAGCTAACAAGTAAGAGGATTCCACTAGTTGCTCCCTTGCGGGTGGAGCGACACCGTTTACAACACCTTATAGGCTGGTGCACCTAGTTATCCTAGCTGGGTTTGAACCAATCCAGTGCTCTCCTAACCTAGTCTAAGCAAGTCCGCGACTTTTCACAGGGCAAGTCTCCCTCTTCTGATCGCACGTCAGGAATAGAACATATATAACAATTTGAGTACAATCAATGTGTACAAATACAATGCTTCTATGCTAAGCAGATATGTACCGATGCGCTCAAACAATAACCAACGCACTCATAGATAATGGTATTTATGCTCAGGTGAGATTGGTCAAGTGAAGTTACTCTCAAGATAATGCCAATATGCAATAAATGTGTGAGAGTGTGTCTAGCAAGCTTTCTTTGAAACAATATATATATAAATATATTAACCACAAATATAGTTTCAAAGATTTTGAAATCACAAACAAATATCTCAAAATTAATTTTCAAAGATCAAGCACATGAGATATTTACAAACCAAGCTTGTCAAAAATATTTTATACAAAGTACAAGACAAGGTCAAGAGTCGTGTAATACAAATGTAAAGACTCACAAGCTAAAAAGTTTTCCCACACAATGATTTATTAATTAAATCCCGAGGGGGGGGGGGCGGGAAGGCTTTTGCTAAACTCTTAATAAAAATCAATCAAACAAATAGAGTAATGAGAGTTTAAGCTTTAGTAAGCAATGTAGGAGGGTTTTGAATACTCTCACTTAAATAGATTTTGCAAAGGTATGATAAAAGGATGAGTACTTAGCTTTGGTTAGGAAATGAAGCTCTCAAAAAATTCAGAGAAAATGTTTGCTAATTAAATCACTAATCTCATCTTAATCTTTCAAATGAGCTCATATTTATAGAGATGCCCAAACTTTTGACCGTTGGGGCAATAAGGGGAAATATTAGAATTGTTTAAAACATGTTTAAACCAATTAACCATCTTTTACCCTCAATTATCCAGGGTAAAAGTAGGCCAACCCGAGAGTTTCGGTTGAGCGAGCCATGGGTTTCATGGGTCGAACAGACACATGAGAAAAAGTAGCTTTTCTATGTTCGGGTGCCTTAGGACAAGTTCAAGTGGATAAATTAGGCAATTTCCCAACCTGCTTGAGGTTCAGTTGGCTAGACTAAAGTTCGGTTTACCGAATTGCTCAGTTCATCCGCCCGAGATGAAAATGAACATGAAGTTTGGGTGCCCAAGGACGTTGGAAAAAGTCAGGATTTGAGTTCGGTCGACTGTGAACACTCAGTTCATTCTGGTTCGGTCGCCTAAAGTCAAGTCAACTATTTGACTTTACTACGTTCGGTCGACCTAGGCATTTTCAATGCCAAAGTTCAGTCGCCCAAATCCTTAATATTTTAACACATAAGTCCTATTTTTGAAAATTGATTTCCCCTAATAATATATGATAATGGGTGTGCAGGGACCTAGGGTCTCTCTAAGGTCTATACATTTTAATTTTGCTTAAAAAACCTGGCATCGGTCGATGGTTTATGGTCATTGATTTTCTTTATGGTCATACTAAAGTATCCTAAGCAAAAATACCTATTATGCATGATATGCCAATTATTATAGACCCTAAATTGTTACACACCCGAATTAAAGTAAATACAACTGAAAACAAATATCGGTCTTCATGCGCTGCTCCTTTGTAATTCTATGGAAAGGGCGGGGGTACACTCATTTAAGTGTTTCTTGGCTTCCATTTCTCATCTGTCATCCATGCTTAGAAATATAAACCTGTTCAAATACTCAGAGCACACAGAAGAGATACTGTGGTTTGTCATAATCAAAATAGGAGACAGACCCAAAAACTTAACCATGAGTGTATGTGTGGGTCTCAGTACTGTGGTTGCTTACTACAATCTGATTCCTAATTCCCCTAAATTGTTACATATAATTTTTATGTTGTTTGAATGTGTTGTACAATTCTGTTAGAAATTCAAGATTGAATGATATATTTAAATTAATTATTTTGTAAGTAGTTTAAATTTCATTTTTATTTGATTCTTATTTATGTTGTATTTGTTCATGTAAAATTTTGATTTATTCGATTCTTGTTTTGGGTATTTTTATTTGTCATCATATTTGTATACTTTTATAGTCATTGTATATTCATTATTATTGTATTATTATTGTTATTATTGCTTGTATGTTTTAGATCGATTATCGTTATTTTAAATTTTAGTATTATTTAGTATTCCTTGTGAGTTTCAAAACAATTATAGATGGTGAGAGGAAATTTTGTTCTTGTCCTCTTAATACATGCTTCCTTCCATAGGGGGATACAAGAACAAAGAAACCAAAATCCGACTAATGATGTTGAATGCTAGTTAATTGAACAAATTAAGAACTGCATTTCATGTGTTCATTGAAGCTTAGACCCGTTCAAGAATGGTTACTATATATTCATGCCTCATCGTACATGTGAGACAAATCAATTAATGAAGTTCAATTGATTATTAGTCATACTATTTAGACTAATAATACATTGACCATGGTGTTTCTTGGCTTCCATTTCTCATCTGTCATCCATGCTTAGAAATATAAACCTGTTCAAATACTCAGAGCGCACAGATGAGATACTGTGGTTTGTCATAATCAAAATAGGAGATAGACCCAAAAACTTAACCGTGAGTGTATGTGTGGGTTTGACTGTGTGTGGGTCTCAGTACTGTGGTTGCTTACTACAATCTGATTCCTAATTCCCCTAAATTGTTACATATAATTTTTATGTTGTTTGAATGTGTTGTACAATTCTGTTAGAAATTCAAGATTGAATGATATATTTAAATTAATTATTTTGTAAGTAGTTTAAATTTCATTTTTATTTGATTCTTATTTATGTTGTATTTGTTCATGTAAAATTATGATTTATTCGATTCTTGTTTTGGGTATTTTTATTTGTCATCATATTTGTATACTTTTATAGTCATTGTATATTCATTATTATTGTATTATTATTGTTATTATTGCTTGTATGTTTTAGATCGATTATCGTTATTTTAAATTTTAGTATTATTTAGTATTCCGTATGAGTTTCAAAACAATTATAGATGGTGAGAGGAAATTTTGTTCTTGTCCTCTTAATACATGCTTCCTTCCATAGGGGGATACAAGAACAAAGAAACCAAAATCCGACTAATGATGTTGAATGCTAGTTAATTGAACAAATTAAGAACTACATTTCATGTGTTCATTGAAGCTTAGACCCGTTCAAGAATGGTTACTATACATTCATGCCTCATCGTACATGTGAGACAAATCAATTAATGAAGTTCAATTGATTATTAGTCATACTATTTAGACTAATAATAAATTGACCATGGTGTTTCTTGGCTTCCATTTCTCATCTGTCATCCATGCTTAGAAATATAAACCTGTTCAAATACTTAGAGCACACAGATGAGATACTGTGGTTTGTCGTAATCAAAATAGGAGACAGACCCAAAAACTTAACCGTGAGTGTATGTGTGGGTCTGACTGTGTGTGGGTCTTAGTACTGTGGTTGCTTAATACAATCTGATTCCTAATTCCCCTAAATTGTTACATATAATTTTTATGTTGTTTGAATGTGTTGTACAATTCTGTTAGAAATTCAAGATTGAATGATATATTTAAATTAATTATTTTGTAAGTAGTTTAAATTTCAGTTTTATTTGATTCTCATTTATGTTGTATTTGTTCATGTAAAATTATGATTTATTCGATTCTTGTTTTGGGTATTTTTATTTGTCATCATATTTGTATACTTTTATAGTCATTGTATATTCATTATTATTGTATTATTATTGTTATTATTGCTTGTATGTTTTAGATCAATTATCGTTATTTTAAATTTCAGTATTATTTAGTACTCCTTGTGAGTTTCAAAACAATTATAGATGGTGAGAGGAAATTTTGTTCTTGTCCTCTTAATACATGCTTCCTTCCATAGGGGGATACAAGAACAAAGAAACCAAAATCCGACTAATGATGTTGAATGCTAGTTAATTGAACAAATTAAGAACTGCATTTCATGTGTTCATTGAAGCTTAGACCCGCTCAAGAATGGTTACTATACATTCATGCCTCATCGTACATGTGAGACAAATCAATTAATGAAGTTCAATTGATTATTAGTCATACTATTTAGACTAATAATAAATTGACCATGTTCATTATTAGTTTCATTTATGGTTAGTGATGTTTGTACTTCAACCATTCTTGAATTGTCCAATGTGGACAGTTTAGGAAGTTGTATTTACATAGTTGTCATCGTTCACACTTTGTTCATTGTCATTATATATTTCGAGCGCGTCTCTATTTGTGATCTCTAGGTGCATAGTGGAGTATCATGCCAATTTGTTAGTGATGGAACACTAGCAACATATTCACTTCCCTCATCTCGTGTACTTGGAGAGCCATGGGGAGATGCTGCTGAAATTTAGAATGACTATGATGAAGGAATTTGGGTGATTGATCGCAATGCAAAAGCAACACTCTTGAATGGGATAGGATATGTACCCGTTAGATGGAAGGTGGTTGATTTTAGGATTCACGATGCATCCAGTATAAACATTATTTTGATAATGTAATCAACAACATTTACTTGAATATGTTATAGGGTAGTTAATGAACATGGATAAGAGTTGGATGAACGTCATAGGTAGGTTTTTGGACAAATACGTTAAATGGGTACGTGATTTCATAGAGTTCACATGTCCTTGTGTAGAGAAAGCCAGTAAAATACGGTGTTTTCGCAAGAAATGCCAAAACATAGCATTCAAACACATTGATTTGGTTCGTAGACATTTATTACACTTCAGAATGGAGAAAATCTACACAACATGGGTTTTCCACGGTAAAGATTACATAGTTCAGAGGGATGATGAAGAAGATGAAGTTGAGGGAAAAATATAGTAAGTGGTGAAACACGTTTGGAAGGGTTGATCGAAATGTTAGGTGACTTGCAAGGGACATTGCAGTGGACACGGACGATGTCAATGTCTCACATAATGGTGATGAATCTACTTCAGCAGGCACCATACCTTGTGATCCTAGTACATTAAATTGACTCGGTAAACCATTTTCTAATCTCGTGAAGGATACACAGGTGCCCCTATATCCAAATTGTACAAAGTTCTCAAAATTAGAGTTTCTGATTAAGTTGTTTCGTGCCAGGAGAACGCATGGATTATCTCAAAGTGTATTCAACATGCATTTAAATCTCATTAAGGCGGCATTGCCTGATGGTGAAACAGTTCCAAAATTGTTTTATGAGGAGGAGACATACATGCATGAATTAGGTCTCGGTTACACTCCAATACATGCTTGTAGGTATGATTGTGCACTATTTTTTGGTGAACTTGAAAATGCGAACGAGTGCCCAAAATTTGGTGAACTATGGTATAAAACTAATCTGAAATAAGGGTAAAAAAATCCCCAAAAAGTTTTTAAGATATGCTTTATTAATACCACGTCTGCAACTATGGTACATATGCAAAAAGACTGTTGTAAATATGAGATGACATAGAGAGAAGCGTCTTCAAGATGAAGACCCCCTTAGCCATCCACCGGACTTGGAAGCTTGGGTCAAGTTTGATAAAATGCATTTGTGGTTTGCTAGTGATCCTCATAACATCAGACTTTGCCTTCCTTCAAATGGGTTCAATCCTTTTAGTAATATGAACAACCCGTTTCGCATGTGACCAGTTATGATGATGCCAAACAATATGCCACCATGACGATGTATAAAATAACCCTCCATTTATATTTCTCTGCTTATTCCTGAACTGAGGGCATCTTGTAATGATATTGATATTTACCTGCATTCGTTAATTGATGAGTTTAAAGAACTATGGGAAAAAGGAGTGAAGACATTCGATGTGAAAATCGGGACAACATTTCGGATGCATGCTGCACTGTTGTGCACAATTGATGATTTCCCCACTTATGACAACCTATCGGGCTAGAGCATAAAAGATTACGTAGCATGCCCATTGTGTAATAAGGATGCTAGGTTCTTATCCTTGAAGCATGGATGCAAGTTATGCTTTATGTGTCATCGTGGTTTTCTCTGACCTAGACATCCTTAGAGGACTCGTGGTGTCAGAAGCTTTAATGGAAAACATGAACGAAGGTTGTAGCCAAACAAACTAAGTGGGGAGAAGATATTAAACAAACTCTGGTTGATCCGAGATGTGAAATTTTGGAAACCACTGAGCAGTAGAAAAAGGAAACTTGCTGAGTGGAGTTGAATTGGACAAAGAGAAACATCTTCTTCAAGTTGCCATATTGGAAAGATCTTCCAATCCGCCACAACTTGGATGTCATGCACATCGAGAAGAATTAAGATGATTACAAGTTAAAGCTTGTCCTAGGTTTTATGGGACCAGAGCTCGTACACATCATATGAATTATATAGCTTGTCCCCCAATGAAGTTCCAGTATTTTCACCATCTAAGAAAGATATTTCTAGCTTCTTTGAGATCGACTTTGTAGTATTGTGCAAAGATTTATTGTGCAAAGATTTCACAGAAACATTACTCATTTTTAGTCTTACCTTCTTGAATGAATCAAGTCGATCGTAAAAATATTTTCTCACTTTTCCTAGCTAATAGAAGTAACCTCTTTCAAATCTAAAGGAACGATCTATATGTCTGGCCGTGGACTGCGATTATTGTTTTTAACATAGTGGACGTAAAAAATTTGGGAGAGATGTCATCGATAGTGAACCAAGCGTATATACAGATTACCAAGAGCTAGCCATCTAAGTAAAGGAATTCGATGTCAGTATCAGCCGTAAGTAAGCCAGAATGAGACTCATTCTGCAACAGCCATGTTGGTGCATGCATGGGTGGGTTGCTCATAAAGATAATTACTATTCAGATGGGCCAGCATTAGACTATCTTCGTAGCATGTGGACAGAGAGCAACTGTTGCTGATATATATTGTCCAAGAAGAAAGACATCAGTAATAGTCTTTATATTTGTGACGGATTTCATCAGCCGTCACTAATCATTCAGCTTAGTTAAGCAGCCAATTGATTTATTAATTTTATTATTAATAAAATTAATAAAATATAAATTAGTGACTAAATGGTTATCAAAACACTCTAGAGTAGCTTTAAGCATTAATTTATATTTAAATTTGTAATTAATTACTAATTCGATTAATCGAACTGATAATCGATGAACTAAAAATTGGTAAAGTCATAACCGATGAGTCGAATCGATCCTATTTATTGATACAACCGAATTGACCAAAATTTGTCTCTTAATTTGGTAAATTCAAGTTTCTCAAAATTATACATGCTCACCCCTAATTGGTACAACATTTTTTATTTTAGTTTTAAATGATGGACTATTAGTGACGGTTTAGGAGAACCGTCACTAATAACAGACTATTAGTGATGATTTTAAGAGTTTTAGTGATGATTTTAAAAGCGTCACTAATAGTCCGATTAAAATCTCCAAATCCTCAAGCTCTCCTTCCTTTCTTTCCCTCCCTCGATTGCTTGTCGTTGCTTGCCAAACCTCATCCCGCGGCCATCACTCGCCAAATCTTGCCACTGTAGCTCGCCGAGTCTTGCCATGGTTGCTCATCGAACCTCTAGGTACGTACGGTTCTTCCTTGTCTTCATCCTCTTCTTCTTCTTCTTCTTCTTCTTCTTCTTCTTCTTCTACTACTACTACTACTTCTTTTTCCTTGTCTTTTTTTTCTTCTTCTTCTTTTTCTGCTGGTTGACTCTATGTGTGTGTGCGTGGTGCCTGCGCCTGTCCCTATGTGTGTTTCTTTGCGTGTGGGTGTGTGATCGTGTGTGTGTGTGTGTGTGGGTGTGTCTATGTGGGTCTAATTGTGTGTGCATGTGTCTACATGGGAGTGTGAGTGTGTGTGTGTGTGTGTGTGTGTGTCTATGGCTGTGAGTGTGTGTGGATGTGTCTGCGTGGGTGTGTGAGTGTTGAATTTCGTGTATTCCTAAGGGGGGGGGGTGAATTGGGTGTTTAAAATTCTTCTTAGGTTAAACCAAATTCTACAAGAAGTTTTACACAAACCTAGGGTCTTTCTATGAAATTACAAACCCAATCAAATATTCAAACAATAAACATAAACATAAAGGTGTAGAAAGTAACTTGTGGAAAATAAAACTAACACCAGATATGTTATTGGGGTTCGACCAATACTAGCTATGTCTTCGCCTCATGCTAACAATCAAGAGGATTCCACTAGTTGCTCCCTTGCGGGTAGAGCGACACCGTTTACAACACCTTACAGGTTGGTGCACCTAGTTCTCCTAGTTGGATTTGAACCAATCCGATGCTCTCCTAACCTGGTCTGAGCAAGTTCGGGACTTTTCACAGGACAAGTCTCCCTCTTCTGATCGTACGTTAGGAATAGAACGTATATAACAATTTGAGTACAATCAATGTGTACAAATACAGTGCTTCTATGCTAAGAAGATATGTACCGATGCCCTCAAACAATAACCAATGCACTCATAGATAATGGTATTTATGCTAAGGTGAGATTGGTCAAGTGAAGCTACTCTCAAGATAATGTCAATATGCAATAAATGTGTGAGAGTGTTTCTAGCAAGCTTTCTTTGAAACAATATATATAAATGTATCAACCACAAATATAGTTTCAAAGATTTTGAAATCACAAACAAATATCTCAAAAATTAATTTTCAAAGATCAAGCACACGAGATATTTGCAAACCAAGCTTGTCAAAATTTTTTATAAAAGGTACAAGACAAGCTCAGTAGTCTTGCAATACAAATGCAAAGACTCGCAGGCTAAAAAGGTTTCCCACACAATGATTTATTAATTAAATAAGTGGGGAGACTTTTGGCTAAATTCTTAATAAAAATCAATCAAATAATCAAAGTAATGAGAGTTTAAGCTTTAGTAAGCAATGTAGGATGGTTTTGAATACTCTTACTCAAATAGATTTTGCAAAGGGATGATAAAATGATGAGTATTTAGCTTTGGGTGTGAAATGAAGCTCTCAAAAATTCAGAGAAAATATTTGCTAATTAAATCACTAATCTCATCTTAATCTTAGAAATGAGCTCATATTTATAGAAATGCCCAAAATTTTGACCGGTGGGGCAATAAAGGGAATTATCTGAATTGTTCAAAACATGTTTAGACCAATTAACCCTTTTTACCCTTAATTATCTGCAATAAAAATAGGCCAACCCGAGAGTTTTGGTCGAACAAGCCATAGATTTGGTCGTCTGAATAGACACATAAGAAAAGGTAACTTTTCTGTGTTCGGGTGCCTGAGAACAAGTTTGGGTGGCTGAACTAGGCGATTTTTCCAACCTGCTTGAGGTTCGGTCGGCTAGACTTAAGTTCGGTCAACCGAACTGCTCAGTTTGGTTGCCCGAGGTGAAAATGAACATGAAGTTCGGGCGCCCGAGGACTTTGGAAAAAGTTAGGATTTGAGTTCGGTCGACTGTGAACACTCAGTTCATTTTGGTTTGGTTGCCCGAAGTCAGGTTAACTATTTGACTTTTCTACATTTGGTTGACTGAGGCGTTTTCAACGCCAAGGTTCGGTCACCCAAATCCTTAATATTTTAATGCCTAAGTCCTGTTTTTGAAAATTGATTTCGCCTGAGAGCATATATGATAATGGGTGTGTAGGGACCTAGGGTCTCTATAAGGTCTAGGCATTTTAATTTTGCCTAAAACACCTGACATCGGTCGATTATCTATGGTCATTGATTTTACTTATGGTTAGACTAAAGTATCTTAAGCATAAATTCCTATTATGCATGATATGTAGATTATTAAGGGCTATAAATTATTACACACCCCAATTAAAGTAAATACAACTAAAAACAAATATCGATCTTCATGTGCTGCTCCTTTGCAATTCTATGGAAAATGCCGGAGTATGCTCATTTAAGTGCTCTTCGGCTTCCATTTCTCACCTATCATCCATGCTTTGAAAAATACGCCTGTTCAAATACTCAGAGCACACATATGAGATATTATGGTTTGTCATAATCAAAATAGGAGACGGACCCAAAAAGTCAACAGTGAGTGTATGTGCGGGTTTGACTGTGTGTGGGTCTGAGTACTGTGATTGCCAACTACAATTTGATTCCTAATTCCCCTAAATTGTTACATATAATTTTTATGTTGTTTGAATATGTTGTATAATTATGTTAGAAATTCAAGATTGAATGATATATTTAAATTAATTATTTTGTAAGTAGTTTAAATTTCAGTTTTATTTCATTCTTATTTATGTTGTATTTGTTCATGTAAATTTTTTATTTATTCGATTCTTGTTTTTGGTATTATTATTTGTCATTGTATTTGTATACTTTTATAGTTACTGTATATTCATTATTATTGTATTATTATTGTTATTATTGTTTGTATGTTTTAGATCAATTATCGTTATTTTAAATTTCAATATTATTTAGTATTCCTTGTGAGTTTCAAAACAATTATAGATGGTGAGAGGCAATTTTGTTCTTGTCCTCTGAATATATGCTTCCTTCCATAGGGGGATACAAGAACAAAGAAACCAAAATCTAACTAATGATGTTGAATGTTAGTTAATTGAACAAATTAAGAACTATATTTCATGTGTTCATTGAAGCTTAGACCCATTCAAGAATGATTACTATACATTCATGCCTCATCGTATATGTGAGAAAATCAATTAATGAAGTTCAATTGATTATTAGTCATACTATTTAGACTAATAATAAATTGACCATGTTCATTATTAGTTTCATTGATGATTAGTGATGTTTGTATTTCAACCATTCTTGAATTGTCCAATGTGGACAATTTAGGAAGTTGAATTTACATAGTTATCATCGTTCACGCTTTGTTCATTATTAGTATCTCCTTATGGCTCTCCAAGTAAATGTTGTGTTCTCTAGGTGCATAGTGGAGTATCATGACAATTTTTTAGTGATGGAACACTAGCAACATATTCACTTCCCTCATCTCGTGTACTTGGAGAGCCATGAGGAGATACTTCCGAAATTTAGAATGACTATGATGAAGGAATTTGAGTGATTGACTGCAATGCAAATGCAACACTCCTAAATGGGATAGGATCTGTACCATTTAAATGGAAGGTGGTTGATTTTAGGATTCATGATGCATGCGGTAAAAACATTATTTTGATAATGTAATCAACAACATTTACTTGAATATGTTATAGGATAGTTAATGAACATGGATAAGAGTTAGATAAACGCCTTGGGTAGGTTTTTGGACCAATACGTGAAATGGTTACATGATTTCGTAGAGTTCGTGCATCCTCATGCAGACAAAGCCAGTAAAATACGGTGTTTTAGAAAAATAAATGCCAAAACATAACATTCAAACACATTGATTTGGTTCATAGACATTTATTACACTTCAGAATAGAGAAAATCGACACAACATGGGTCTTCCACAGTGAAGATTACATAGTTTAGAGCGATGATGAAGAAGATGAAGCTGAGGGGCAAATATAGTAGGTGATGATACACGTTTAGAAGGGTTAATCAAAATGTTAGGTAACTTGCAAAGGGGGATTGTAGTGGACACGGACGATGTCAGTGTCTCATATAATGGTGATGAATCTAGTTCAGCAAACAGCATACCTTGCGATCCTAGTACATTAAATCGATTCGGTAAACCATTTGCTAATCTCGTGAGGGATGCATGGGTGCCCCTATATCCAAATTGTACAAAGTTCTCAAAATCAAAGTTTCTGATTAAGTTGTTTCATGCAAGGACAATGCATGGATTATCTCAAAGTGAATTCAACATGCATTTAAATCACATTAAGGTGGCATTGCCAGATGGTGACACTTCCGAAATTGTTTTACGAGGCGGAGACGTACATGCGTGAGTTGAGTCTCAGTTACACTCCAATACATGCTTGTAGGTATGATTGTGCACTCTTTTATGGTGAACTCGAAAATGCGAACGAGCGCCCATAATGTGGTTAACTGAGGTATGAAACTAATAAGAAGAAGGGTAAAAAGATCTCCAAAAAGTTTTTACGATATTGTCCATTAATACCACGTCTGCAATGATTGTACAGATGCAAAAAGACTATAGATATGAGATGACATAAATAGAAACATCTTCAAGATGAAAACTCCCTTAGCTATCCAGTGGACTCGGATGCTTGGGTCGAGTTTGATTAAATGCATCTGTGGTTTTTAGTGATCCTTGTAACATCAGACTTGCCCTTGCTTCATATGGGTTCAGTCCTTCCAGGAATATGAACAACCCGTATAGCATATGACCAGTTATGATGATGCCATACAATATGTCGCCTTGGTGATGTATAAAAGAACCCTCCATTTATATCTCTTGACTTATTCCTGGACCGAGGGAACCTAGTAATGATATTGATATTTACCTACATCTGTTAATTGACGAGTTGAAAGAACTATAGGAAAAAGGAGTGGAGACATTCGATATGGAAACCTGGGACAACATTTCGAATGCATGTTGCACTGTTGTGGACAATTAATGATTTCTCCACTTACGACAGCCTATCGGGCTAAAGTACAAAAGGTTACTTAGCATGCCTAGTGTGTAATAAGAATGTTGGGTCCTTATCCTTGAAGCATGGACACAAGTTATGCTTTATGTGTCATTGTCATTTTCTCTGACCTGGACATCCTTGAAGGACTCATGGTGTCAGAAGCTTTAATGGAAAACCTGAATGAAGGTTGCAGCCAAACTGACTAAGAGGGGAAGAGATATTAAAACAACTCAAGTTGATTGGAGATGTGAAATTTGGGAAACCACCAAGTAGTAGAAAAAGGAAACGTGTTGAGTGGGAGTTGAATTGGACAAAGAGAAGCATCTTCTTTGAGTTGCCATACTGGATAGATCTCCCACTCCGCCACAACTTGGATGTCATGCACATCGAGGAGAAAATTTGTGAGAATTTCCTTTGTACATTGCTGGATATGAATGGGAAGACAAAGGGCACTGTAAATGCTCGTCAGGATATAGAAGATATGAGAATACGACCTGAGTTGCATTTGGTTCGTGATGGGGACAAACTTCTTATGTCTTCATCTTGTTACACATTTTTAAAGGATGAGAAGAATAATTTCTTCGAATGGTTGAAATCACTAAAGTTCCATGATGGATTTGAATCGAACATAGCTCGATGCTTAAACACGAAGGAAGGGAAGTTGTTAGGAATGAAAATTCATGACTGTCACATCCTTCAGCAATGAGTTTTACCCGTTATCCTTCATGGAAACTTGATTGAAGATATTTGCTCAGTTCTAATTGAGTTAGGGATCTTCTTCTGGCAATTGTGCTCCAAAAAATTGAGCGTAAACATACTAGCAGGGTTAGAGGAGGACATTGTGATCATACTATGCAAGTTGGAGAAAATATTTTTACCAACATTGTTTGATGTGATGGTGCACCTAACCGTCCATTTACCAAGGGGGGCCATAATTGGAGGATTGGTGCAATATCGTTGGATGTATCCTATTGAGAGACAAATTATAAAGTTCTTCTATAATGTTCACGTGATTTCCTCAGATTTTTTATTTATTTTTATTTTTTTATTTTTTTTTTATTTTTTTATTTTTTGCGTACAAGTCAATAATATTATGTAAAATGCCCAAATTTTTGTCCATTTTGAAGGGGTATATGCACAATAAGGCATGGCCAGAAGGTTCAATCATTGAGGCATACATTGATAATGACTGTCTTGCATTTTGCTTAATGTATCTACATAATATTGACACAAGGTTCACTCTTAATGAGCGAAATGCAAATGTTCATGCTATTAATACTAGAGATGAAGAACCGAGGATCTCTGTATTTTGAGGAAATGTTTAGCCATTTGGTGCACAGGTTTATGATTTCATTCATATCGATGACCTATGAAAGGCCCATTTTTATGTCATCAATAATTATGATGAAACTGTTCCATATATCGAGTACGTGGTTCCAAACTCCTTATTTCGCATTTTATTTACACACACACACACACACACACACACACACATATATACTAAGTTCACAGTTACATGTACTATTGTTGCATATAGTGAACATAAAGTTGAACTTCTAACCTAAAATGAAAAGAATGTTAATGAAAGACATAAAAAGGAATTTGTCAATTGGTTTGGGAGCCGTGTAAGTAACAAATTTTATGTGAGTTCGAAGCATTGTAAATTTTCAATATTAATGGTTTTTGAAATCTAAACTCCCTTTTATTTAATAGATGAAAGTCATGTATCACAATAAATAACCAACGGCAAGTAAAGATTTGTATGCGTTCGTATATGGCCCCGATCAATAGGTTAATTGCAACTGCAATTGTATTGTCAATGACTTAAGATTTCTTACGAAGTCCCTCAAAGTGCATAGAAGAACCTAGAATTCTGGGGTTGCAGTGCTAGGCGCAGAAGGAGATAAGGAAATCGACTACTTTGGTGTATTGGATGACATTATAGAGCTTCACTATGGAGCCAACAGACTCGTCCACATGTTCAAGTGTACCTGGTTGGACATTGGGAATAAAAATACCAGATTAAACACAAATGCCTACTTTACCACTGTCAATTTTAGGAAGACTTGGTATCAAAATAACCCTTATGTGCTAGCGATGCAGGCAGAACAAGTGTTCTACCTTAAGGACACAAAATTGAAGAGTGAATGGCATGTGACCCAAAAAATTCCTCCATGAAGTTTGTATGCTACTACAAAAGTTGCATATGCAGAGAAAAGTGTTAGCAAGGATGCTTTCTAGGATGATGAGCCATTTGTCAGTGCAGCAACGCAATCTGTTGTCAACGTTGTTGAGGAAGGAGGCAATCCTATACCATTGAGTAGGGTTGGTGCCACAACAGAATTCATAGGAACTGCTAACATTGGAATTGAACCTGATAAAGATGAAAACTAAGATGTAGTCCCAAGAGGGGGGGTGAATGGGATTTTAAATTTTTCTCTTAATTCCTTTTAAGACTTCTTAACCTATATTATTTCTTTTAACCAATTCTTGACTTGTTTGTTTAATTTATCAATCACACAAGAACTTAGTTCTTTTTATTCAATCCACAACACTATCGCTTAAACAATCAAGTAACCAATCAATCAACCAAACCAATTATCCAATCAAACACAATATCCAAACCAAGATATAAGGTACAAGATTTCAACTTTTATTTGTTTGCAGCCCTGTAGTGAATGCAATTCTTTTGATAATAAATTAACTTTCTCAAAGTGATTTTTAACAAAACATTTACACTTTTCCCAAAATTCAGAATTCAAATAACCTCTTAGTTAATTTATCTTTAAGTGTTAACCAAGTAACGTACTCCCTTACGGTTTCCGCAAAGTATGGTTTAACTAACGTACTCCCTTTCGGTTTCTGCAACCCAAATCAAAATTAGACTTTAAGTTTACTTGATTTCTAAATATATGTAGTATATAAGATTACAATTAAACCATCCATGCAATTTATATGTGCTGAAAATAAGAGTAAGGGAAAGAGAGAGTGAGACCAGGATTTTAATAAGTTTGGCTTATACCCACCCTACATCCTTGCCTTTGGCAAAGCACCAAAGGATTCATTAAAATTAGTTCCTTTGCTGGGCAAAACAACACCATTTACACACTCCTTCAGTAGGCTAGAGCCCGCCTCTCTAAACGATATACCCTCGTTCAGTCATTCCTTCAATTAGGCTAGAGCAGCACCTCTCTAATTGTCCAATAACTACAAAAGATATGAAGTAATCTCTGTGTACAATAGCACTCTCAAAACAGAGTAGATTAGTACAATTTTAGCTTAGGGTACTTCAATAATTTAAATACCAATAAGAAATAGAACTGAAACTCAAGTGTAGAATTCACCAAGGGTTCCTTTGGGATTTGAGAAAACTCAGTGTGAGAACCTTAGGTTGGTGTTTCAGCAATTTAGATGATTTCCCTTCAGTAAAAGTTTGAGCAATATGGAGCTTTGAGAGAGATTGAGAGATTTGATGCAAGTATGTTGTGTGATTGCTTGTATATTTGAATTGTTGGAATGAAAGTTGTATTTATAGGCATTTTAGGATTCGTTTCCATGTTCCCCAAGTAACTTGGAGTGTCCACCAAGTTTTTATAACGTTCATATTTGAAAAATTAATTTTTGAAATTTTCCCGTTGGAGTTTTAAAATTCAAAACCGGTGGAGTCAGTTGGCTGGACAAGCGATTGGGTAGTGTATTTCCACAGTATCAGTCAGCTAGACAGGCTGCTGACACCCTTTTGTCTTCCAAAAATTAAATCAGGAAATAGTCAGCCGGCTGGCATGACACAGTTCATTTTGGGTCAATCGGACGAGTACTGTGAGTCGTCTGGGTACTTTTAGTTTATTGAGTCAGTCGGCTGGACAGTTAATTTTTTGATTGTTTCTCTGTCAGTCGGCTGATTGAGCCAGAGTGTTTTTGGCTAGACCTCTTACTGATTTTTCCTTTTTGATTTTTCAAATTTAGTTTTGCTCACATGTTTTGATCTTTCATAAAACATTTTTTGGGTTTTAAAATAGGTCTCTAAGTCCATAAATATCCCCTAAAGAGCTTTAACCATATTTCAAAAAGTATTTAAATATTAAAGCACTTACATAAAGACTTCTAAGCTATTTGTCATTCTTAGACACTTTAAGTCTTCATGCTTTGTCTTGGCCCTTTCTTCATGCTTTAATATCAAGTTCATCCTCTTATAGTCATCAAGCTTTAATATATCATCCTTGCCTTTAAGTATTCTTTAAGCTTCATATGATCATGTTCCTTTGGAATATAAGCTTCAATTGATCCTTGTGAGTACTTAACCTTGGTTTCACATATGCGAGATCTGAAAATCATCACTTAACCGAATATGTTAAGTTCCACTTGTTTGTTAGCATCAAAATAGGATGTTAAGCCTTATAAGGCCAACAGAAGACATTGAGTTCATCGACAATGATGAAACTGAAGAGGAAGATGAAAATATAGTCGAGTACTGTAGTGAAGAGGAAGACATATTAGAAAGTGAGGATGATACCGATATTTAGGTCATATAGGGGGTAAGCATGTTATGTTGTCACCATGTATGTGACATGTGTAAATAACTGAAAATATATTTACTATGTTTCCATCTAAAATCAACTCATGTTATATTTTCTTGTGTATTATTTTGCAGACATGGCACCAGGAGGTTGTCGTCATCGAGTTACGTCTAGGCTCTCGACTGGATTGTCCCCTGAGGATGATCTGGCATCCTTGAGACCGGTGGAGGACGTCGGTCCTCATGCGGCACCATCTGAGCCCTTGGGACCCCTGCCTGAGGATGTTGATCCATTAGTTGGGCATTACACCCATGGTAAGTTGCCCATCATGATAAGCAGCATTAGTAAGGTTACGAGTATTTGATTTAGAATAATATATTTATGGTCATACACGTTAATGATAACGGTATTGTTTGAAATTAACTCTTCTTGCAGCATCAACGTTGTCGGGGAGATAGATGATGAGGCCAGGTCGTGGTGCAGCAAAGAATACGGTCTTGAAAAACCTCCTAGAAAGGAATGGGGGGTAGCAGACCGGATCGATATTCCTCCAGGATTCACGGCCCTGCTAAACGATTGGTGCACGAGTTGGACATAGGAGATCGGCATTATATGCCGACAATAAGCTCCAGTCACCTGCTTCAGATGGCCAGATGTGATAGAGGCGCAGTGCTTGGTTCTATATGAGCGCATCTTGGTAAGTAACTCTAAACCATTTCTTTCACTTTTAATATACTACACAATCAAATGTCTAACATTCTATATGTATTTCATATGCAGGTAAAGTTTGATATGGACATTTTTAGTGCCGACCATGTCAAAAAGGCCATGAACACTCAATTGTGCACTCGTTTCAAGAGTTTTTGCACTAAAATGTGCAAGCATTTTAGGGTGATAGGAGATCAAGTAGAGGCTCCTCACCCATTCGATATGATCTACCTGGATGATTGGGAGGTGGTGTGTCGCCATTTTCGTGACTTGACCTGTCAGGTGATGTGTTTGTATTGTTATAACTGCTTTGTCGTATTGATGTCACTAATTAATGAAAAGTCATTTTTTTATTTTTTCATAGGCTATGTATAAGAAAAATGTTGAGAACCACAGCAAACTAGAGACGACGCAATGCGGTGGGTCGAAGTTATTCGTCAGGCATCGAAAGGTTATTTCTATATTTATATGTCAGATCATTACTTGAAAAGTGTTATTTATGTTTACACCAAACCTAATTAATATTAATTATGTTTTACATGATAATGTAACGTGATCCTGAGATTGGCGACTTGGAGCCGACGCCGAATCTTTATCAGAGGACACATCAGAGGTTGTGAGGGGAGTGGTGCCTAGGTGTGGAGAGGAAACATGTACGTAAAATATATTATTTAGTTCATCATTTTATCCAAAATGTCAAAGTTGTATTCTTATTTCTTCATTTTCTACATTTTCATGACTGAAAATAGGCGAGGATGGTCAAGCTGAAGAATACACCTATTCCAGAGGGGATTGTGCCAGTTTCAGATGATGACATCTATAGGCAAGTACTTGGGGAATGCGCGGGGCACTGGTTAAATGCTCTTGGTAGTGGATACATTGCCCTAACATCGGCATCTACTTTGACCGCGACATCTCATGTCGAGCTTGATCGAGTGTGTAGTGAAGCCTAATCTCAAAAGGAGGATAGGGTTCTCTGGGTTTAGATAGTGGAAATGTAGAACTAGCAGCTTAAAGAAGAGGTGTCCACTTGGTAAGTGAAGTTGTCCATCGTCCAGGTAGAGATGGAAGCAATGAAGAACTGGAAAGCGCAAATGGAACAAATGTTGCGCCAATCCCGTCAAGATGTTGTGGGTGCCTCCTCCTCTTATTAGATCAGGTATACTCAGTATGCGGTAGGAAAATTTGTGTTGGGAGTTTTGAAATTGAGTTGTTCTAAATTACACAATGTAATTATGCAGTTATATTTTCATAATTTATTATATGTAATGTGCATGCAATGAATTGATAGAAGTTTTTTCCCTACTTAGAAGTAAAGTAAGAATAGAAACAAACTACTTAGTAACTTAGTTCATTTTGACCATCCATGTGTCCAATTCGGGCATTCGAGGTCCAAATTGAGTTTAGTTAGTACCGACACGTCTATCACATCGAACTGGACGTGATGAACCTGACGGTCCCCATAAACTCCATGCCAATTGAAAATTATATGCTTAAAGGCGAACTTAGTTCATTAGTTCATTTTTAAGCACTCAAGTGTCTAAATCGGTCATACAAGGTCCAAACTGAGCGTGGTCAATCCTAACACTTCCTTTACATCGAACTGAACATGCTAGATCTGACGGTCCCCAAAAAATTCATGCTAACTGAAAATTATACGCTTAGAGGCAAACTTAGTACACTTAATTGAATTTAACTACCTATGCATCCAAATCAGGCATTCAAGGTCCAAACTAAGCTCGGTCAGTCCCGAAAATTTTATGCTTAGAGGTGAACTTGGTACACTTAATTCATTTTTAAGCACTCAGCTATCCAAATTGGGCATACAAGGTCCAAAGCCAGCGTGGTCTGTCTCAACACATCCATCACATCAAACTGGACGTGCCGGATCCAACGATCGCCAAAAACTCCTCCCCAAAATCTTTTTACCTACTTAGAAAAAAAGTTATAATAGAAACAAACTACTTAGTAAACTTAGTTCATTTTAAGCACTCTGGTGTCCAAACTGGGCATATAGGGTCCAAATCGAGCGTGGTCAGTCCCGAAACATCTGTCACATCAAATTGGAAATGCTAGATCTGACAATCCCCAAAAACTCCATGTCAATTGAAAATTAAATGCTTAAAAGAGCGAGCTTACTACACTTAATTCATTTTTAAGCACTCAGATGTCCAAATCAGGCATACGAGGTCCAAACTGAGCGTGGTCAATCTTGACACGTTGGTCACATCGACTGGGACGTGTCAGATCTGACGGTCCCCAAAAACTCTTCCTTAAAAACTTTTTCCCTACTTAGAAGAAAAGTTAGACTAGAAACAAACTACTTAGTAAACTTAGTTCATTTTAAGCACCTAGGTGTCCAAATTGGGCATACAAGGTCCAAACCGAGTATGGTCAGTCCCAACATATTCATCACTTTAAACTGGACATGCCAGATCAGATGGTCCCCAAAAACTCCATGCCAATTGAAAATCATACTCTTAGAGGCAAACTTAGTACACTTAGTCGAATCTAACCACCCTTGTGTCCAATTCAGGCATTCAAGGTCCAAATTGAGTTTGGTTAGTCCCGACACGTCCATCACACTGAACTGGATGTTCTAAATCTGACAGTACCCATAAACTCCATGCCAACTGAAAATTATACACTTAGAGGTGACCTTAGTACACTTAGTTCAATTTTAAGCACTCAGTTGTCCAAATCGGGCATATATGGTCCAAAATGAGCATGGTCAGTCTTGACATGCTCGTCACATCTAACTGGACGTGCTGGATCTGACGGTCCCCAAAAAATCCATGCCAATTAAAAATTATACGCTTATAGGCAAACTAAGTACACTTAGTTGAATTTAATCACCCATGTGTTCAAATCGGGCATTCGAAGTCCAAACTGAGTTCGGTCAGTCCTAACACGTCTATCACATCAAACTAGACATACTAGATTTGATGGTCTCCATAAACTCCATTCCATATGAAAATTATATGCTTAGAGGGAAACTTAGTACACTTAGTTCATTTTTAAGCACTCGGCTGCCCGAATCAGGCATATGAGGTCCAAACTGAGCGTGGTCAATCCCGACATGTTCGTCACATCGAACTGGACACACCAGATCTGACAATCCCCAAAAACTCCTTCCCAAAAGATTTTTTTCCACTTAGAAGTAAAGTTATAATAGAAACAAACTACTTAATAAACTTAGTTCATTTTAAGCACTAAAGTGTCCAAATCCGGCATACGAGGTCCAAACCGAGTGTGATTAGTCCTGACACATCCATCACATCAAAGTAGACATCCTGAATCTAACGGTTCCCAAATACTCCATACAAATTGAAAATTATACGCTTAAAGGTGAACTTACTATGCTTAGTTCATTTTTAAGCACTCAGGTGTCCAAATCGGGCATACGAGGTCCAAACTGAGCGTGGTAAGTCCCAACACATCCATCACATCGAACTAGACATGTCGGATCTAATAATTTCCAAAAAATCCCCTCAAGAGCTTTTTCCTTACTTAAAAGCAAAGTTATATTACAAACAAACTACTTAGTAAACTTAGCTTACAATTCGATCATATGAAGTCCGAACCAAGTGGGCTGACTTTCGACTCATCAAATTTAGTTATTTTATAATTGTATCATTTTTTTTCCATTATGTCTGATTGTTCGATCATTTTGCTATCAAATCATATTTAATTATAGTATATACATATATGTTCAAATATTGTATACTAATTTGAACAGAATTAGTATTCTAGACTTTCCGAACAGAATTATTTTTTATTTTTGAATTTAAATTTGTATTTATATATATGTATTTGAGTTTTGAATAAATTTTTTTTTTCAATTTTGAATAATTTATGAATGTTTTAGTAATTCTGGTTTAATCTTATGTATGCTAAAATGTAATGATAGGTTTTTATAAGAATTTTCAAAAAAAGATATTTATTTCAAAGTATTAGTGATGGTTTACAAAATCGTTACTAATAATAGCAGGATAAACGTTTAATGACGGTTTATTATTTGTCACTAAAAGTCTAAAAACGTCACTATAGAATCACCATTTTCTGCATTCAATTTCATCACAAACGGTACGATATTAGTAACGATTTTATAGTCGTTACTAATAGTATAATATTAGTGATGCTTATTAAATACGTCACTAATACTTGCCCTTTAGTGATGAATTTGATCCGACCATGTGTTTGATTTATAGTGACGGTCATAGTCTAATAGTGACAATTTTTTTTCCGTCACTAATACTCCACTATTAGAGACGGTTTGAATATTTCGTCACTAATAAGTATTAGAATCTGCAGATATGGTGACAAAGTTGGAACCGCCACTAATACCGGCTAAACCGAGACTAATACTATTAGTGACGATTTTTTGATTATTAGTGATTGTTTAAAACTATCACTAATAACCTTTTTTCTTGTAGTGTAACACGTGTTTTGTTTGCAACAAAATAGAGATCAGATACAAAAAGTCAATAGAACCATCACTAATAATTGAGTTTTATGATGAAGGTGAACCATCACTAAAGGTGTAAAACCGTCACTATAACAGATGCTATTTTTGGGCTAAAAATTTCACTAAAAGCCTACTATTAGTGACTTTAGTGACGGTTTCGAAATTGTCACTTTTATCTCACTTTTGTTGACTTTTAGTGACGGTTTCAGAACCATCACTGTTGGCGGACTTTTAGTGATGGTTTTAGAACCATCACTAAAAGTTTCGTACAATTTAATTTCTTTTAAATCAAGCATTCTAGTGAAAACCCTATATTTAAATTTCAACACACATCATATTGAACCATAATTATAGATCAATTGTTGTAATCGTTAAGAAAATGAGAATATATATGCACAAAAAGTGTTAGAATGTACATTAATATAATATACATTGTCTTTCCACATAAAAAAATATAAAAAATAGTCTACATCATCGTCATCGTGGTTGTCGTCCTCATCATCATTCGATAGACCGCAGACCGTACAAAATAATAATTATATAACAAATTAGTATAAAATTTTTGAATAGTATAAGTACAAATAATTTTATCTAAAAAATGATTACATCATAGTTAAATAAAAAATGATACATTTTAAATATCTAACTTCGAATTTAAGTGTCCATCTTTAAAATTAGTATGAATTTTTAGTGTTAATCTTTAAGTATTTAAGGTATGAAACTCAATTTGCTTCTAAGGGTCTAATTTTAAGTTGGGAAGGATATTTTAGGTACTGTTAGCTCTAGTACATCCACTTCAATGTCATGGATGTGTCATAACTAACCCCACTCAGTTTGAACCTTATATGGCCGATTTGGACAGCTGAGATTCGAAATGAACTAAGTACCTAAGCTATGAAACTCAGTTTGCTTCTAGGCATCTAATTTTTAGTTGAAGAGGATTTTTTTTGTGAACATTAGCTCCAACACCTCTATTTCAATGTCATGAACGTGGCGGAACTGACCCCACTCAGTTTGGATTTTGTATGCCCGATTTGAACACCTAAGTTTTGAAATCAATTAAGTACCTAAGTTATGAAACTCAGTTTGCTTCTAAGCATCTAATTTTCACATGAGGAGGATTTTTGGTGTACCATTAGCTCTTGCACATCCACTTCAATGTCACGGATGTGCTAAAACCGATCCCACTCAGTTTGGACCTCGTATGCTCGATTTAAGCACCTCAGTTCTGAAATAAACTATGTACCTAAGGTATGAAACTCAATTTGCTTCTATGTGTCTAATTTTAAGCCTGGGGGGGGGGGAGTTTTTGGGTATTGTAGCTTCAGAATGTCCACTTAAATGACATAGATGTGTTGGAACTGACCCTACTCAGTTTGTACCTTTTATGCCAGATTTTAAAACCTGAGTTTTGAAATCAATTAAGTACCTAAGGTATGATACTCAGTTTGCTTCTAAACGTCTATTTTTTGGCTTGGAAGAATTTTTTGGGTACTTTCAGCTCCAACATGCCAATTTCAATGTCACAAACATGTCAGAGAACTGACTACACTTTGTTTGAACTTTTGTTTGCCCAATTTGGAAACCTAAGTTTCGAAATGAACTAAGCATCTAGGGTATGAAACTCAGTTTGCTTTTAAGCATCTAATTTTCAATTGGGGACAATTTTTTTGGGTATCGTCAACTCTGACATATCCACTTCAATGTCACTGACACGTCAGTACTAATCTCACTCCGTTTGGACCTCGTATGCTCAATTTGAACACTTGAGTTCTAAAATCAACTACGTATCAAAGGTATGAAACTCAGTTTGCTTCTAAGCGTCTAATTTTCAACTCGGGAAGGGTTTTTGGGTACCTTCAGCTTTGGCATGTCCATTTCAATGTCATTGATGTCTCGGAACTAAACCCACTTAGTTTGGACCTCGTATGCCCGATTTGGACACTTGAGTTCTGAAATCAACTAAGTGTCTAAGGTATGAAACTCAATTTGTTTCTATGCGTTTAATTTTTAGTTAGGGAGGAATTTTTTGGATATCATTAGCTTCTACACATTCACTTCAATGTTATGGATGTATTAGAACTGACCCCACTCATTTTGGACTTGATATGGCTGATTTGGACACTCGAGTTCTAAAATGAACTAACTATCTAAGGTATGAAACTTAGTTTGCTTCTAAGCCTCTAATTTGCAACTCGGGAGGGGGTTTTGAGTACCATTAACTCTGAAACGTCCACTTCAATGTTAGAGATGTGTCAGAACTAACCCCACTCAGTTTGGACCTCATATGCCCGATTAGGATGGTCGAGTTCTGAAATTGACTAAGTATCTATGGTTTGAAACTCAGTTTTCCTCTAAGCATCAAATTTTCAATTTGGGAGGAGTTTTTGGTACCTTTAGCTCTGGCGTGTCCACTTCAGAACTAACCTCAGTTAGTTTGGACCTCGTATGCCTTATTTCGACACCTGAGTTATGAAATCAACTAAGTATATAAGGTATGAACCTCAGTTTGTTTCTAAGCATATAATTTTTAGTCAGGACGAGCTTTTAAGTATCACCAGCTCCAACACATTTACTTCAATATCACGGACATGTTGGAATTGACCCCACTCATCTATGACATCGTATGCCAAATTTGGATACCAAATTTTCGAAATTAGCTAAGTGCCTAAGTTATGAAACTCATGTTTTGCATATTAACCTTCTTCTTAAATGTACTTAATCATCATTAAATTGACTGAAAGTCACCATTATATAATCATCTCATAAGACCACATTGGGGAGGAGTTTTTGGGTACCATCAGCTTCGACACGTCCATTTCAATGTCACAGACGTGTTGGAATTGACCCCACTCACTAATATCCTGTTGAATATTTCACCTAAAAATCCTTGGAGCACAAAAGTAATCCAAACCAATAATAAAGCCTTCAAAGAGCAGATGCTCCATGAGCAGCGATTGTAATGAAATGAAGATATTCATAACCTCTTTGGGACCTTTATGAAGTAAAGTAGCAATAAAAATTTCATTAATCAAAGACTAGAGTTTTTCCCTACTCAAATCAACTTTTAGCAATTTACTCTTACAAATAAAGTGTTGCAAGAGTAAACACTTGACCAGGTCTTAAAAAAGTGTGCCTGTTTGAACCCTCCCTCAGTGAGTACGTGGATAAACCATCCTTATAGGTTAGGCATAACTTATCAACCACCAGCTTTTGAAGATAAAGGCTCAAAATTACTAAAAGTTTATCTGAGTAGGGATGCCCTCTAGTATTTTGTCAATGAAATTGTTAGCACTTCTTTATTTGAAAAATTTCCCAAAGAGGCTCTGAATATCTTCAATTCATAACAACCGCTGTTTATGGAGCATTTGTTCTTTGAAGGTTGTACTGTTGGTTTGGCTGATTTTTGTGCTCTAAGGATTGTTAGGTGAAATATTCAATAGGATATTGGTGAGTGGGGTCTATTTCGACATGCTTGCCATATTGAAGTGGATGTGTCGGAGCAGATAGTACCCCAAAATTCCTCCCCAACATGGTCTTCTAAGATAATTATGTAATCGTGACCTTTAGTCGATTTAATGATAATTAAGTACATTTGAGGAGAAAGTTAATGTGCAAAACATGAATTATCTTCAAAATTTGGTGGATTATAAGTTATGTCGAGCCTATAGGGATGGTTTATCCATGTACTCATTGAGAAAGGGTTTAAAGGGGCACACTTTTCTAAGATCTGGTCAAGTGTTTACATTTGCAACACTTGATTTGCAAGAGTAAATTGTTGAAAGTTAATCTAAATAGGGATGAACTCCAATCTTTGTTTGCATATGTGGGCAAGATACCACTGCTTGCATTGATGGAAATATAGACTAACACAGCAACTTGCCCACTCATGCAAACAAAAAATCTATACAAATAGCTAATAATAATAATAATAATAATAATAATAATATTTATTATTATTATTATTATTATAGTAATCATAATTATAATAACAGCAACAACAACCAAAATTAACTAGTACAGGACATAGATATTAATTTATAACAATAAAAGCTAACTATGTGTGTCACCAACAAAAGATCAAATAAAAGTGCAAGGCCTAAAATCTAGATACACACAATAACAATTTTATGCATGGTATATATATATATTTATTTATTTATATCTTCAATCACACTTATGTTCACACACCTACAGACACGTAGATACATGTTAATATATTTAGAGTTTCCATGCATAATTGCGATTAGGTGCTTGTGGATTTAAGTGTATTTATGTGTATATATACATATACACATAAATACACTTAAATCCACAAGCACCTAATCAAAATTATGGAAACAAACACATAGACACACTCTGAGGCACATATATACACATGTATGCCACCACTCACATGTTTCTCACACACATACACTTACATGCATTCACACACTCCTACACCCATTTAGACACATTGACACACTAATACACATACTTAGTACATATTAATATCTAAATACACACACTAATACTTGTACACACACACACACACACACACACACACACACACACACACACACACACATATATATATATATATATATATATATATCTTGAGTCACATTTATGTTCACACACCTACACATAGTTACATGCATACTAAGCAGAGGACTAGCCACCCACAATATTTTCCTTGACGTCAAAAGAACATTTCATCAATCTTCACTTTCCAATGCATCATGGCTTCAAGTTGCTGTGACATTTTTTTGTTCCTCTAGACAACCTCCTATAGTTGCTGCCACTCGACACACTTCCTCAATCTTAGCATGATACGCAAAATGATATATTGATCCTTATGATGGGGCTATGTATCCACATATATATATTGAGTAACATTTATGTTCACACACCTACACACACTTACATGCATACTAAGCAAGGACTAGCCACCTGCAGTATCTCCTTGGCATTAGTGGAGCATTTCATCAATCTTCACTTCCCAGCGCATCATGGCTTCAAGTTTTCGTGACATTTCCTTGTTCCTCTAGACAACCTCCTGTAGCTGCTGTGTGATAACAGACTCACGATTTGCTGCCACTCGATGCACTTCCTCAATCTCCGCATGATATGCAGAATGATCTATTGATCCTGATGATGGGGGTATGTATCCACCCCAAGACCTTTTATGTAACCCCATGGTAGATGCCTAAAAATGTGATTGAAAATATCATCATTTGTGAGTCCGTGACTACCCTTAGGAATGTCTACATCCCACATCTGGACCATCCCATCCTATTGTCATTTACAAAAAAATTAGAAAATGGGTAAATATCAATGCTATAAGCTAGTTGAATTCAAAAATGAACTAAATAACTACAACTATAATATACTAACATGTTTCCTTTGAGCACCCTAACACCACTCCCTCGACTTCCCTTTGATATGTTCTCTAATACAGACTAGACGTGCTCTCTAGTAGTCCAGTGATTGGATCACGCTACATTATCATATCAAACCTTATATACTAACAATTTTGCATGTGCAAACATAACATTTTTAATGTAATATTATGCTAATTTTATAGAAATTACCCCTTGATGATGCACAAATAACCTTGATCCACCACAATGGTTCACATATAATCTGCTTTAGTTCTCAGCATTTATATGACATATTTCCTACATGATAGATATAATGAGATCATAATCCACTTCAATGCTAATGCATAGCAATCAAAATATAATATCGATACCAAAAAGTAGTACTAATTTAAACACATCACCTGGAAATGAGGATCATGAAAATTTCTTCACACTAGCTCCCAATCTTCATATGAAATCTTATCAAGCAGGTGCCGTTCAACTTCATCTCCAATCTTCTTGAAATGTTGGTGCATGTTATGTTGGTAACTCTTAAACTGAGCATATAAGTTCTTGTTCACCGCTTTTTTAACATGAGGGTCGGCGAAAATGTCAATATCAAAGGATTCCTGCATATGAAATACATATATAATATTAGAGAGTAAACAAATAAATTACATTAAAATTAATACAACTTGTTGGAAAGCTTACAATAGCGTTCATAAAAAACCAATCTCTGATCCTCAATCACCTATGGCTAGGTGTGGCATGTAATTGGATCAAATTGTCAGCATATAATGGAGACCTTACGTACCTAAGTCTGGCACCAATCATCCATCGGTGCTATGTAGTCGATGGGGATCTCTATCCTAAAATACTGTCTCATCAACTGCATATGCCTCTAGAGCATGGTGTTTTTTACTGCACCACACCCTAACCTCGTTTGTGATGAGGTCGATTTTGAAAATAAATTTTGAGGATTTATAATATAAATATACGTATGTAAGATAATCAATTTATTAAAAAGATAAACGCAACATCGTCCTAACTGGTAGTTCTGGTTGGCATACGCCTTAGCTGTCTAAGACCTCATGGTGCCATGTCTGCATTTAAACAACATTAAATAAGATAAACACATATTGAATGGAATTATAGTAAATATATGTTTAGTAATTTATACATATCAAATATATAGAATGTAATATGACATCATAAATTCTTACTTATGAACTACAGTATGATAGCATGCATGAAATGATTACAAATCCTCAATATTTGTATCATCATCACTTTCTAGTATCTCTTCCTCCTCAGTACAGTAATCCACCATTGTTTCATCTTCTACATCAGTATCATCATTGTTCATGAAATCAACATGTACATCATCAATTTGAATTTGATTAGTCCCTACATGTTCTACTGTGACACCAACCCTATTCAATGGTATAGGATCAACTTCTTCCGCACCAACATCATTGTTGCCAAATGATTCCACATTGGATTCATATTGAGTTACTGCATTGACAGATGGCTCAGCTTGTTGGAAGGCTTCCTCAATTACATTATTCTCTCCATTTGTAACTTCTATTATATCATACAAACTTACATGCCAATCACCCTTCAATTTTGTGTCTTTAAGGCATAACATTTGTTCTGCCTGTGTTGCTTTCATAAAAGGGTCATCTTGATACCATATCCTACTAAAATTGACACTAGTAAAGTAGGTATCTATGTTTATCTCACTCTTTTTATTGCTAATATCCATCCAACCACATTTGAAAAAGTAGACGAGTCCATTGGCTCCATAGTTTAGCTCAATAATGTCATTTAAGATACCAAAATAGTCAATATTCTCATCTCCTTCCGTACCTAGCACGACAACACCACTATTTTAGGTTCTTCTATGCTGTTTAAGAGACTTCGTTTGAAACTTTAAGTCATTAATGATGCAACCAGTGTAGTGGTTAGCTTGTTTATCAAACCACATGCCAATAGCTACAAATCTTTGGTTGCCGTTGGTTGTTTATTATAATACATGACTTTCATCTAGTAAAAGAAAGTTTAGATGAGTTAACAATTATTGAAACCTTACTTATAAACAAATTCATAGAAAATTTGTTACTTACGCGTGTTCTTAACCACTTCGCAAATTCTTTCTTATGTTTTTCTTTAACATTTCTTTCATTTTCCTTCTCAAGTTGAACTTTATGTTCACTATATGCAACAATAATATATGTAAATGTCAACTAAGTACATGTATATATGCATATATACAATGCAAAGTATGGATTAAGAAACCACGTACTTGATATATGGAACAACTTCATCACAATTATTGAGCACTTAAAAATGCACCTTTTCTGGGTCCACCATATCAATGAAATTATATACCCATCCACCTAATGGTCAAACACTTGCTCGAAATACGGAGCTGACGGGTTCTTCATCTTCATCTTCATAATTGCTATTAATGTTTACATTTTTCTCATCGCAAGTGAACCTTGTGTCAGTATCATGTAAATACATTGAGCAAAATGCATGACATTCACAATCAATGTATGCCTTAATTGTTGAATGGTAAAAATTACCTCTTAATTGGATACATCCAAAGATATTGCACTGGTGCTGCAGTTATGGCTTCCCTTGGTAAATGAACATCTAGGTGGACCACAGCATTGAATAATTCTAGAGAAAATATTTTCTCAAGCTTATATAGCATGATTACGATGTCCGTCTCTAACCACTTAAGTACATTTAAGGTCATTTTTTTTAGCACAACTCTAAAAAAATATCCCAACTCAATCAATGTTGAGCAAAAATTATTAGTTAAGTATCCATAGAGGAAAACTAGTAGAACCCTATAAAGAAGGACATGACAATCCTGACTTTTCATTCATAACATCTTACCTTCCTTTGTACTTATGCATCAAGATATATTAGATGCACATCCATTGGGGAACTTCCATGATTTCAATAATTCAAAGAAAGTATTTTTTTTTTTCATCCTTTGACAATGCGTAACATGTTAATGGCATGAAAAGCTTGTCCCCATCACGAATGAGGTTCAACTTATGTCGTATTCCTATATCCTCAATATCTCAATGACTATTTGCATTGTCCTTCATCTTCCTATTTATATCCAATAATGTCTCAATCACATTCTTATAAATCTTCTTCTCAACATGCATAACATCCAAGTTGTGGCATAGTGAAATATATTTCCAGTATGGCAACTCAAAAAAGATGCTTCTATTTGTCAAATTTAACTTAATCTCAGTACGTTTCCTTTTTCAACTAGTTAGTATTTTCCCAAATTTCATATTGTTTATCAAATTAAACTGGTTTAATATCTTTTCCCCACTTAGTTGTTTTGGTTGCAACCTTTGTTTAGGTTTTCAATTAAAGCTTTTATTATGACGAGTCCTCCAAGAATGTCCATGTGGAAGAAAAATGATGATGAAACATAAAGCATAACTTTCGTCAATTCTTCAAGGATAAGGACACTGCATCTTTATTACATATTGGGCATGCGAAGGATCCTTTTGTGTTCCACCCTGATAGATTCCCGTAAGGAGGGAAATCATTATTTGTCCATAGAATTGTTGCATAGAATTGAAATGTTTTCGTAGTTTCCATATCAAATGTCCCCACTCCTTTTTCCCATAGTTCTTTTAACTCATCAATTAATGGCCTCAAGTAAGCATCAATGTCATTACTAGGTGTCCTCGGTCCTGGAATAAGTAAAGATATGTAAATGAACGGTTCCTTCATATATTGCCCAAGCAGCAAATTATACGACATTGTCATATATGACCACATGTTATACATGTTGTTCAAGCTACTAAAAGGATTGAAACCATCTGAAGTAAGGCCAAGTCTGATGTTACGAGGTTCATTGGAAAACCAAAAATGCATTTTGTAAAACTGGACCCAAGCTTTCGAGTCTACTAAATGGTTAAGGGTGTTTTCCTCTTGAAGATGTTTTTTTTATGTCATCTTATATCTACTATAGTCTTTGTGGACATGTATAACCTTTGAAGCCTTGGTATCAATGGACAATATCGCAAAATTTTTTTTAAGGGATCTTTTTACCCTTTTTGTTATTAGTTTTATACCTTGGTTCACTACATTCTAGACACTAATTTTCATTTTTCAAATTTACCATAAAAAAATGCACAATTATACCTACAGGCATGTATTGGAGTGTAACTGAGACCCAAATCATGCATGTATGTCTTCGTCTCATAAAAATACTTTGGAAGTGTTTCACCATTAGGAAATGCCAACTTAATTACCCTTAAATTCATGTTGGATACACTTTGAGTTTGACGATGCATTGTCCTTGAATGAAGCGACTTTATGAAAAACTCTAATTTTGTGAACTTTTTACAATATGGATAAAGTGGCACCCATGCATCCCATACAAGATTAGCAAATTGTTTACTAAGTTAATTTAACTGACTAGGATCACAAGGTATGCTACCTACTAAACTAGATTTAAAAGCAGTATGTAACACATTTTCATCCTTCGTGTGCACTGAATTCCCCTTTTGCAAACTACTTAACATTTCAATTAACCTATCTGAACATATACCCCTCATCTTTATCCTCATCATCATTACTTATAATTTTGTAATCTTAACCATGAAACACCTATCTTGTATAGCTATAGTACATTCCATTGTCTAGTAAATGTGCCTCGTGAGGGTTTCCAAGGTGATGCCCACAAACACTAGTTCAGTGAGCATTAGATGAAAACACATGCAACATAGATATACCATTTTATATACAAGAATATCACCATATTACATATGAGCCATTTCATACATAACTTTTCTATACATGTAACTTCGAAGCAAATCACTTATGCAAGTCTCAACCTTATACAGTCATCAAGAACAGCATATTCACAGAGAGTGAACAAGAAATTATACTTCACAGTTAATATAGTCATATAAATTCAAGTATGGATAGGTGAAATCATAAGGCATGTGTAAATTGTGTGACTCGTTACACTCAGGATATCCATGGACACCTACAGAATGGTCGTCTTGACTCAGCCTCACTAGTATATCCTAAAAAACACTCAAAAATATGGGTGCACTCGTCATATGTGAGGGGGAGTGTCATGAACAAACATCCCACATACTTTAAAGGAAAAAACGCTAAAGATATGGAGTGGACTAGTCTGAAGGGAAACTAGCTTATTTGTGAGGTGTCGGGTCCTTCACCCTAACATCTTATCACCTACTCACCATATCTAACCAAGACCACCCTAGATCAACTTATTGAGAGACTAGAAGTAAATACATCTTAGGTATTGGGCAGCTGAACAATCTTCATATGTACAAAATGTATGTCGTGTCCCTAGCCTAATCTTTGTTGCATTCATGTTGCAGGTGCTCTATTTTTTATTTTTTATTTTTTTCATTCTTCTACTCATTTTTCATATTTCCTTTTCATGGTCAGCTAGGACAATCATTACAACTCTTTGTGTCTTCATACCACAATGAAATAAATCCATCTCTAAGGCTAGCTTAGTCTTCACATCTTGAGTAAGTTACAAGATCTAGGTTTTTATCTCCCCACTAGATTTCACCTCTAAGCTTACAAGTCAAGAATAAAGACTAGTATCCAAAGAATAACCTGAAAAACGGAAGTTGAGTTTCAAAACCTCAAGAGTTTGATGTTAGAAACTAATGAACTGAATGATCAGCTCAATAGTACGTCACAAGGCGTGATAATTGCCACAGGTGTTCTCTCAGTGCTCTTAAGGAACCCTAAGTGCTACGAATCACGTGTAAATGTATTTTTAGCCTTATGAGATACCATGTACATACAAGAGTTTATATAGTCTGATTAACACAAATGAACCACTAGTTAACCTAAGTAGAGTTACAAATCCTAGATTAGCCATATAATGAGAAACTAAGCACAAGTAACCCACTACATTGCCTGTGAGCATAATAGAGTCATATTAGTGATGGGCCCAAGCATGTAACTTCTAGGTTATATACAAGTATATAAAAGGTATAAATTAGTGTTAATCATGACATATTCAATAATGTTCACTAAAGTTTTGAATTTGTTGTCATTTTTGTGCTAAAAAGTGCCATGCAGTGTTGCTTACCCCCTACCCCCAACTTAGAACTTTAGTGTCCTCACTAAAGTGTGAAAAGAAAGAACTTGGGAGGCATTGGAGAAGAAAAACAACACATCACGTAGTGAAGTCAACCAGAGTGCCTGCATCTAAAAATAGCAAGCATGCAAGAATGCACAATAGCACAAAAGATCTGCCAAAAGCACCATGTATATTGCATTGATATTAAACGGGCAGTACAAGATGATTTAAGTAGCACAAGTAGATGAACTTCCAAGAAAAACATGGTAATTAAGTAACAGAAAATAAAATACACACAAAATAAAAACAAAAGTGTGCCACGAGAGCATAGTATATATGGTGGTTGTGCATAACGGATCCAAGGTGGCTATCCTACTCCCCTACGATCGAACCAGTGGTGTCATCCAAACTGCTGCCGCCTAAGTCACCGAAGGCCTCATATGGGGTACCCGCCCCTTACTGGAGGGCTGCATCAAAAGGGGAACTCATAGCACCCACCATCTAGTTGGAAGCATTGATAGGGACAGCTGGGGGGGCTCCGGTGAAGCAGGGATAGAGGATGGTGCTTGAGTAGGAGCTTGCTGGGCTGACATAGATGCTAGAAGGTAGTCTAGTGCTTTCGTATTGGGGAAGATATGACCAAGGATCATGAGAACCATTCGAACCCCTTGCTTAACATCAACACGCAACTCGACCAAGGATTGAAGAACCGTGGAACGAATGAGCACAAGATCATGGCGCAAGCGGCCTAGGTCATCCCTAGCTAGAGGTACAGAAGAGGGTGGTGAAGGAGGTGGAGCAGTAGAAGGTGGGGAACGACATCACCCCGAAACAACGCCAAGTGCTAGTCGAGAAGGCATGGTGGGGAGAGGCCAAGGTACCCCCAAAAAAGCCGAAGGGTCTAAGTAGGGGAGAGATGGCCCGGTGACAAGACAGAGGAGTATGTGGTGCTTGGAAACCAAGACATAAGATGAAAATGGTGTTTGGGCTTCGCGGGAAGGAAGGGTTTTAAAGGTGAACTTCCATAGTGTCGACCTGATTGTGCCAAATGAGGGTTGGTCGCATGTAGTCGCAAACCAGTATATTTAGGAAAAATTAGCTCGGTTTATCGGGTCACTCTTGGAGAAATTCAGGATGAGGACATGGTCGAATTGCTTAGTATTTTCAAGTTTGGGAGAGTGTAGAGAGTGGACCTAGCCACATAAAAGAAGTAATGGTTGCGCAGTAGTTCAACCTTCTTGGCATCGTTGAAGTTTAAAAGACTAATATTTGTCAGTTGCACCCTTATTTACCCGCACTATCCTGAAAAAAAAAATCATCCTAATACCTCTAGCCCCTATGTACACTATGATGTATAATATAAAGACACAAAAGAAACATAAAATATGTAGTTTGCCTCATGAAAACGCTAAGTTTACCGTCTTCAGCCAGATGCTATGAACGTTCCAGGTGGGTATACTGAGTCACAAAGAAAAACTTTTTCCACAAGTCCCTTGGTGAGTCCCTCGACATATGGCTTCAGCTGCTAACCATTGACCTTAAAGAGTGTGTTTTTCATGGGATCCTTAATTTCAACAGTGACATGAGGAAACACACAATTCACGATATATAGGCCATTTAAGCGGGATCTTAGCTTGCCTAGAAATAATTTCAACCTCGAATTGAAGAACCATACTTTTTGGTGAGGATCAAAAGATTTCACAACAATATTATTGTCATGAAAGGCTTTCATCCTATCTTTGTAGATATTGGCATTCTTATATATGGTATTACGGATCTCCTTTAACTCATTGAGTTGGAGGCGGTGATGGGTTCTTGCAGTAGCCATATCGAAGTTGAACCTTTTGAGAGCCTAGTATGCGTGGTGCTCTAACTCAACTGGAAGATGACAAAGCTTATTGTAAACTAATCGATATGGGGATTTGCCAATAGCGGTCTTGTAGGTTGCCTTATATTCCCATAGAGCATCGGATAATCAAGATGAACAATCTTTCCTATCAGGTCTAACGGTTTTCTTAAGGATGGTTTTTATCTCGCGGTTTTAAACTTTGACCTGCCCACTAGTTTGGGGATGATATGGTGTAGCAACTTTGTGGGTAATTGAATACCGTCGAACGAGAGCTGCAAAATAGCGATTGAGGAAGTGAGAAGCACCATCACTAAAGATAGCCCAGGGGAAATCGAAGCAGCTAAATAGACCTTTAAGGAACTAATTGACCACCTGATGGTTATCGGTCTTAGTAACTATAGCCTCGACCCATTTTTAAATGTAATCCACAACCACCAATATATGCATATTTCCATAAGAAGGGATAAAAGGTCCCATGAAATCAATCCCCAAAACATCAAAAAGCTCTACTACTAGAATTGGGTTTAAAGGCATCATGTCACACCTAGAGACGTTGCCAGTCTGCTGACATCATGAACATGATTGACAAAACTCATGAGCATCTTGGAAGAGTGTTGGCCAAAAGAAGTCACCTTGAAGTACTTTAGCTGTAGTTTTATTCCCACTGAAGTGCCCACCACATTCTAAAGTATGACAAAACTCTAGGATGCTATAGTGTTCGCTTTTAGGGACACAATGCCAAATGATAGAATCCAGGCCTATTTTAAACAAATCTGGGTCCTCCCAGATGTATTGGTGCCCTTGAAAGAGGAACCTATCTTGCTCTCATTGTGTCTAGTTATGAGGGATAACTCTCGTAGCTAAGTAATTTGCAATCATGGCAAACCATGGGAGCTAGGAAGACATTGCAAAAGGTTGGTCCACAGGAAAGGAATCTTGAATTGGATGGGGGTCGATAGACCCTTTGATCTGCTACATGGTTCTCAGTCTCCTTCTTGTCTTGAAAATTGTAATCAAATTCCTGTAGTTGCAATATCCACCTAATCAGCCTAGGTTTGGTCTCTTTTTTGGTAAGAAGGTGCCGCAATGCAGCATGGTCAAAATACACATTACCTTTGATCCTAGGAGATAAGAGCGTAATTTTTCAAGAACGAAAACTACCGTTAGAAGCTCTTTCTCGGTAGTAGTATAGTTCAATTATGCTCTTTAAAGAGTCTTACTAGCATAGTAGATCACATGGGGCAAATTGTCCACCATTGTCCCAACACATCCCCTACAACATAATCTGATGTGTCGCACATGATTTTGAATGAAAGAGCCCAATCGGGTGGCTGCATTATAGGGGCTGAGGAGAGCAATGTCTTGAGAGTTTCAAATGCAATAAGCCAATGCTCATCAAACTCAAAGGGTGCATATTTGAGTAACAAGTTGGTAAACGACCGGGAAATTTTGCTGAAATATTTAATGAACCGTCAGTAAAAACTAGCATGCCCAAGGAATGACCGCACTTGCTTGATAGAATTAGGAGGAAGATTAGAGATAAAATCTATTTTGGCCCTATCAACTTCAATCCCCCTGGCAGAGATGATGTGCCCCAACACAATGCCCTCTTGAACCATAAAATGGCTTTTTTCCCAGCTCAACACTAAATTCATTTCAACACATCGCTCCAGTACTTTGGATAAGTTTTTGAGGCATGCATCAAGGGAGGGTCTAAACACGGAGAAATCATTGATAAATACCTGAAAGAATTTTTTAACCATATCAAAGAAGATGGCTAGCATGCACCTTTGAAATGTCACTGGTGCATTGCATAGCCCAAAGGTCATCCTCCTTTATGCAAAGGTTCTAAATAGGAAGGTGAAGGTAGTCTTGTCTTGATCATCTGGATGGACTACGACCTGATTATATCCTAAATACCCATCCAAGAAGCAATAGAAATTTTGCCTTGCTAACCTCTCCAATATTTGATCGATGAATGGCAATGGCAAGTGGTCTTTCGGGGTGAGGTTGTTGAGTTTGTGATAATCAATACACATTCACCACCCGCTAGTGACACGTGTGGGTATACCTTCACCCTTTTCATTTTCAGCAATGGTGATCCCAGATTTCTTGGGAACCACTTGAGTAGGGCTTACAAATTCACTATATGAGATAGGAAATATGATCCCTGCATCTAATAGTTTGACCACTTCCTTCAAAATCACTTCCTTTATATTGGGATTAAGCCTCCATTGCATCTCATGAATAGGTTAAGCATTTGGCTCAAGGTGAATCTGATGCATGTAGACAGATGGATCTATACGCCTAAGGTCTGCCATCGACCAACCTATGGCTCTCATATGTTTCTTCAGATTGTGAACGAGCCCAAACTCATGCGAACTGTCCAAGATGGATGATATAATAACATGCAAGGTCTCTTGGGGGCCTAAGAAAACATAATTCAGAGAAGATGGCCAAGGCTTTAACTTAAGTGATAGTGAAACCTCAATAGAAGGACATGCTAGAACGCTAGAGAGAGTCAGAATATTTTTTGAACCTAGCTTTCCATGGCCTTTTTTTCGGGTTAGAGATTGATTCAATAATAGTAGAGGTGTGTTCATATGGATCCTCTAATCGTGAAGTAGAAGGCTAATCAATTGGAGGTGTATTCTTAAAGTAGGCATTCAAAAGAGTCAATGGGGCTTCCTTCTCGACATCGCCATCAATCATGTCTATATCTTCAAAGAGAATATCTTGCGGTGATTGTCGAGGGTTACGAAACACATTCAACCACAGCTGCATGTTGCCGAAGGATATGTCCATAACACCGGTCCTATACTAGATTCTTGCATTAACCGTGGCTAAAAATGGTCTACCTAGAAGGACCAGACCCGATTACTGCATTGGATTGGTAGGTTCCATATCTAAAACAATGAAATCAACAGAGTAGAAGAACCTATCGACCTTTACCAGGACATCCTTTATAACACCTCGAGGTCTTTTGATGGATTGGTTGGTGAAATGTAGGGTGATCGGGATAGGTTGTAGTTCTCATAAACCAAATTTCTTGTAGACTGAGTAGGGACGTTTGTTTACACTTGCTCTCAAATCCAAGAGGGCCCTATTGATGGTGTATTTGCCGATTACACACAAGATAGTGGTAGCACTGGGGTCCTTAAGTTTGGGGGGAATAGGACATAGAAGAATTGAGTTCGCATTCTTAGTCTTTTCAACTCCATTGCTATGATGCACCTTAGATTTATGCTTTTGGGTGCATAGATCTTTAAGGAACTTAGCGTGAGCAGGCACTTGCTTAAGGGTATCTAAGAGAGAAAGATTGATCTTTGATTGCCTAAGGGTGTCCCATGTGGACTCTTCTTCCTTCTCAAGTTTGAAACGTGCCTGAAGGGCTACTGAGTGTGGCACTGGGGGGGACATGTCGTGGCTTTGATTTTCCCACATAGGGCATGGAACCTTTTTGTTTTTTTTTTTTTCATGGTCTCTTTAATTGTGCTCTTATCCAACTTCTCTACTACCCTACCACTACGAAGAGTAGTCACTGCCTGAGCCTGCTCATGACACGATGAAGGGCCCAAGTCTGCTTCACATTATGGGCCTTTAGGGTGCACTGGAGGCTATTTTGGAACTTTACTTTTATCCCATCGACTCAAAGAAGTAGCTAGTTGGCCCATAGAGACTTCTAGCTTAGTGATAAATTGAGAGTGAGACTGGAGTAAGTGCTTATCAACGTGGTTATCAGCCTTATTGCCCTTCAGGGTTCTTAGCTCTATGTCTTGGAAAAATTTTTCATATTGGTGTTGAAGAGGTTGAATAGTAGGGCATTGTTGAGGTCTTTGGAATTGAAAATTAAGAGCTTATACCACCCATGGTTGTACGTATTAGAGTAAGGGTTGTTTGGTGGTCTATTGTACCAATTATAGGTAAAGTTAACTTCTTCTTGCACAAGCTCAGGTTGGGATGGCGCATACGGGCAATTGTAGCTAGAATGAAAGGGGTCAGCATGAATCACACACACTTCTACATGGGCCTTTGACTACTGTTGCTATCTTAAGGACAAGCACTAATCTAGCTTTTTTGATATGATGTGCAGAGTGGGTGTTAGGTCATGGTCTGTGGTCAACTCATAAACGCCCTTAGGTTTGGAGGTGGATGGGTTGGGGGGGTCTACGAGTAGCAGTGATGTGTTTTTGGGAATTCTCAGCTAGGTTCTCAAAGAGAGCATATGCCTCATTCTCATGCTTTGTAAGGAAAGTACCTTCACATGATGTATCAACAATTGACCTATCTCTCTCAGCTAACCCTTTGTAAAATATTTGGACTAATTGCCCCTTGGGGACCTAATGATGTGGACCTTTGTGGAGTAGGTCCCTAAAGCACTCATAAGTCTTGAAAAAGAGTTTCCCATCCATCTATGTGAAACTCGTGATGGCTTGTCGAAGCTAGTTCGTCTTCCCAATTAGGAAGTACTTCTTTAGGAATTTATGCTGCATGGTGGCTCAATTGGTCACCATGTTTGGTGTTAAGGACGTCAGCCAATATTTGATCTTATCCTTTAGAGAGAATGGAAAGAGCCTGAGATGGAGAGCATCATCACTAAAATTGGGTATGTGGATGGTAGAGCAGATTTCCAAGAATTCATTTGGATGCTAGTAAGGATTTTTAGTGAAGTTCCCATAGAAAGTGGGCAGCATCAAGATGATAGAAGTATTTATCTCAAATTGGGCCGCCTGAACATACAAGAACCGGATGCAAGATGGTGAGGTGTATGCATTAGGCACAAAGAAGTCGTTAAGAGGCCAAAGTTGTTGCTTTCCCACCACAAGTAAGCAGGGAGTTTGTTGTTCTGGGATTTGATTAGTGGGATGTCGCGACATCCCGGGAGCGTGTGCGCCCCGGGCGGCGAAGTTAAAGATCAATTTAATATTTTCATGGAAAAACATGGATATCGGAGTCACCACTAACCTTTAGTGCGGTTAGAACACATGATTACTACCCCGTTAGGGATAGAATCGGTCTACATTACCAGAGTTGGGGCCGGGAGTTCGGTTACGCGAGGGGAAGGTACAAGCACCCCCTACGCGCCCGTTCTTACAAACGGTACCTAATTAATTTGAAATTATCCCTAAGTTAATCTAATAATTCTTTAAATTACTCCTTTTTATGAATTTATAAATACATGTAAAAAAATAAATAAATAAATAAATATATACATATTTATATATTCCCTCAGAGCTTAGGGTACGTGATGCCCGAAGGCTCATACCCCCGCAATAAAATCATAGGGATAAACACACAAAAATACTTAACAAAAATACTATGAATACTAAATACTGTAATAAAATATAAATATAGAAAATAGTAAAAAAAAAGTATATGATAATAATAATAATGCTAATAAATGGTAAGGATAATAATAATAATAATAATAATAATAATAATGAATGAATGAATGAATGAATGAATGAATGATGATAATAGGAGTAATACTAATAATATTAACAGTAATAATGATAAATACAATTGTGATAATAATAATAAATAATATCAATAGTAATGATAATATAATGACCAATAATAGTGTTACATATAATGCACATATTTTATAACACTTTCCTTAAAACAAACACACGCATGTATGAACAATTAACTAAGGAAACAAATCAAATTTAGAATTAAAATATGTAAGCTAATGAGAATGGCAAGAAAATAATTGAATTTATGGAAACAAGTTATCGCCGAAATTAATGTGTACCTATTCAATATGGCAACCAAAAATAATACACAACCATGAATTTACAATTATTCAACATAAAATGAATACAATAATAACCAAGACACCCTAAAACACACACAACAATGAATATGACCTAAAACCCTAAATACCAATGCAGTAATAATATGGACTCCCTAAAATTAGAAAGAAGAAAAATTCTACCATAAAAGACAAATTGATATCAAATCTATATAATTTATATATAACTTAAATAAATATTGCTACAAAAAGGACGAAAAATCCTGCAAAAGAAATAAATTGATGTGAGATATATACGTATAAAAAAAAAAAAAAAAACAGGGACAGTTAAATATACCACAATCTATAATAATAATAATAATAACAATGTAATAATATATATATGCAGATTGTGTGTGTGTGTAAGTGCAACAGTATGTGCAGTGTGTGTGTGTTTACTGTGTGTGTGAGTCTGTACAGGGACTTACAGCGAGGGTTACCACCGGAGAGTTGAGGCTGGGAGCGGCGACGACAGCAAGGAAAGGTGATCGGAGCTAGGCTTGGCGACGGTGAAAAGCGGCGGGGCAGAGAGCTTGTGGTGGCGATGGAGGAACGGCGATGGCTGCTAGTGCTGGGGAGCTTCTCTCGGTTTCCAGCAGGACCAGCAACTGGAGAAGTGCTCGGGGCCCTGGTGGTGTCGTCGTGGAGAGTTGCAAGGGCTGGACTGGATCTGCGGGGAGCAACAGAGACACTGCTGCTGCTGTGTGGACGGAGGTTGATCTGGTATTGAAGCTGGTTGCGACTCACTGAATCTAGGTGAGGCTGGGAGGTTGGTGACGCCGGGGCTGGTGTGACGGTGATGAGTTTGTGGTTGTGGACTCGGTGGTTGGCTAGGTGCTGGAGTTGTATCTGGTGTGGTTGCTGGCCGATAGCCAGAGCCGGAGCAGAAGCTGTGTTGCTGTGATGTTGTCGCCGGAGGCTGGAGACAGGCTCGAATGGAGGCTCGAGCGGAGGCTGCAGGGAGGTCTTGGCAGCGCGAGAGTGAGAGGTTGGAAGCCTGGAGGGATCTGAGATGGAGAGTCTGCGGGAGAGAAGAGAACCAAGGTGGGGTTTTTTTAATTTTCTGCCTCCCCTAGCGCTGGACTCGGCTCCCTCTTTTTATAAAATTTTCAACCCTAAAAAAAATCCTTCTTTTCTTTTCCTTTTTCATTTTTATTCTCTTCATACTTTTATGGTAACAATATATACAATAATAATGAAAATAAAATAAATAATAATAATAATAATAATAGTAAATATGATAATAGTAAAATGGTAATAAAATAATAATAAATGAAATTTTAAAATAAAATAACAAAGATAATAAAATAATAATAATAGTAATATAATAATAATAACAATAGCAAGATAATAAGGTGATAATAATATTTTAAAAATATTTAATAACAATAATAATAAAAATAATAATAATAATAATAAAATCAAAATAATAATAATAAAAATAGTAATAATAATAATAATAACATAATAAAATAAAGATAATAAAAACACTAATAATAATAATAATAATAATAATAATAGTAATAAAAATAATAATAATAGCAAAATAATAATAATATTAAAAATAATGATAATAATATTGGGTCTGGGTAAAAATAGGGTGTCTACAGCTGCCCCTTTTTGTAGGATTTGTTGCTTCAAAGTAAAAGTAGGAACTCTCCTACTTTATTTGTAGCAACAAACCTGCAAAGATAAAAGACGCTGATTTTGGACCGAGCCCAATGCATCAAAATTGACCAAAGTGTGGCTTCTCAAAACTGACCAGTGAAGGATCAACATAAGTGAGACTGCAAAAGGGTTAATAAGAGTGGATAGGTCAATAAAAGTGGACCGCGATGGGTCAATAAAAGTGGACCGCGATGGGTCAATAAGAATGGGACCGTGATAGGTCAATAAGGTGGGACCGCGAAGAGTCAATAAGGTGGGACCGCGATGGGTCAATAAGGTGGGACCACGAAGGGTCAATAAAAGTAGATAGCAATAGGTCAATAAAAGTGGACCGCGATAGGTCAATAAAAGTGGACCACGATGGGTCAATAAAAGTGGACCGCGATGGGTCAATAAGAGTGGACCGCGATGGGTCAATAAGAGTGGACCGCGATGGGTCAATAAAAGTGGGACCACGAAGAGTCAATAAAAGTGAAACCGCGAAGGGTCAATAAGGTGGGACCGCATATGGTCAATAAAAATGAGACTGCGATGGGTCAATAAGGTGGGACCGCGAAGGGTCAATAAGGTGGGACCGCAAAGGGTCAATAAGAGAGGACTGCAAAGGGTCAATAAAAGTGGACCGCGATGGGTCAATAAAAGTGGGACCGCGAATGGTCAATAAGAGTGAGACCGCAAAGGGTCAATAAGGTGGGACCGCTATGGGTCAATAAGAATAGGACCACGATGGGTCAATAAGATGGGACCGCGAAGGGTCAATAAGGTGGGACCGCAAAGGGTCAATAAAAGTGGAACCACGAAGGGTCAATAAGGTGGGACCGCAAAGGGTCAATAAGATGGGACCGCGATGGGTCAATAAGAATGGGACCGTGATAGGTCAATAAGGTGGGACCACGAAGGGTCAATAAGGTGGGACCGCGATGGGTCAATAAGATGGGACCACGATGGGTCAATAAGATAGGACCGCGATGGGTTAATAAGAATGGGACCGTGATAGGTCAATAAGGTGGGACCACAAAGGGTCAATAAGGTGGGACCGCAAAGGGTTAATAAAAGTGGAACCGCGAAGGGTCAATAAGGTGGGACCGCAAAGGGTCAATAAGATGGGACCGCGATGGGTCAATAAGAATGGGACCGTGATAGGTCAATAAGAATGGGACCGCGATGGGTCAATAAGGTAAGACCGTGACGGGTCAATAAGAGTGAATAAGATTATCAAAACAATTTGGATGAAACTACTCGCATGAATGAGGTAATCAAGAAAGCTTTGAGGTGATCCAACACCTCGGTTTCGTCGTGAACAACATTTTTGGATGTGAGGGCTGATGCCCTAATTTCAAGGTATATGACTCAATTGGACCAGGGAAATGGCTACTTTGTATGGGGGATGATGAATCGGGTACGAAGTCTTAAGATTTTTTTGGAAAGTGTCCTCAGGCATAAGGCTCTAAGTCCTAAAAATATTCTCCACTGAGGATGATCAATCAAGTGCAAGATCCCGAGACTCTTTGAAGAATAAGCTCATATGGATTTTAAGTCCTAAAAAATTGCTTCACTAGGGATGATCAATCAGGTGCTAGGTCTCGAGATCTTTTGGACGGTCAGTATTTTGGAAAATGGTTACCCTAGTGAGGGTGATCAATAGGGTGCGAGACCACAAAATTCTTCTAGAAAATGTCCTCAAGTGTAGGGTTCAGAGTTATTCTACCGGGGATTATCGATCGGGAACAAAAACCCGAGTTTCTTTGGCTGTCCATAGATCACCCTCTTTGAGACTCAACAACCAATGTATCAATTGCTTCCTGGGCTCAACTGCCACAGTTTCAAAGTATGTCAATCTGTGCATGGGGGCCAGTTGCCCCAGTTTCAAAATATGTATAGACAAGAATGGCTCAGTCAAGGAGGCAAAAGAATTATTCAGAAGTTTATTCGACTAGGCAAGTATGATTGAATGATTCTCTATTGCTATATGTATGCATGTTGCTACCTAAGATGCTAGAATGCAGTCAAATGTTGCTATGTGTGCATAGTGATGCGTGGATGCAAAGATGTATGCATGTTGCATGAGATGCCCTTCTTATTTCCTTTCTTATGCAATGCATGGGATGTATGGTAATGCATGAATCTTTTCTCCTTCCAACGTGCTTGTAATCAACAACCCAATCTCTGATCTCAGGTGTGCCTTCTGATTCTGGCCATGTTTCAAATTCCAAAAGGCACTCAAAATCTGCCCCAGTGTTTACATGCCATTGGTCATGACCCTATTTTTTACTTTGATTATGTCCTGAAAGCTCTTGAATTTGCTCTAATGAACTCAAAAATTGCCTAGTTTCGATCCTCATCCACTGATCTTGGCTATGTTTTCATCATGCATTCTGATATGATGGCATCGCAATTAGTCCAAACAAAACTCAACCCAAAATCTGCCCTAGTTACCATCGCTTGTTACTGATATTGGCTTCAAATTTGGTTTTGACACGAAGGCACCCAAATCAGCGTCACTGAAACTCAACACAAAGTTTGCATCAAATTAAGTGCATCTGTAACTATTCTTGACCATTTTAACTGTCTTTCACAAGGATCCTCTTTTGGCGAATGTGTCAATAATTAAGCCCTTTTGACCATCCGTCCTCCTTTTGGAGCTTTTGAAGAATGGAATTTTTTTTTTCTTTTTTTTTTTGGATGGAGGAATGAATGAGGAATGATCATGTATTTAGGACATCAACTTGCTAAATCAAAAGGTCATATGCACAAAATAGATGTTTTACTGAGTTCACCTGCTATTTCAATGGAAAAAATTCATACCAGTATTCGAGAGCCCTAATGATGATGGCGCTAACTTTTCGAATTGAATAACTGATTTTCTTCTTTCACCAATTGCCCCAGTTTCATTGGGGGACTATTCTTCTACCTTGTTCTGCCGTGAAACCATTGAGAACCTCTTGTTTAATGGTTGCCCCTAGTTCAACCAAGTCCGACCAATGTTTTGATCTCAAGGTGGTCTTTAAGACTCGGGACAAAACGTAAGCTGAGGGATACAGGTTTTCAGAATAAAAGGAAAACTGAGGCTCAAAAATCCCATCCCATAATAATGTTTTATGCTCCCAGTTTGAATTGAGGCACTTTCAAGATGTTGACCGAACTTGTCATTTGGACAAGTTGCCTATGTACCCTTTCAGGATCAGGTCATTACGTAGTTCAGACACAATATTGCGTCTGAGAAATCATTTGATACAACAATGTATACCAATCTGGTCAGGATTTTCATTTGGACTGTAATGCAGGCTAGGGTTTGGGTTAAAGAAGAAAAGAGTTAAATAAGGCTCAAAATCATCGAGTTTATCAAGGGTAATTTGGTCAAAGATCACATGTGTAGTATGTCCCTTATTTTTCTTTCTTCTTCCTTTTCTTCTTCCTTCTCTTTTATCGCAACTTTTGCTTTTCCTTTTATGAAGGAATCTTAACTTCATTTTCATTTGAATTCCATTTGGGACTGATTTTTTTTAAAACTGCCCCAGTGTGGGGTGTGATCCTTTGACGGGTTAATCAATAAATGAATTTTTCAGTCTCAAAAGGGCTTGCAAGAGATTTCTTCTTTAAATTTCTTTTGGGTAGTAGAAAAAGGGCCTGCCATCATTTCGATAGCCCATTGTTGTCTCATATGACTTGTCAAACGCTAGGAGACCCAACCCAAGTTAACTTTTTGGTGAACTGGCTTTTAAGAAAAGACTAGTTTAAAATTCAGGCTCAACTTGGTTAACAATTGGTAAATCAATATTTGGTTCTTTTTAGGGATAACTGGTCGACCAAAGATGGCCATCTATCATTCGATCAAAACTTGATTAGCGGACTGACAATGAGATTCATGGAACCAACATATATTTTACTGAGGCTTTCAGAACTTCTTCGCAGTATTTGAACTCATCGAGTGACAAACATTGTTTCATCTTCCTTTATTTTCGTCTTGTAGCTTGAATTTTTCATAACTAACACCTGCTTTTGGTTCATGAATACTGGTATTTTATTTTCCTTATCTTAGCAAGAAACACGAGTAAACAAAATTTTGGACATTGAACTCTCGATGCAAGTGATATACGAAAATGCATAATTTCATTTCTTTGATAGAAAAGGAAATTTCGGAGACAAAACCTTTAATAAATTGCAACAAAAGAAAGAAGAAAACAAAAGAAAATAAAAGCATCCCTGAAGGGGGCGAACAATCAAAAGCTTGCCACTTGTATTTCTCTGTTTCCATGGTCAAAAAGTAAACCCATTTATTCAGACTATATGCGGAATATCTCTGGTTCAAAACTTGTTGTACTTCTCTGACTGATCTGAACTTCAAAATATTCTTTTAATGTTGCACAACAGGCTTCTCCACGTCAATTGCCAATAGACCCAAATCTCTTAAGGTTTGTACTTTATGCTTGAAATGCCAACATTTCTCGATTAAATGACCTATTGCCCCAGAATGATACTCGCATCGAGCATTTGGGTCATACCACCTTGGGAAAGGGGATTGTAGCAACAATCCTGGTATTGGTGCAACCATTTGGATCTCCACCAATTGCAGGAACAATTCTGCATAAGTCATAGGAATAGGTTGAACTTCTTTTCTCTTTCTTTCCATTAGGGGGCTCCCTCCCGTGTCCTGAACATTCAGCTGCCTTGAAATAGGCTTAGGTCCGAAGGAAACTACTTGGGGTTGCGCACCTGAATGCACTATCTGATGGACTGTGGGCTTGTAAGCAAAATTTTTATTTGTCCACCGGGTTTTACCCTCTTGGTAATGATGCCCCTGAATCATCTGTGCTTCCTCATCTTTCTTCCTCTTACTCGGGTCAGTTTCTGCATCACCACTTGTGGTTCTTCCGACTTTGATGGCCGTTTCAATTCTCTCTCCAGTAGAAACAATATCCATAAAGTCATGTGGGGTTGCCCCTAGGAGATGTCCGAAGTAGGGATCTTTCAAGGTATTCACGAATAGGAAGATAGCCTCCCTATCTTCCACTAAAGGGCTCACTTGGATGGACATGTCCCTCCATCTATATGCATATTCTCTGAATGTTTCGTTAGGTTTCATTTGCATGCTTTGTAGGGTCATGCGATCAGGTGCCATTTCTATCATGTGGCGGTATTGAGCTATGAAGGAATTTTCTAGATCTTTCCAAGTACGGATTCGAGCTCGATCCTGCTGAATGTACCATCTGATAGCTGCTCCAGTCAAACTATCTTGAAAGCAATGCATCATCAACCTCTCATCATCGGTGTGTGCAGCCATTTTCTGGCAATAAAGGCGCAAATGGGTTCGAGGACAGTGGGTTCCATCAAATTTTTCAAAATCTGGCATCTTGAATTTTGGCGGCAGAGTGACCTTTGGCACTAGGTAAAGGTCATTAGGATCAATGGAGTCAAATGTATTATACCCTTCAATTGCTTTCAAACGCTCCTCCAATACGTCACAACGACGCTCAGACTCAAATCTATTTATCCCCATATCAGGAGTTGCTAAGGGGGAAGTCTCTGCCACTGGAAACCCCTATGCTGGCACAGTTGGGATGAACGGAGGTATATTTGGCATTGGATCCCCCATGAAGCCCGGTGGTAGAGCTGATGTTTGTCCATGATTTAGGGTGAACCCTGGAGGGTGAATAGGGTCCGTATCTGTCTCAGGATCATTCTGTATTGCTTTTCCTTTGTTCATCAACAATTCCAAGATCTTGCTCATTTTTTCATTCAATTCTTCTTGTCCTTGCTCTATGCCTAGGACTCTACCTTCCAATTGTTCACTCATTTCTTTTACCTTTCTTCGGGTATTGTACTGATGTGTAGCGGTCTCAATTATTGCTTTTTGCTACTCAAACGACTTCTTTCCTTTAGAAAGCTGTGGACCAAAACTTCCTTTTTAGAACTGAATGCATGATTATGTAAGGCATGAATGTGTGAGAATTTAATGCATGACCATGGGATGCAATAAATGTTTGTGCATGGATGTAACTAGTGCAATTACACATACAAATAGAGATATGAACATGCATGTGACCTATCGTGCATGATTATGTGTGAAATTATGCAGGAATGCATGGATGCAACGTAACCTAACTAACTACTTTGTCAGCATTCTAGGAAAAGTCCCACTAATGAGAGATTTCAAGATTAAGACAATCATTGATGGACCACAAATTTCAATTCAATTCTTCCCTCAATAATTCTTTTCCTTGATGACGGTCCATATACCTCAGATTTTATGAAGGGTCAAATTATGATCTGAGGTTGGGGTTGACCCAGGTTAGTCAACCCACTGGATTTGTTCAATACGGGCTTGTGGACTTTAGTGTGCACTTGGGCCTTAAGTATATTAAAATATGGGCTTCAATATATTTTATGATGGGATCAGGCCTTAGTTTTAAAAGGGCTTGGGCTTGGAGTGCTTAGAAAAATGTTGGCTCATATTTTTAGATAATAGGGCCGAAGCGCACTTTTGACATCTGGGTTTTAACCTTTTTGAAAATCAGGCTTGGGCCGAGTTTTTACTCAGGAAAAGGTCGGGCCTTGGTTTGTTTTTAAAGAATTGGGCCTAAGTTATTTGAAAAGGGTTGGGCCGGATTTTTAGGTAATAGGGCCGAAGCCCATTTTTGAAATCTGGGTTTAACCCCCTTTTTTTTTGTTTTTTTCAAAAATCAGGCCTGGGCCGAGTTTCTGCTTAGAAAAATATTGGGCCCAAGTTTATTTCTAAAGAAATGGGCCCGAGTTATTTGAAAAAGGGTTGGGCCGACCCATATTTTAAAATGCTTGGACCGAGTGCTTCATTTTTGAAAGAATGGGCCATGGTCTCATTATTGGGCCTTTTCAGAATACTGGCTAAGTAGTATGTAAGTCTAAAATGGATGCAGAATGCATGGTATAATACAAGGTATCTCACAACATATATACAATAGACGGTATGGGGAGAAGGATGTCCCGACCCAGGGTAAGTATGTATATACAGGGTTTGTCATGGTACTATCCTAGTTAAGGAAAACTATATACCAGTATGTGTGGGTAGGCTCTAACCCTATTGACAAAAGGTTCCCAGTTTGGAATTCCATCCTCCCCCATTGGGGTCCGGATAAAACCCGCACTGAGCGGAGTGGTTCGCGGGTCCCATCAAGCTCTGCCACGAAGGGACTGATGCTATTACACTCCTATCTAGTCCTAGTAAGGAAAGTTCGGGTATAGAGCGTGAGAGTGTGTGAATTCAATTTTTAACCTAATCCCGCTACCCCCACATTTATTCACATGCTATAAACAATATGGAAGCAAGATATCTACAATTAATATATATATTCAAAAGATAAGGAAACACAATATATGCAATTAATATGTTTATTCACAAAAAAATTGGAAACAAAAAATAAGGAAACAAAATATCGGTAATTAAGATGCTTATTCAAACTATCTTACAATTAATATACTTTATTCGGAATATTTGGAAACAAAATATCTACAATTAATATTAAAAAAATTAGGAAACAAAATATTTTTACTTAGTTAAGGTTATTTGTAAATTATGGAAGTAAAATATTTACAACTAATCAAAGTTATTTACAGATTACAACATTCACAAAATAAGGAGTAATTAAAAGATTTAATAAATTTAAACTTGGGATAATTTCTAATTAATTAATGGCTCGACTCTCTAAGGTCCCCAGCGGAGTCGCCAAGCTGTCGGTACGTCCCGGGAGCGCGTGTTCCCCGGGCGGCGAAATTAAAGATCAATTTAATATTTTCATGGAAAAACATGGATATCGGAGTCGCCACTAACCTTTAGTGCGGTTAGAACACATGATTACTACCCCGTTAGGGGTAGAATTGGTCTACATTACCAGAGTTGGGGCCGGGAGTTCGGTTACGCGAGGGGAAGGTACGAGCACCCCCTACGCGCCCGTTCTTACGAACGATACCTAATTAATTTGAAATAATCCCTAAGTTAATCTAATAATTCTTTAAATTACTCCTTTTTATGAATTTATAAATACATGTAAAAAAATAAATAAATAAATAAATATATACATATATATATATATTCCCTCAGAGCTTAGGGTACGTGATGCCCGAAGGCTCATACCCCCGCAATAAAATCATAGGGATAAACACACGAAAATACTTAACAAAAATACTATGAATACTAAATACTATAATAAAATATAAATATAGAAAATAGTAAAAAAAAAGTATATGATAATAATAATAATGCTAATAAATGGTAAGGATAATAATAATAAAAATAATAATAATAATAATAATAATAATAATAATAATGAATGAATGAATGAATGATGATAATAGGAGTAATACTAATAATATTAACAGTAATAATGATAAATACAATTGTGATAATAATAATAAATAATATCAATAGTAATGATAATATAATGACCATATTATAAATAGTAGCGTTACATATAATGCACATATTTTATAACACTTTCCTTAAAACAAACACGCGCATGTATGAACAATTAACTAAGGAAACAAATCAAATTTAGAATTAAAATATGTAAGCTAATGAGAATGGCAAGAAAATAATTGAATTTATGGAAACAAGTTATCGCCAAAATTAATGTGTACCTATTCAATATAGCAACCAAAAATAATACACAACCATGAATTTACAATTATTCAACATAAAATGAATACAATAACAACCAAGACACCCTAAAACACACACAACAATGAATATGGCCTAAAACCCTAAATACCAATACAGTAATAATATGGACTCCCTAAAATTAGAAAGAAGAAAAATTCTGCCATAAAAGACAAATTGATATCAAATCTATATAATTTATATATAACTTAAATAAATATTGCTACAAAAAGGACGAAAAATCCTGCAAAAGAAATAAATTGATGTGAGATATATACGTATAAAAAAAAAAAAAAACAGGGACAGTTAAATATACCACAATCTATAATAATAATAATAATAATAATAACAACGTAATAATATATATATATATATATATATATATATATGCAGATTGTGTGTGTGTGTAAGTGCAACAGTATGTGCAGTGTGTGTGTGTTTGCTGTTTGTGTGAGTGTGTACAGGGACTTACAGCGAGGGGTACCACCGGAGAGTTGAGGCTGGGAGCGGCGACGACAGCAAGGAAAGGTGATCGGAGCTAGGCTCGGTGACGGTGAAAAGCGGCGGGCCAGAGAGCTTGTGGTGGCGATGGAGGAACGGCGACGGCTGTTGGTGCTGGGGAGCTTCTCTCGGTTTCCAGCAGGACCAACAACTGGAGAAGTGCTCGGGGCCCTGGTGGTGTCGTCGTGGAGAGTTGCAAGGGGCTGGACTGGATCTGCGGGGAGCAACGGCGGCGCTCTTGCTGCTGTGTGGACGGAGGTTGATCTGGTATTGAAGCTGGTTGCGACTCACCGGATCTAGGTGAGGCTGGGAGGTTGGTGACGCCGGGGCTGGTGTGACGGTGATGAGTTTGTGGTTGTGGACTCGGTGGTTGGCTAGGTGCTGGAGTTGTATCTGGTGTGGTTGCTGGCCGATAGCCAGAGCTGGAGCAGAAGCTATGTTGCTGTGATGTTGTCGCTGGAGGCTGGAGACATGCTCGAATGGAGGCTCGAGCGGAGGCTGCAGGGAGGTCTTGGCAGCGCGAGAGTGAGAGGTTGGAAGCCTAGAGGGATCTGAGATGGAGAGTCTGCGGGAGAGAAGAGAACCAAGGTGGGGTTTTTTTAATTTTCTGCCTCCCCTAGCGATGGACTCCGCTCCCTCTTTTTATAAAATTTTCAACCCTAAAAAAAATCCTTCTTTTCTTTTCCTTTTTCATTTTTATTCTCTTCATACTTTTATGGTAACAATATATACAATAATAATGAAAATAAAATAAATAATAATAATAATAGTAAATATGATAATAGTAAAATGGTAATAAAATAATAATAAATGAAATTTTAAAATAAAATAACAAAGATAATAAAATAATAATAATAGTAATATAATAATAATAACAATAGCAAGATAATAAGGTGATAATAATATTTTAAAAATATATAATAACAATAATAATAAAAAATAATAATAATAATAAAATCAAAATAATAATAATAAAAATAATAATAATAATAATAATAATAACATAATAAAATAAAGATAATAAAAACACTAATAATAATAATAATAATAATAATAGTAATAAAAATAATAATAATAGCAAAATAATAATAATATTAAAAATAATGATAATAATATTGGGCCTGGGTAAAAATGGGGTGTCTACATGGGAACTAGTGGGTTTTGTTCAGTCCTGACTTTTGGCTCTGACAACTCAGCAAACTCAGGATATGAGGTTGGCTTCTTAAGGGACCTACGGGATCTCTCAATCTTGGGGTCAATATGAACTATCTCAGGGCCTAGAGAATGCAGACCAAACATACACAATTTAAGCACTGGGATTCAAGACTTCAATATATAAACAAAAGAAAGAAAAACAAGAATATATACAAACAAAGCAACACTATACTAAATGAGAAATTGGCTAACAACCATACATTAGTCCCCGGAAACGGTGCCAAAATATGGTAGGCTTGCCAAGGCTTGGGTCCTTATCCACCAAAAATAATATTTATACTATCTAACAATCCCAAGTTCAGTAGAAAGTGGGGAAGTCGGGTGTCGATGCACAAGGACTAAACTGTGCAGTTATAAACTATTTCTCAATTAGTTTATTATTGCCTCATGTAAAAGAAAAGTGAAAAATGTGGTATTTTTACAATTAGTGTGATTTAACAAACTACTAGAAAGTCGATAAATTCTACGTTACCCTAGTCCTATAAAGTAATGCTGAGGTATGAATCAGACGCTGGGCACCGTGCCTCTGACTGCCTTCAACTAGATGTACATAAGAGTACTAACCCGAGATTCTCAGGCCAAAGCAGAGAGGGTCATTCGAGAGCATAAGGTAGCAATGGTGCACAAACCGTCTGGAGCACGATTGTGAATCGAAGTATACCCCGTCTCAACGATCACATGAACACCTCCGCAGATCCATAGCCAACTACTTCGATCTGACTAAAATTGTAGCAGTGCTAATCCTTATATGCAACCTTCATCATACACAAAGCAGTAAATCAAAGCATGTAAACTGAAACCATGTAAATTGAAAGCATGTAAAGATGGCTTCTCTATTACACAACAATTTTTTTTTCACTAATGATTACTTATACATAAAGAACACCAGAGTAGAAAGAGTAAATACAAAAGCATGTATATCTAATCTACGGTGGTTCTTAATGGTGTTCTAGGTCTGTCACTAACCCAAAACTGACTAAAGACGAACCCAGAGCTCATGTTCATAGTGAATATTTATAGGTTCTATGGTTTACAAGGTTTGATTTTCAGTTTAGGAAAGTTTGCAGCAAATCTCGTGTAGAAGATCCTCACTATCGCCCAAGTCGCTCCTACACTTCTCTTGTTCTTGCCCTGGTCAAGACTCACGGGAAATCAGGGATTTGAATTTTCAGCACTTCCGGCTAAGTTGCTTCATAGGGTTTTTCTAGTCGAGTTGATGGTTGAGACTTGCAGTAGCTCGGGCTTCAGGAAATCTTAGGAACTCGAGATAGTCGCCCCTCATGGTCTCGATGGTCGGACACTTTGTCGATACCTTCAGTAGTTTTGGCTTCAACATGCTTCAGTATCTCGACTTGGTCGCCCCTGGAGAGTCACTTGGTCGAAGACTTGGTCAATCATTGTAGCAATTCTTCTTCATCATGAAACCTTGGAGTCTGCAGATGATGACTTAGTAGGCCCTGTGTGTTTCTAGTTGCACCACTTGGTCGAATATAGTATTTTTCTCCTTTGGTGATATAAGGCTTTAGGAACTTGGTTGAGCATCTAAATTGAGCTTTGTGAACTCCAAATTCTTGTTTAGCTACTCATATGCCTAACTCCTTGGTTTTAACCTATTTTTCTTGAGAAGACCAACAAAAATTGCATTACTCCAAACAATGATAACAATGGGTAATTATATAATAAAGTAGGGATAAAAAAAGGTAGATGAGGGCCTAAAATCATGCATTTTAGGGAATCATCATTAGCCCATAACCTAAAAGCTTAAGATTTTAGGTAAAGTGGTAATCTAACATGGTATTATAGCTACTTACTAAGAGGTCACGGGTTCTAGTATTAAGGCCCGCATTTACTCTATGGTATTAAAGACAATTATTGTGTTCCCTATCATGGGTGCTATTTATGGTGTGTTTATCTCTCCATGTGTTTTCGGGTTGCATATGTGAGGGAGTGTTTGTTGGCCTAACAAGGTTCGGACTCACTTTAATAATGACAAACCAAGGCATTTGATTGTGCTATCAAGTGTATTTACAAGTATTATAGCCTACAAATGCAATGAACGATGTTCAAACGTAAAGCTATGAAGAACATAAGTAAAATGAAGAATGGCTATTGAAGAAGATCTTGGATGAGGATCAAGCTTAAAGACATGAAGACTTAGATAGTATTCCATGGGTAAATTGTAAAAGAAGTCTCATATAAGTACTTCTCAATTCATATTGTTATGAAAATCTTAGGATTAATGATTGGACCTAGAAACCTTTTATAATCTTGGAAAATATTTTTCACAAAGACCAAATATCATTTCAAAAGGCTACAAATAAGTTTTGGAATGAAAAATATATAGAAGTGTTAGAATCGGTGTATTCCCAAAAGCAATATATACAGAACCTAGAGTCTGTCTATGCAATTTCCAAATGCGTAGATAAATATGGAGTGGAAATTAAATCGAACGCATCATTCACACCATAACATACATGTGCGGTAAATATAAAGTACAAAAATATAAACAAGGCACACGATATGTTATCGAGGTTCGGCCAACTCTGTCTACGTCCCGCCTCAAGCTCACAAGCTTGAGGATTCCACTAAAGGCTCACTTAAGGGTGGAGCGGCACCGATTACAACCAGGTCAATTAGCGGGGCTGACCTCAACCTGCACGCCTTAGCAGGATGGTGCATCTATCTTTCCTAACCGAGTCTAAGTTAATTTGGGACTACTCCAGGGCTAGTCTCCCTCTTTAGGCCCCTGCATGGAAATACAATAGATGTGTATTACAATCGAATGGTATAGTGATTGTGCTTTTGTGTAAAGCAGATATGTACCCAAATACACGCAATTACATACACCACAATATGATTTAATATATAAGCTCGGTGTGGTCTAGTATTTCAACTCTCTAATATATATATTTACTATTAGTGTAATGAGTGCATGAGAGTATCAACTAGTGTGATCTTTGTATCACGATATGTGCTCAATCTAACAGCTCACACAAAGATACAAGCCAAACAATATATATGTATATTTCAATTAGCAGATTTTCTTAATTGTATGATGCTCAAGTAATATATATGTTTTGTTTGCAAAAGAGTTTAATCTTTATATTCAACGAATGATATAAATCAATGAATATTGCAACGAAGATTTTTGTCAAACAAACAAATATCTCTTCAAGGATTTATCAAATAAAACACACTAGATGTTTGAAAGTGATTTAGAAAGATTTTTGCAACCAAAATCAAGTATAAACTTCCCAAGATATTAATGATGATGCAATACTTAGAAGCTCCAACGAAGTCTTCTTAGGGAAATAAAGCCCCTTAAGAACACTTGAGGATGTGCTCTCAAATAAAATAATTTCACACAAGCTCTATCTTGAGAGAGCAATCCTTAAGGAACAACAACACTTAAATCACACTTACAAAAGTATTTGAGAAGTAAGATCTGGTAAGAATAAGTGTTGAAGGCTCAAAGATGAGTATTATGGGTTTTGGGATTTTCAGAGAGTTTCTCCCTAATTAAATTTTCTAATCTCATGCTAATCTTAGCAAATGATGGGCTATATATAGATATTAGAAGAATTATAGTCGTTAGGACATTTAGAGTATTATTAATATTGTTTAAGATCATTTTAACCCTAATTAACCCTGTTTAAAAATGTTTAACTGTGGCAAAAATTAAGGCAACCCGAGAGGTCCAGTCGACCAGAAAGGTTTCGGTCGACCAAAGTTCATATGGTTCAGTTGGCCAGGAGGTTTTTGAACTGAAGGCATAGTCGACCGAAAGTGAGAAATTTCCCATTTCTCCGAGGTTCGATTGATCGGGCCATTTTGAACTGGTTGGTTTAGTCAACCAGACCATTAGGATTTTTTCTGAGGACCCTCGATCGACCAGGTAGTTAGTATTCATTTTTCGCTCAGTCGACTAGATGGTCAATTTGTTGACCTCAGGGGGTTTTGGTCGACCAGGGGATTTGAACTACACTGGCTCGGTCGACCGGGACAGAATGAACAGCCAAGGTCGATCGACCGAAGGTGCACCAAGTGTGCATTTCGGTCCTGTTTTGAAACACACAAACCCTATTCAAGTGCCTAACAATAAAAGGTGCAATGGTGTGTGTCCTAGGGTCATTTTTGTTTAAAATAAAGGCATCGAAAAAGTCCGATGTCTGTCGACCGAAGGGTAAACCCTAAGGTTATTATAAGGTCATTTTGCATTATGATTGGTTTGAGCTTATGTATTATCATGCATGTGATGTGTGTGAGCTTATTACAAACCAAATGCCCAAATTAATTATTACAGACCCTTTGCATATGAATTAAATACAATACAATTGATAAATAGGTCTTCAGCTTCTGTTCCTCTTTGTGCACATCACTATGGCTAATTAGAATACCTGCACATCAACTCGGCAGACATTAAATACTTGAGTATTTTTTATAATCAAAACAGGGATATGACCTATAAGGTCGACAAGAACATTGAATTTCAGGGTGTTCGAGAACCTGAGGCTTATGCTCAGTCGACTGAATGTTGGAGTCTGAATAAACTAGTCTGGGATTAGAGAGTTCGAGCAACTAAACCTGTGGTTCAGTTGGTGGAATGGCTGCTACAATTGTTAAAGTCCATACATTGTTGGTTCGAGTGACCAACCAATGGTTCAATCAACCGAACGGATTCAGGCGGCCGAACGTAAAGTTTAGTCGATCGAAAGGCTACTGCCTATTTCAAAATACATAATTTTAATTGGTTCGGATGACTAAACTCCCAGTTTAGTTGACCAAAGCGTGCAATATTTTTTTCTGAACAACACGATATCTTTTCGATTGGAAATATATTGTTATCGAAACTTGCACAAACAGTCAAAATTCAAACCTAGTTATAAAAAGCTAACCCTAATCGTGTTAGGGCAACCATATAGCAATAAAGCACATTGATTTTATGTTTGAAAAACTGCTATGTGACGTTTCCTTTGTTTGAAAATATTTCTAGTTTTATACTTCAAATTTTATTTTTTTCAATACAAAAAACCAAGCCAATCTCTTAAGCTTCATAGCAAATATATTTTTGAGAGTATCATAGTGACTTTTACGTGTACAAATATGCTTTATTGAGAGAGTTTTTCCTTGTGACAATTTTGGTCGTGAATCGTTGACAAGCAAGAGGGTTGTTCTTGCTTGGGAGGTGTCCCCCCCTACTGGACGAGAGAGGTGCTCCACCTATTGAACAGAAGGATTAGTGAAATTCTCGGAGCGAGTTGTTTGAGGCAAGGATGTAGGCACGTCTGCCGAACCTTGTAAAAAATTTCGGTGTCACTCTTTCCCTTATTTTTTTTTTACTTTTCAAGCATATTTATATGTAAGTATATTTTTTGTATATGATGTGAATGGTTCATTTAGATTTGTGAATATTGTGAATGTTGTGAATGATTTAAATATCCATATCAATAAAACTATGCTGAAGTTACTTATTTTAGATTGATTAAATATGTTGATATCATATTGTATTAATTCATTATTTACTCAACATTTAGCATAAATCTTAGTGTGGCTGAGTATATTCATTATTAATATTGATCTGTTGCAAGCATTATCCATAGTTTGTTGTTGATTACATATTGATATATAAGTTCAAGTTTTCTCATATTTAGAAATATTGATATTGGTATAGTTGTTTACTGAAAATAGTTTTGTGATGGTTAAAATATTTAGAGCACGTGTTACATAAGTTTTAAAATTGATTAAGCTTCCAAACTTAAATTTTAAATTACCCAATTCATCCCCCTCTTGGGATTACACATTAATTTACAAGGTATCAGAGCATAGGTTGCAATAAATCCAAATAGGTAGTTGCACAAAGATCAAAATTAATGGCAAACTTAGGTGTGTCCCTATTTGGTGAAGGACAATCCTCTACCAGGCCCCCAATATTTTGCAATGTGAAGTACACCTTTTGAAAATAGAGGATGTGAATATTTTGGCAAACCATGGACTGGTGGGCTTGGAGAGTTGTAGTCCAAGGAAACTACATGCCTACTAAATTCTCTGAAAGTAAAGTAGTTCCTAAGGAAGAAAGTGAAATGAACGAGGCCGATATGAAGCTTATGCAAATAAATTCAAGTGCAATGAATGCCCTATACTATGCATTAGATGCAAATGAATTTAATAGAATAATGGGCTGCAAAAGTGCCAAAGAAATTTGGGGGAAGTTAGAAATAACTTATGAAGGAACCATAGATGTCAGGGATAGTAGGATTGACATGCTCACTAGTGAGTGTGAAGCTTTTAGTATGAACCCAGGAGATTCCATATCTAGCATGTACACTAGGTTTAATCATATAATAAAATCCCTAAATGCTCTTGGGAAGAACTACCCTAGATATGAAAGGATTTGGAAAATCCTTAGATATGAAATGATTAGGAAAATCCTTTGAGGACTTCCTTCTATTTGGGAGCCTAAGGCCACAGCCATAACTGAAGGTAGAAATGTAAAGGCTATGACCTTAGATGAGCTCATTGAGTCACTTATCACATACAAGATGGCCATTAATGAAATAAAAACTGAAGTTAGCAAAGCTAAGAAATCCATCGCACTTAAAGTTTCCAAAGAAAGCTCGAGTGATGAAGAATATAAATAGATGGATATAGAAGATCTAGCTTTAATCACCAAACGACTAGGTAGGTTCTTCAAAAAGAATAGGAAATTCACTAGGGAAATTCTGAGGATCTAGGATGGACAAAGGAGAAAAAAGTAAGAAAGAAACAAAAGCATAACCTCCAACATGCTATATGTTGGCCTAACAAGGCTAAATCTTATTTTGATGAAAACAAATCAAGGTTACTTAACATGTTTTTTTAAGTATAGTTTCAGGGTTCAAAGGAATTCATGAGATCAAGTTCGAGCATTTGAAAAGCTTGAATGAAGATTGCACTTAATGTCATAAGTAATGATGAAGGTAAAATATATTGAAACAAGAGTTCAAGCTGGACAAAAAGAGTGGAAGCTAAAGCATGAAGACTTAGAGACCTATTTTTAAACAATGGAAGCTAATTTGTGAAATCAAATTTTGAAGAACAAAGTATTATCAAGAGGATAGGCGATTGACATATTGTTCTTATTGTTTACAAACAAACATAATAGGATCAAGTGACTGAATCTTTAAAGCCCAGTCGACTGACTCAGTACTGGTTTTTTAAAACACACTAATTTTAAGAAGCTCAGGTGACTGACCCTTGGGCATAGTCGACTAAAGTACATGTTATAACTTTTAAATAGTGTGAATTTATGTGTAATACCAAGAGGGGGGTGAATTGGGTATTTTAAAATTTATGTCACTCAAGTTCTACTTTTGAATGTGTGATTGTATTAATCAATCAATCTTACCCAATTACTTTACAAATGTACTAAAACATTTAACACATACACAACAACCACATAAGTAAGTGCAAGTGGAAATTAAAAGAGTTAAGGGAAAGAGATGCGAACACAGTTTTTACAAGGTTCAGCCAACCCGGCCTATGTCCTGGCCTTGAGCAACCCACGCAAGGATTCCACTCATCCCGCTCCTTTAACTGGGACAGAGCTTCCCATTATAGTCATCTTCTTACAAGAGGCGTAGCTTCCTCCTCACCTTGGTTCACAACTCGAATAAGAATACAATTTTCTAAAAAACTCAAATGCTCCTTAACAAGCTAATGAGTACAATTGAAATCTTAATACATAATCAGATGATATAACTCGAAGCTCAGTTGAATGTATGTAATATGTTCAATGAAATCTTTAGCAATAACAATTGAATGATCTTTGTATAAGAAAATATGTATAAAAAATATGTTCCAAAGGTCTAATCCAACTACATGATCTTAATAAAAATATATGTAAAACAGTTTTGCTTCAAAGATCTAAATCAAATCAATTTTACAATAATGAACTTGAGATAAAATCTTTGAATAAAATATAAACTTGAATGTTTTCAAAGATTTAAGCTTTAATAAATCCTTTAAAAATATCTTCAAGTAATATATATAAATATATATGAACAACTCACATTCTTGCTCTTAAAATATATAACAATATGATTATGAGAGTAGAAGCACTTTGAAAATAAAGATCTATATATAAAAAATAATATTCTTTTTGCCAAACCTCAAAGACATGATCTTGCTTACAAAAATATGAGTGAAAGACCCTTGATCATGAGGGTAACGAATGCCCAAAAATCTGATTACAATAGTACGTAGGCAAGAGGTTCAAGCACAACAAAAATCATTTGTTCTTGTTCTCTTCTAGCTCTTGTTTTTCTTATTTTTTATCTTGTTACAAAAATTAGGGTTTTAGGTTGAAATATATATATATATGCATGGTCACCAAATGGGCACATCCTGATTGTTGGATCAATTTGGGAATACTTTTGTTAAGAAAAATTTTACCTTTTGCGCACTAGAGCGTCGTTCTGCCTGATAGACTTGTCGATGAGTGTTCTACATTTGTTCATCGACGGGAGCATGGGTTCATCGCCAAGTGGCCTGTATGAAATTTTAGAGGTCTCGGTATTTTCTCGTCAATGGGAACAAAACATTCATCGCCAAGTGACCTTCATGCTTTCGTTGACAAGGCCAAGGATTCGTCGACGAGCTGTTTTATTTTCAGCTCGATTCAACCTATGATAAGTGAATGTAAAGTTTCATAGAATGCATGTATCCTAAAGTCCATCTATTTTTTATTTTGAGCTCCCAGCTATGTCATATGCGATATGTAAATACAAGTAATACTAAATACCCATTACACTTGTAAAACTTGAAGCTTCTTCATCCTTTTGCTCTTTTACTTCCGTGAAGTGTGCCAGGTTGTATATGCTTTAAGTTCCTCATGGCTTCCATGACATTCTTACCTTCCATGCATGCTAGATAATGATCCTGTTCACAATCTCAATGGACAAATAAGATACTATGTGATTTGTCATTATCAAAACAAGATTAGACTCATAGAGTCAACGATCTCCCCCTTTTTGATGATGACAAATACACGAGCAAAAATAAATATTCTCTCCCCCTTTTCTAGTAATATGGGCATGTAATCTAGAAAATATTACAAAAAAAATTTTTCTCTAATAAATATTCTCTCCCCTTTTTGACATCAATCAAAAAGGTATAAAAAATATATACAAGGTTAAATACTTTGCCCCTTTGTAAAAAAAATTTATTTCTTCCCCTGTGTTATGCAATTTATCTCTCCCCCTTTATAAAAAATATAGTTATGTTGTGAAATCAAATTTCATGTTTAACATACAACAACATTCCAATTGACATTGATATAGATAAGAAATTCAGTTTATTTAAGTTTAAAAATCATGTGCGCATCAACATGTATTACGGATCCATAAAATATTTAACATGCAATAGCCATTACTCTCTTTTAATTTAAGTTGCTCCCCCTCAGTTATGTATTCTAATATATCTCTAGGCAACTTCTCTATTGTGTATTAGGCCTAATTCACATCTAATTTGGATAAACCTATCCTTCGAAAGTGGTTTCGTGAATATATTTGCCCATTGTTCATCTGTGCACACAAACTCAAGCTCCACATCCCCCTTTTGCACATGGTCACGTAGAAAATGATGTTTAATTTGTATGTGCTTAGTTTGTGAATGTGATATGGGATTTTTTGAGATATTTATTGCACTCATATTGTCACACTTTATAGGAATAGATACATAGTGCAAGCCATAGTTCATTAGTTGTTGCTTCATGTATAGCGTTTGATCACAACAACTTCCAGCCGCTATGTATTTAGCCTCAGCTGTGGACAATGCAACTGAATTTTGTTTCTTGGAAAACCAAGAAACTAAGAATTTTCCTAAAAAGTGACAAGTGTCACTAGTGCTTTTTCTATTTACTTTACTATCGGCAAAGTTGGCATCAAAATAACTAACAATCTCAAGGGAAGTGTACTTAGGATACCATAATCCAAGTTCAATGGTTCCAATAAGGTATCTAAGTATTCTTTTAACTACTAATAGATGTGACTCTTTAAGTTCAGTCTAAAATTTTGCACACAAGCATACACTAAACATAATATCAGGCTTGCTAGTAGTTGGGTATAACATACTACCAATCATTCCATGGCAGAGCTTAATATCCACCGGTATACCTTGCTCATCTTTATCCAATTTTGTGGAAGAACTCATAGGTGTTCCTAAAGTTTTACCATCTTCCATATTAAACATTTTGAGCAAGTCTCTAATGTATTTCGAATGATTTATAAAAATCCTATGTGTTACTTGTTTGATCTGAAGTCCTAGAAAGAAGTTAAGTTCACCCATCATGCTCATTTCAAATTCACTTTGCATGCAGCTGGCAAATTCATTACACAACTCTTCATTGGTTGCCCCAAAAATGATATCATTTACGTATATTTGTGCTAGGAGCAAGTTATCATTTTTAGTTTTTACGAAAAGTGTTTTGTAAACCATTATCTAGAAGAAAACCACTAAACCTTTCATACCAAGCTCTAGGAGTTTGCTTCAATCCATACAATGGCTTTAATTAATTTATAGACATTATTTGTAAATTTGTGGTTTTCAAATCCTAGGGGTTGTTCAACACAGACTTCCTCTTTGATATAGCCATTTAGAAATGCGCTTTTTACATCCATTTGATATAATTTAAAATTCTTAAAAGCATTATATGCCAATAACATCCGAATGACTTCCATTCTAGCTACAGGAACAAATGTTTCCTCAAAATCTATACCTTCCTCTTGGTTGTATCCTTGAGCTACTAGTCTAACTTTGTTTCTAACTACTATTCCACTTTCATCTTTCTTGTTCTTATACATCCATTTTGTTCCAATAACTGTACGATTATTTGGTTTAGAAACTAATGTTTAGACTTTAGTTCTCTCAAATTTATTTAATTTTTCTTGCATAAAGATTACCCATGATTCATCCTCAATTGCCTCATTCACATTCTTAGGCTCTTCCTGCGATAAGAATGCAAAGTGACTAACCATATTTCTAAGTGATGATCATGTATGATTAGGTTAATGGGGTGATTCCTTACATACTTCCATTCCCTTGGTTGCTCATTAACTTCTTTTTCTACTTGATTATTTTTAGAAGATTTTTCCTTGACTTCAATGTTCTTATTTGAGTCATTTTCCACAGATAGTTTTTCCAATCTCTTACTTATCTCAACCTCATCCTCATTAGTTTTTTTGGGAAAGGGATTGGACTCATCAAACCCTACATGGATTGATTCAATTACAGTCAATGTTGTTTTTTTATACACCCTGTAGGCTTTACTATCTAAGGCATAACCTAGAAAGATACCCTCATCTGATTTGGCATCAAATTTTCCTAGTTGTTCATTATCTCTAAAGTAAAGCCTTTGCAAATAGGAAATATTTGGTCTATGGCCACTCCACGATTCATAGGGAGTTTTATTCAGAGTGGGTCTAATCAAGACTCTATTCAATACATAGCAGGTGGTGTTCACTGCCTCAACCCAGAAGTACTTAGGTAATTTATGTTCGTTAAGCATAGTTCTAGTCATTTCAGGTAAAGATCTATTCTTTCACTCAACTACCCCATTTTGTTATGGAGTCCTAGCTTCTGAGAAGTTATGAGATATACCTTTTATGTCATGGTAGTTCTCTATACCTTCATTCTAAAATTCTCTTCCCCTTCACTTCTAATGAGTGTTATTTTGTATCCCTTTTCATTTTGGATTACTCTGCAAAGTTTAGTAAATTGTTCACAAGTTTCATCTTTATGAGTAAGAAATAGTACCCAAGTGAACCTAGAATAGTTGTCAACAATTACGAAAGCATATAATTTACCTTCTAAACTTTGAGTTGGATTAGGACGAAATAAGTCTAAGTGCAACATTTGAAGTGGCCTAGTGGTGGAGATAGCTTTCTTCTTTTTAAAGCTAGATTTTACCTGTTTTCCTAGTTGACATGCATCACAGATTTTATCTTTTGCAAATTGTGCCTTAGGTAATCCCTTAACTAAATCTCCTTTAACTAGTTTGGATAATAAGTCCATGTTTGCATGCCCTAATCTCCTATGTCATAGCCATCTAGCTTCATTTATAGCAGAAAAGCAAGTTACATGCTGAGAAGCAAGATTATCAAAGGTAACGCGGTGTAGACATTTTTAGGACGATCAGCAGTAAACAATATTTTGTTTTTAGATTTATCCTCTACAGTGCATTTGTCATGTTCAAATGAAACTCTATAACCTTTATCACACAATTAGCTTATACTCAATAGGTTATGTTTTAGACCATCAACTAATAACACATTATCAATCACAAGGGAAGGTTCCTTACCAACCTTACCAACGCTAATAATTCTACCTTTTGCGTTGTCGCTGAAGGTGATGAATCCTCTATCCTTAGGTGTGATGGATGCAAACCTGGCTTTATCTCTAGTCATATGTCGAGAACATCCACTATCCATATTCCATCTATCCTTTGAAGAGGATGATCTCAAGCACACCTGCAATGTACATTTAATTGACTCATTTTGATACCCATATTTTATTGGGTCCATGGGAGGTAGTGTTAGACTATCCTTTGACTTTCCAGACCTTCTTAATTTTAACATCTTTGTTTTTAAATGGGCAATCAAATTCTATGTGTCCTAATCTCTTACATTTGAAACATGTAATATATCTATAAGACTCTTTAGTTGGAACATAAAATTTTGGCTCTCTTACAAAGTGACCAACGTAGAGGGGTTTCTATTTAAGGTTTTCTTTTTCCATTAAAACCAAGACCTTCCTTATCTAGGGAATTTCTTTGAGATCCAAGGAGTCTTTCAAAATTATTTTGACCCTCTATGAATTTATAAATAATTTTATATTTATCTTCCAAATTTCTTTCTAACTTCTCAATTTTCAAATCTTTGTCTTTTATTAAATATGTATGAGATTCAGTTTGTCTTTCCAACACCTTTGAACATTACTTTAGCTTTTAATTTCAAATCATAATTTTTCTTTGTCATTTTCTCAAGCATTTTAAGAGTATACAGATTTTCCTGTTGCAATTCATCATACAACATCATGCTATCTTCAATATCAGAGTCACTAGAATAATATAAAGTAGCTGAACAAAAACATTGTACCTCGTGGTCTTTGTGAGCCATTAGATAGGGATTTGCAATCTGGTTGTCACTAGATTCAAAGTCTGAACTACTGGTACTATGAGTGTCCCAAACGACATTTAGTGCCTTCTTCTTCTTTTTGGACACTTTCTTTAGCTGTGTACATTCTAGCTTGATGTGCACAACTTCTTTGCAGTTATAGCACGTAGGAGGATCATCTTTTTGATTTCCTTTATTTGACTCTCCCTTTTATGTTTTTGAGTTCTAGAATGATCTAGTATACTTCTTGTTTTCTTTTTTCAGAAACTTTCCAAACTTCTTAGTTAGAAGAGCCATGTTATCTTCTGATTATGAATAGCTCTCTTCATTGGAATTTCTAGATGAAGCTTTGGGGGTTGTTACTTTCTTAGTTTTGTTCTGCTCACTCAGTCTTTCATATATTGTCAGCTCGTATGTGATGAGTGACCCAATCAACTCATCTAGAGACATTGCTTTTAGGTTCCATCCTTCTGCTATAGCTGTAGCCTTTGCCTTTTAGACTGGTGGTAATCCATTAAGAGTTTTCCTGATCATTTCATGAGTGGGGTGAGTTTTACCAAGAGCACGCAGTGAATTTGTGATGTGAGTGAACCCGGTGTACATGGATTGGATTGATTAACTAGAAGACATTTAAAGGCTTCGTACTCACTTGTAAGAAGATCATGAATTACCCAAAGCCTGGAAGTTTGTAAAAAATCATCCAACTGATCTCATCATAGGAAGTCCCTCTCAAGGAGTCAGCACCCGATCTCACCTTAGAAGTGGATGTAATCATATTGCTTTCATATCTCACCTAGAACCTAACAACTTTGAAGAAGCTAAAAATGATGAAAATTAAATAAATGTCATGCAAGAAGAACTAGATCAATTTGAAAGAAACAAAGTATGGCACTTAGTTCCTAAGCCCAAAAGTTCCACAATAATTGGCACTAAATGGGTATTTAAAACCAAAAAGGATGAAGATGGAAACATTGTTAGAAATAAAGCTAGACTAGTAGCCCAAGGATACAACCAACAAGAGGGTATTGACTACGATAAAACTTATGCCCCTGTAGCTAGACTAGAAGCCATTAGAATGCTCCTTGCCTTTGCTTCTTACAAAAACTTTAAATTATTTCAAATGGATGTTAAAAGCGCATTTTTAAATGGATAGATAAATGAAGAAGTATTTGTCAAACAACCTCCTGGTTTTGAGAGCCACGCTCTACCCGATCACGTATATAAACTCTCAAAAGCCCTTTACGGACTTAAGCAAGCCCCAAGAGCTTGGTATAAGGGCTTAAGCAAATTTCTTCTAAAAAATGGGTTCACAAGAGGAAAATTCGATACCACTCTTTTCTTAAAACATAAAGATAATGATATGCTAGTTATACAAATTTATATGGATGATATTATCTTTGGGGCCACAAATGAGACCTTGTGTCAAGATTTTGCTCAAACTATGCAGGAAACATTTTAGATGAGCATAATGGGTGAGCTAACCTTTTTCCCAGGATTACAAATCAAACAAATGAAACACGGAATCTTCATAAATTAGGCCAAATACGTTAGGGACATGCTAAAGAAATTCAACCTTGAAATGGGTAAATCTAAAGTAACTCCTATGAGCATCACAACAAAGCTTGACGCTGATGAACAAGGGAAAAACATTGACAAAAACTCTACGGTGGGATGATAGGTAGCTTATTGTATCTCACTTCCAGCAGGTCTGATATAATGTTCAGCGTTTGTCTATGCGCTAGATTTCAAGCTTGTCCTAAAGAATCCTATATTCATGCGGTCAAACGAATCTTTAGATACTTAGCAGGCACTCATGACCTAGGACTTTTCTATCCTAAAAATGCTCCTTTTAACCTCACATGATATTCTGATGCTGACTACGGTGGTTGTAAAACCGATAGAAAAAGCACTAGTGGAACATGTCATTTCCTTAGACACTCTCTTGTTTCCTGGTTTTGCAAAAAACAAACCTCCGTAGCTCTTTCCACCAGCAAGGCTGAGTATATCGCAGCCGGCAGCTGTTGTGCTCAAGCGTTGTACATGAAACAACAACTTGAGGATTTCCTAATCTTTGTTAAAATCACTTCAATTCATTGTGACAATACTAGTACCATTAACATATCAAAGAATCCGTGTCTCCATTCTAGAACCAAGCATATTGAAATTAGGCACCACTTCATTCGAGATCATGTCCAAAAAGGAGACGTTGAGTTGGTTTACGTTCCCACCGAAAACCAACTTGCCTACATTCTAACTAAGCCTCTCAATGAAGAAAGATTCCACAAAATCTGACATGCCCTAGGAATGTGTACTCCTTCAGACGTACTATAAAATCTTCATGTCAGCTCCTATTCCAGGATTCACTCACCATTCTCTTACACTTAGCTTTTCATTTCCCTTGCTCCAGTTCTCGTTGACGAACACAGGGTATTCGTCACCGAGAAGACTGCATAATTTGTCGACGAACACAGTGGTATCGTCGACAAATTTTCCATAATTTCGTTGATGAACACAGGACTTCGTCGATGAAAACTATTGGGCTACTTATTTCTTCCCAATTAAAACAAACTAACCCTAGCCCTCTTCACACACCTCTCCTTTCTCTTGGTTCCGTGTCCTTCCTCCGCCCACCCTGCGCCACCACCTCTCTCTCTCGCCACCACCTATCTCTGTCGCCACCACCTACCTCTCTCGCCACCACCACGCTACCAGCTCCTCCTCTGCCCACTCTCGTTTGTCCCCTTCCCTCAAGTTCCCTCCTCCTCTCGGCCTTACCAGTTCTCTCTGCTCCTCCATGGCTCCCTGCCCCAAATGCCAGAATATTCAAACAGAAGCCGGCGAAGGATCATCTTGCCTTACCTCCGGTCCCCCTACACCTGCTCCGGTGAACCGCGACCCCCGCTTCGTCTGCCCTGAAGCCGCCACCCATTACCGCGATGACATCCTCAAGCAGCATATCGTCAATGGCAAAATCATACCCTCCAATTTTCTACAACTTCATTTCCCCACCCTTCTCACCAATATTAAAGCCCTCAGGTGGGATGCCCTTTTCAATCTTGATGAGCTCGTTTATGAAGACCTTGTTCGTGAGTTCTACATGAATTTCATTCCCTCATATCGCGGCATTCCCCTTACTCCATTGTTTGAGGCACCGTTATTCAACTTTCCGATGATACGTTCTCCGCGGTACTCAGCTGCACCTCTTATCCTCTTCGTGGCATCCCCAAGTCCTCTTGGCCGACACGATTCAGCTGGTTTGACTCCCACACCGTTCTTAAGCTGATTACCGGTAATCCTCATATTCCCGCGATGGCTCGCCCGAAATCCAAGGACCTCACTATGGAATTTCGGGTCCTCCACCATATCATAACATATAACTTGTGCCCTCGCACTAGAGGTCGGGATTGGGTCACCTTCAGAGACATTTTCTGCATGTACTGTCTATGGATTGGTCAAGGTATTTATCTTCCCTCTATTATTGTTCAAAACATGGAAGAAGACCTCAAACAACAACGCGATTGTCTCCCGTACGGTCGTCTCCTCACGACCTTCTTTGATCACTATGACCTTATTCGCACCGGCCTACCTTGTATTTGTCCCGTGCCAGAAGATGTTTACACTGAGGCGACTCTTCGTCGCATGCACTTTGAAAAGGACAACCCAACCAACACGTGGGTCAAAGCCCATGAGTAGGGCAACATTCCTGTCGATGAGGTTGAGGCCACCCTGGAGGCCGAGGAAGAAGCAGAAGAAGGCGAGCATACGAACACCGTGTATGGCCACATACTAGAGCGCCTGGATGTGCTTCAGCACGCTATGACACAGTCAGAACTTCGTCACCACCACCGTTTTGACTCCATAGATGCATCTCTTGCTAGGCAAGAGGACGCTAACCATGCCCGTTTTGATTCTCTCGACGCATCTTTTGCTGCGCTCTTTGATCGACTAGGTCACCCACGCGAGTAGCACACTCCCTCCGCTATCCCCCAATTTTGATTGTGGCAAAGGGGGAGAGATTATTTAGGTCTCTTTTCAGTTGTATTCTTTTCAGTTATATTTAGATGTAGTTAGAGTAGAATATATTAGCCTTAAACACTGTTTGTAAACATGGCACATATTCAGTAATGAAATATTAGCAAGCATTACATCTTTTAAATATAAATGCTCTGTCTATGTACTTGAATGATTGATATACTGGACTATCATGGTTTATGCAGGGATAAATGGAAAATATCTTACTTATAGACAACATGCTGCCAAAATGTAATAAAATGCTCTTTCATAAAATGCAAACATTAAGGGGGAGAATTTTATTCAAACTCTAAACTATTCCTTTTAGTAAGGGGGAGCATTTATCTTTCAAAGAGAACACTAATGGATTGCCATCATAAAAAAGGGGGAGAATGTTAGACCAAGTTGTTAAAGGTCTTTCATGCCTACCATGTTTTGATGACAACAACCCATTAGTAGTTCTTAAGGCTATTAACGTTTCTCTCTAAGTCATGTTTCAGCTATACAAAGCGGCATCTGAACCAACAAACAGTGAAAGCAACTCATACCATGACCAAAAGCACAAGCATCTCAACGCATTCATGAATGATACACAATATACAAAGTCATCTGAAGGATGAATGTGAGAATGAGATAGAGACCATCTTGTAAATATCTTGTATATAGAGTAAAACTCAAAACTAAGAGCAAGGAATGGGCGTATCACACACGCACAGTAAAATACGAGTAAAGTTATTTAAAAGTGTGAAAAGAAATCCCCAAATGGACAAGGACCTTCTTTGTACTTAAAAGAACAAATCATAAGAAGGAACTCTTTGACAAACATAGGGCTTCATCGACGAGTGTAACACAAACTTCATCAATGAACACAGGGTTCTCGTCAACGAAGAGATACCGAGAGGCATCTAAATTCAGAGAAACAACTCATCGACGAACACAGGGCGTCGTCGACGAATGGACTGAAGAACTCATCGACGAACACAGGGTTCTCATCGATGAAAATATATTGAGAGGTACTTGAATTTAGAACCAGAAACTTGTCAATGAACACGGGGCTTTGTCGACAAACGTCTGGCAGCAGTGAACATTAAATGCTGCAGAACGGCTAGTTTGACCCTTGTCTTATATTCATAAATGCCCAATGGCTCTCCAGCTTTGCCCTCGCCCATTTGATGTGTAAATAGGAGTAAATAGCATTTATTCCTTACCAAGAATGTTTATATTGTAAGAAAATCATCCATTGGTGTTGGTATCTTCTAGGGTTTGGTTATGCACTCACTTGCCCTCTTTTTGCTACTCTTAGTCTTGCTTCTACTCTATTAACAAGAGGACATTGAGTAAGGTTTTTATTGTTATAATCAACCCAAAGGGAGTATTCAAGTTTACATTTATTTCTCATCTACTTCTTATAAAGAAAGGCTCTTTGTGAGCTATTGTTGGGCGTCTCTAAGTGAGCACCTTCTTGAAAACTCTTTGTGAGCTGCTGTGTATTGGCTTCTCCGCCCAAAGGAGGATTATAGTGGATTTTGGGAATCCTTGGGTTGGTCTCAAGGAGTGGACGTAGGCGGGGTGCCGAACCATGTAAATATCTTTGTATTCAGATTCTTTTCTTGCATATCTTATTTATTATTATTGAGATTTGCTGCATCTTTACACAACAACTTTATACACTTGCTCTTTGTAAGATTTTTGTGGTTGTAGAAAGTTGCACTTCCGTGAAGAAAGTCTATTCACCCCCCCTCTCGACATTCAACCGGGCCAACAAATGATATTAGAGCGCCATTCGCTGAAATTCAGAGTAACATCCAAGCGTAAAGATCAACATGGCAGACATGTTTGCCCAAGGTCAATTCGTGGACTGCCCTCCCAAGTTTTGTGGAACTAACTACCCAGCATGGAAGGATCGAATGTCCATCTTTATCTAAGCTTATGACTACCGTATGTGGAATGTCATCACCGAAGGAGACTACACCTTCAAAAATGAAGACGGCAATGATATACCCATTGGAAAACTTCCCGAGGCAGATGCAAGAGTGGCACAACTCAACTTTAAAACCAAGAATTTCCTATATTGTGCTGTAAGTGATGAAGAGTACAATCGAATATGCGGCTGCAACACGGCCAAGGAAATGTGGGAAAAACTTCAGGTAACGTATGAAGGCATTATCCAGGTAAAGAGATCTAAAATTTATATGTTTGTGAAATAATATGAGATGTTCAAAATGGAAGAAAGTGAAACAATTACAGCTATGTTCACATAGTTCACACACATCACTAATGGACTAAAAGCTCTCGGTAGAGAGTACTCTATAGAAGATAATGTGCAGAAATTTCTTTGATCTCTACCGACATCTTGGCATGCAAAGTCCATGGCAATTGAGGAAGCAAAGGACCTCTCAAAGGTCACACTTGATGAACTAATTGGATCTCTCATGACCTACGAGATTAGGAAGAAAAATGCTGCTGCTGAAGCTGAAGCTCCCAAGAAGGCTAACGGACTTGCTCTGAAAGCCGGAAAGCAAAGAGAGATCATAGAAGAAGAGGAGAATGATGATGACGACGAAGTTGCCCTACTAACTAGAAGATTCAAAAACTTTCTAATGAACAAACGAAATGGCAAACAAAAGGAGAAAGGAGAATCAAGCATCAAATGCTACAATTGCAAAAAGATCGGGCACCGCATGGCCGATTGCCCTCTCTTCAAAAACAAAAGCAACAATCAACAAGGAGACAAGAAAAGGTTTAAAGAAATGAATGCAACAGAATGGGATGAACTAGATGGAACCTCAACCGATGACGAAGTTGAAGAAGAAGTCGCTCATTTCTGCCTTATGGGTAGACAAACAAAATGAGGTAAGTTTTGATGACGAATATCTCCCTTCATATGAAGAATTAGAGGAAAATTGTAGAAAACTCTATGTTGAGCTAAGAGCATCTAAAAAGAAACTTAAACTTTTAGAAGAAAATAATTCAAAATGCAAACAAAAATAGATTTGCTCGTGTGACACCTTGAAAGCTGAAAACACATCTTCTCATCTTGAAAAAGAAAAGCTTTCTAAAGAATACTTAAACTACAAAGAGTCCTCTCAAAAAGAAATTGAAAGATTAAAAAATCAAGTAATTAAATTCCTTCAAGAAAACTCTTCATTGAAAAAGAAAGTGGACGATCAAAGCAATACTACATATAAATTTACAAATGGTAAGGAAAATTTCGATAGATTACTTGGAGCTCAAAGATTTGAAATTTTCAAAGAAGGTTTAGGATTTAGGATACAGCCTATCATCTTCAGAATCGATAGGATTTGCAAACCTCTATGCTAAAAGGAGTTCGGCATCAAAGAAAAGTCATGCACCTAAACTAAACCCCTCACACACAAATAAAGTCTATCTATACTGTGAGAAAAAGGGTCACGTGCGATTTACTTGCCCCTTCAGGGGAAATAGAGGAAAAAATATGAACTACAAATGGGTGATTAAGAACACTAACCCAGTAGGACCCAAGAAAATATGGGTATCAAAACAAATCACTTGATGTTGTGTGCAGGTATGCTTGAAGAGCGACTCCGTAAAGAATAAATGGTTTCAAGATAGTGGATGCTCAAGGCACATGACAGAAGATGCAAGCAAATTCCTTAAGTGTTAGTCAACTATGTGATAAAGGGTTAAATATTATTTTCCAATCCACAAAATGCCTAATAAATGACTTAAATGGAAATACCATTTTCATAGGAAAATGTGAATCCAACATATACACAATTGAGTTTGATCACATCACAAATTGTAACATTAAGTGTTTAGCTATCACCAATGAAAATTGTTGGATATGGCATAGGAGACTAGGTCATGCAAGTATGGATCTTCTTCATAAACTTTCATCCAAGGAACTAGTAAACGACCTACCAAAGGATAATTATGTGAAAGACAAAATATGTGATGCATGTCAATATGGAAAACAAGTTAACACCTCCTTCAAAACAAAGAAAGTAATCTCTACATCAAGACCCTTAGAGTTAATCCATCTTGATCTTTTTCGACCTAATGACATAGCATTAGTGGAAAGTTGTATGCATTTGTCATAGTTGATGACTACTCTAGATTTTCATGGGTAATTTTTCTTGCTAACAAAAGTGATACCTGTAATGCATTTATTCACTTTTATGGAAAAATCAAAAACGAGAAGGGAATGTCAATTATAAACATTAGGAGTGAACGAGGAAGAGAGTTTAAAAATAAAGAACTTAAGGATTTTTGCAACAAAAATGGATTTTCATACAACTTCTCCGCACCAAAACTCCACAACAAAATGGAGTAGTTGAAAGAAAAAATCAAACACTCCAAGGAGTGGCTAGAACAATGCTCAACGAACATAATTTGCCAAAATACTTTTGGGCAGAAATCGTTAGCACAGCATGCTATGTTAGCAACCGAGTCATCATTAGATCCAAGATAGAAAAAACCCCATATGAAATTTGGAAGGGTAGAAAACCAAACATTTTGCATTTTAAGGTTTTTGGATGTAAGTGTTTTATATTAAACGATAAGGATCATTTAGCCAAGTTTGATTCAAAGTTCGATAAAAGGATTTTCATAGGATATGCCATGAACAATATAGCATATAGGGTATTCAACAAAAGAATTCAAACTGTTCAAGAATCAACCTATGTCGTATTTGATGAAACAAATCCTCACGCATCCAAAACACCTATTGAGATAGATGAAGAAAACCAAGTCACTACCTTTAGAATTGAAAGAGAATTAGAACAACTCAAGTTAAATAATGATCAAGACACAAATTGTCAAGATACAAATGCAGATCATCTAAGATCTTCTCCTCAAGAATCTAACCAACTAGAAGAAAAAGAAGATCATGAATTACCCAAAGTCTGGAAGTTTGTAAAAAATCATCCAACTGATCTCATCATAGGAAGTCCCTCTCAAGGAGTCAGCACCCGATCTCACCTTAGAAATGGATGTAATCATATTGCTTTCATATCTCACCTAGAACCTAAAAACTTTGAAGAAGCTGAAAATGATGAAAATTGGATAAATGCCATGTAAGAAGAACTAGATCAATTTGAAAGAAACAAAGCATCGCACTTAGTTCCTAAGCCCAAAAGTACCACAATAATTGGCACTAAATGGGTATTTAGAAACAAAAAGGATGAAGATGGAAACATTGTTAGAAATAAAGCTAGACAAGTAGCCCAAGGATACAACTAACAAAAGGGTATTGACTACGATGAAACTTATGCCCCTGTAGCTAGACTAGAAGCCATTAGAATGCTCCTTGCCTTTGCTTCTTACAAAAACTTCAAATTATTTCAAATGGCTGTTAAAAGCGCATTTTTAAATGGATACATAAATGAAGAAGTATTTGTCAAACAACCTCCTGGTTTTGAGAGCCACGCTCTTCCCGATCACGTATATAAACTCTCAAAAGCCCTTTATGGACTTAAGCAAGCCCTAAGAGCTTGGTATGATCGCTTAAGAAAATTTCTTCCAGAAAAAGGGTTCACAAGAGGAAAATTCGATGCCACTCTTTTCTTAAAACATAAAGATAATGATATGCTAGTTATACAAATTTATGTGGATGATATTATCTTTTGGGCCACAAATGAGACCTTGTGTCAAGATTTTGCTCAAACTATGCAGGAAACATTTGAGATGAGTATGATGGGTGAGCTAACCTTTTTCCTAGGATTACAAATCAAACAAATGAAACACGGAATCTTCATAAATCAGGCCAAATACGTTAGGGACATGCTAAAGAAATTCAACCTTTAAATGAGTAAATATAAGGTAACTCCTATGAGCATCACAACAAAGCTTGACGCTGATGAAAAAGGGAAAAACATTGACCAAAAACTCTATGGTGGGATGATAGGTAGCTTATTGTATCTCACTTCCAGCAAGCCTAATATAATCTTCAGCATTTGTCTATGCGCTAGATTTCAAGCTTGTCCTAAAGAATCCCATCTTCATGCAGTCAAATGAATCTTTAGATACTTAGCAGGCACTCATGACCTCGGAATTTTCTATCCTAAAAATGCTCCTTTTAACCTCACATGCTATTCTGATGTTGACTATGGTGGTTGTAAAACCGATAGAAAAAACACTAGTGGAACATGTCATTTCCTTAGACACTCTCTTGTTTCCTGGTTTTGCAAAAAACAAACCTCTGTAGCTCTTTCCACCACCGAGGCTGAGTATATCGCAGCCGGCAGCTGTTGTGCTCAAGCGTTATACATGAAACAACAACTTGAGGATTTCCAAATCTTAGTTAAAAGTACTCCAATTCATTGTGACAATACTAGTACCATTAACATATCAAAGAATCAATGTCTCCATTCTAGAACCAAGCATATTGAAATTAGGCACCACTTCATTCGAGATCATGTCCAAAAAGGAGACGTTGAGTTGGTTTACTTTCCCACCGAAAACCAACTTGCCGACATTCTAACTAAGCCTCTCAATGAAGAAAGATTCCACAAAATCCGGCATGCCCTATGAATGTGTACTCCTTCAGACGTACTATAGAATCTTCATGTCAACTTCTACGCTCGGATGCACTCACCATTCTCTTATACTTAGCTTTTCATTTCCCTTACTCTAGTTCTCGTCGACAAACACAGGGTATTCATCGCCAAGAAGACTACATAATTCTTCGACGAACACAGAGCTATTGTCAACAAATTTTCCATAATTTCATCGACGAACATAGGGCTTCGTCGACGAAAACCGTCAGGCTACTTATTTCTTCCTAGTTAAAACAAACTAACCCTAGCCCTCTTCACACACCACTCCTTTCTCTTGGCTCTGTGTCCCTCCTCTGCCCACCCTACAGCACCACCTCTCTCTCTCACCACCACCTACCTCTCTCACCACCACCACGCTACCAGCTCCTCCTCTCGGCCACCCTTGTTTGTCTCCTTCCCTCAAGTTCCCTCCTCCTTTCGGCCTTACCAGTTCTCTTCACTCCTCTATGGCTCCCTGCCCCAAATGCTAGAATCTTCAAACAGAAGCTGGCGAAGGATCATCTCGCCCTGCCTCCGGTCCCCCTACACCTGCTCCGGCAAACCCCGACCCCCACTTCGTCTCCCTTGAAGCCGCCTCCCATTACTGCGATGACATCCTATGTAATAATGCATTGCATGCATGAGTTGAATGGATAGCTCAGAACAACCATAGACAGACCTTAGAGACCAACACTTTACACTGGAACTCATTTCTTAGATAACTAACTAGTTTGGGTTAAAGATTAGGGCTAAAAGGAAGGTTGACTGACGCTAGATTTTTGGGACAAATTAAAAAGCTAAAAGACCATTGACTGACTTTAGGTCCCAAATTATTACATGATAAGTCCCCATAATTTTAGAATCAATTATCATGTGAATAGGGGTGACTTCATAAGAAGAATAGAGCTGAATTGCACAAGTTTGGTGTGTTCGGTCTACTGAACCCCAACACACAGAGAATTTCGGTCGACCAAAATTACCAAAGGTCAAAAGTTCGATCAGTCGGTCGACTGGCCAAGAATGTACTCCAACAATTGGTCGACCGAACCTCTTTGGGGTCAACAAGTTGACTCTTTGGTCGACCAACTAGAAATGAGCTGCAATGCTCTAGTTGACTGAACCACCTCAGGGGATGTCCCAAATGTCTAGTCAACCGAACCTTTAAGTTCAAAAGACCTTGGTCCACCGAACCTCAGAGATCATAAGTTGCCTAAACTCTGGTCAACCTAACTCGTAGTTTAAATTCTCCCTAGTCAAACGAATTGGGCATCACGGTCGATCGAACTATCAAGATGGTCGACCGACCCTCTTGGGTTGCTCAATTTTTTACCGAGTTTAAACGAGGTTAATTTTAATTAAACATCGTTAATCTTTTTCTAAAATTACCTCCGTGTCTCCAACGGTCATATTTTTCCCCAAATCTATATATACCCCTTTGTTTGTCTTAATTTGTGTGAGATTAGCAAAATCATTAAGAAAATTTTCTCTCAAATTTTTATATTCATTTTGGTCATATTATTTCAATATTTTTCAAAGTATACTACTTATACTTCCTCTTCCTTTTACATATCTTTGAAAAATCATTTTGAAAGAGAGCACTTAAAACCTTGGGCATTTATTTTCTTACTTATACTCTCACGTGTTTTTTGTTTGTGAAGTTTTTTTTTTTTTTTTTAGAGTTAGCTGATCTCTCATATATTTTATTGATAAATATCATTGGGAGAAAATTTATATTACTTATTTTTGAAATACTTGAGCACATATAACTTGTGTTAGGAAAGTCTTATTGCAATCGTGTTTACACTCACACATACTATTTTGCAAATTCAATTGTAAGCAAACGAAAACCCTAGATTCTCCTACACTTTATTTGGGAAAAACACATTTGGAGAAATATTCTGTTAGGATTTAAATCCTTGAGCATCCATCATATATATTTTTATTTAAGGATTATTTTTAGCAAGAAAATTACATACTCACACTGAGTTTATTTTCACATCATACGTGAGTATATCTTGAGCTATATTGTTGTACACATCTGCCTAGCATAAGAAGAACATTTGATTGTACACAAATTATTCATATATGTTGTATTCTGGATGTATGGTCGGAAGAGAGAGATTACCCTATGAATAGTTTCAGATTGGCTTAGACCCGGTTAGGAAAGCTAGGTTCACCATCCTGGTAAGGTGTAGGTTGAGGTCAACCCCGTTAATTGACCTAGTTGTAACCGGTGTTACTCCACCCATTAAGTGAACATTAGTGAAATACTTGTGCTGGTGAGTCAAGGGGGGGACGTAGGCACAATTGGCCGAACCCCGATAACATATCCTGTGTCGGCTCTCTCTTTCCCTATACTCTTTATATTTATGCAATTTAATTTATGCACATGCATGTTTATATTTGAATAGTTATATGAATGTTGTGCATTCTTTAAATACTATGAATGATTTTAAAATATCGAGTCTGCTGCATCTATTTTATATAGTTGCTTAGTATTATTCTGTTGGGATATTAGTATGTGCTTAGACAAACCCTAGGTTGGGAATTACTGATTGTGGAATTGAAATCTACCAAGGAAATTTTAATTACCCAATTCACCCCCCTCTTGGGTATACACCAAAGCTAACACACACACACACACACACACACACACACATATATATATATATATGAACAACTCACGTTCTTGCTCTTAAAATATAAAACAATATGATTAAAGAGAGTATAAGCACTTTGAAAATAAAGATCTATATATCAAAAATAGTATTATGTTTACTAAACCTCAAAGACACGATCTTCCTTACGAAAATATGAGTGAACGACCTTTGATCGTGAGAGTAATGAATGCCCAAAAATATGAATACAATAGTACGTAGGCAAGAGGTTGAAGTATAACAAATATCTTTCGTTCTTGTTCTCTTCTAGCTATTGTTGTTCTTCTTTTTTATCTTGTTACAAAAACTAGGGTTTTAGGTTGAAATATACATATATATATATATATATATATATGTATGGTCAGCAGATGGGTGCATCTTGATCATTGGATCAATTTAGGCATATTTTTGTTAAGAAAAATGTTGCTCGTTGGGCACTAAAGCATCATTCTGCTTGACGGAATCGTCCACGAGTGCACACATTCGTCAATGAGTGTTCTACACTCGTTTATCGATGGGAGCATGGTTTTGTTACTGAGTGTCCTATCTAAAATTTTAGAGGTCTCGGTATTTTCTTGTCAACAAGAACAAAACGTTCGTCGCCAAGTGACCTTCATGCATTCGTTGACGAGGCCAAGGCTTCATCGATGAGCTACCTTATTTTCAGCCCAATTCAGCAAAGGAAAAGTGAATGTAAAGTTTCATAAAATGTTTTTATTTTGAGCTCCCAACTATATCATATGAGATATGTAAATACAAGCAATACTAAATACCCATTACACTTGAAAAACTTGAAGCTTCTTCATCCTTGTGCTCTTCTAATTCCATTAAGTGTGCCAGATTGTATATGCTTTAAGTTCCTCATAGCTTCCATGGCATCCTTACCTTTCGTGCATGCGAGGTAATGATCATGTTCACAATCTCAATGCACGGGTAAGATACTATGTGATTTGTCATTATTGAAATGGGATTAGACTCATAGAGTCAACAAACAACGTTGAGAAAGTTTCCAAAATTGATTTCTTAGGCTCCAAAATTAGAGGAAACTTAGGCAAAATGGTAAGAAAATTTATTACTCTATAATTACTTGATATTTTTGATAATAGAGAATACATCAAAGCATATACGAATCAAATATTCCAAGTTATCTTGCGGAAAATTTTTCTGAAACTACTGCAATGCTATTGCTAAAATAATCCACAAATTTATGATCTATTTTGTTGAGATTTTCAAATTTAAACCTTAACTCTGGTGATATTATTCTGAGCTTCATCTTCTATAATTGTATTTTGATTGAAGTATATTGATTATGAATTGTACTAATCTACTATAATAGAGAGTACTACTTGTACGAACAAAGTTGTTCCTTATTTCTATTTTGTTTGACGATTCAGGATTGTTGGATCGTTGCTTAGCGAGAGGGGTATTCTTGTTAGAGAGGGGTCTCCACCTCAAACGGAGAGAGGTTGTAACTTTATCTGGTAAAGAAGTTGGAGAGAAATCTTCACAACATGTTGCTTGGGGCAAGGAAGTAGGCCGCTAGCCGAACCTTATAAAAAGTCTTATAAAAAATATGGTGTTCCTTTCTTCTTCCCTTAATCTCTTTAAATTATTGCAAGTATATCAATTGTGTGTATGCTTATTTGAATGCTGAGAACTTATTGGTTATTGGGGAATTGCTGGAAAACTGATTAAAGGGACTATATTTATTGTTTTTTATTGGATTGAAAAATCAGATTATACTTGAATACTACATTACTGAATATTGGGAGCTTACTGAAATCCTGATTTTAATTGAAATTTGAGTCAAGTAGTTGATTGGTTGTATGATTGGAAATATTTTGAATATTGATGTTCTAAGAATACAGCTGAGATAAACCTTGTGAATATGAATATCTCATTGAAGATATATTGCAAGGTATTTGAGATCAATCTTATGAAATCCTATCATGATATTTTTCATTGAAATTTACAGTTGATCTTGAATATTGTTTATTTATAGAAGATTGAATTTGGATTGTGATAATATACAAAGGATTGTTGGTTGTGATTGTTGCTGATTAGTGTTATTATGTACTGTTGGAAGTTAATTTGAAAAGGGTAATACTTAGCTAAGGTATTTGTAAACGAAAGTTATTAAGAAAATTTTAAAAACCCAATTCACCCCCACCCCCTCTTGGGATTACACCTTAATTCTCACTATAACTGCAAGAAAGTAGGTCATATTAAACTTGATTGTTCCTAGCATAAAAAGGAGTCTAAGAAGAAGAAGAAGAACGCAATGAAGGCCAAAACTTTGGATGACTCCTGCTTAAGTAGCTCGGAAAGCAACTCAAGCGATTAGAAGGTGGCAAACTTTTGCTTTATGGTGTCAAACGATAAGGTAAACTCTTACTCTAACTCACTTATTGATTTTAGTGATGAATCTTGTAATGAATCTTGTGATAGCATGCCATCATACACTGAATTGCAAATCAAGTTATTTAAACTACATAAAAGTTTTGTTAGGGTGTCCAAATGAAACACCGCACTAAAAAGTGAGAATGAAACATTGATGAAGAAATTAAAGTCAACTCACACTGATGAACAAGAAAAAGACTCATACATTGATAAACTAGAGACTAAGACCGAAAAGCCATCAATAGAACTAGAGGACTTTAAATGACAAGTCACCTTTGAAAATGAGAAAGATTTAAAGATTACTAGTCTAGAACGAAAGGTTGAAGATTAGTCTAAATAATCTATAACTTCACAAGAGGAAAAGACAATTTTGATAAACTAGTTGGTTCTTAAAAATGTCTTTAGACAAAGAAGGCATTGGCTTTAATAGAATAGAAAATAAGAGAAAGAAGAATCTCTACATGGGTTAATTTGTAAGAGAATCTAAAAAATATGCCAGCACTTCCTCAAACAATGCCTACACGCACACACCACATGTTTCTTATGTAAAAAGTAGGGCCAAATAAAATTTGATTGTCCCTTTAAAAGAAAGTATGTTAAAACTAAAAAGGTGTGGAAAGTCAAAGAAACTTTTAAAACTAACTTAAATGAACCAAAGAAGGTTTTGTTACCTAAGGTAGTTACTTGAATCCGTTTGTATGTATGTTTTGGGTCCACCCCTTCGAAATATAAGTGGTACTTGGACAGTGGATGCTCAACCCATATGACGGAAGAAAAGTCCAAGTTCACATCATTAACACTAAAGCAAGGTGAACATGTCACTTTTGGAGACAATGCCAAAGGTAAATTATCTACATTGGCAAAGTTGGTAAGGAACCTTTCTTAATCATTGATAACGTCTTATTAGTTGAAGGTTTAAAACATAATCTTCTTAGCATTAGTCAACTTAGTGACAAAGGATTTGACATAACCTTCAAAAAGGATAAATGTATAGTTGAAAATGCAAAAAGACACGAAATACTCTTCATTGCAAATCATTGTGAAAACGTATATTGCATCTACTTTGAAAACTTAGTGTCTCAAGATATAAAGTGTTTTACGACCATGAATGAATCTAGTTGGTTATGGCATAGGGGAGTAGGACAAGCTAGCATAGACCTTTTATCTAATTTAGCTAGGAAGAATTTAGTTAAGGGGCTTACCCAACGCTAATTTCCAAAAAAATAGAGTTTTTGATGCTCACCAACTCAGAAAGCAAGCCAAGACAAGCTTTAAAAAGAAGCAATTAATATCCAATGGGAGCCATTGGAGTTAATTCATCTAGATCTATTTGACCCTACTAAAACACAAAGTCTAGGAGGAAAGCAATATGCATTTGTCATAGTAGACGACTATTCCAAATTCATTATGAAGTGTGTAAAATGCTTACCAACTTGTGTAATATACTCCAAAATGAAAAAGGTTATGATATTTTACACATAAGAAGCGATAGAGGTGGAGAATTCAAAAATAAAGATGTTGAAAATTTTTGTGATTAAAATAGATTTTCACATAACTTCTCAGCACCTCGAATACCTTAAAATGGAGTTGTTCAGAGAAAGAACAGATCCCTACAAGAAATGGCTAGGACTATGCTAAAAGAGCTTAACCTGCCTAAATACTTTTGGGCTGAAGCGGTAAATACCATCTGCTATGTTATAAACAGAGTTTCTATTAGGGCTAACTTGAATAAAACCGCTTACGATCTTTGGAATGGAAAGAAACCAAACATTTCATACTTCCATGTCTTTGGTTGTAAAATATTTGTTTCAAGTGATAAAGGGGACTTAGGAAAATTTGATGCAAAATTAGATGAAGGGATTTTTCTAGGATATGATCTGAATAGTAAAAAAATTGGAGTATACAACAAAACAATGTTGTTTGTTATAGAGTCCATTCATGTTGTATTTGATGAAGCTAACCCATTCTCTTCTAAAACCATTGTTGATGATGATCTACTAGATATAAGAAAGAGTTTAGACGACTATGCAATTCATGATAGCATAGAAGAGAGCATTGAAATTAAAGAACATTCTGAAGATGGCTCTAAAAAATAAGTTGAATTGCCAAAAGAATAGAATTTCATGAAGAATCACCCTTAGGACCAAATCATTGGTAAACCGTCACGTGGGGTGTCAAGTAGATTTTCAATTAAGAACCTATGTGATCATTGTGTGTTCCTAGCACAATAGAAACATAAGAATATAAATGATGCAATTACTGATGATTCATGGGTAATAGCTATGCAAGAGGAGCTAAATCAATTTGAAAGGAATAAAGTTTGGAAGTTAGTTCCTAGGCCTGATGATCATTTAATAACATGCGCTAAATGGGTTTATAGGAATAAAAAGGATGAAAATGACATTGTTGTCTGTAACAAGGTTAGACTGGTAGCACAAGGTTAGAATCAAGAGGAAGGAATTGATTTTGAGGAAACCTATGCTCCAGTAGTTAGAATGGAAGTTAATCGTATGTCACTTGCCTATGCATCCCATAAAAATTCAAACTTTATCAAATGGATGTGAAGAGTGCATTCATAAATGGTTTCATAAATGAAGAAGTATATGTAGCACAACCCCCAGGTTTTGAAGATTTTCCATTTTTCGAACCATGTGTTCAAATTTTCAAAAGCCTTATATGGGTTAAAACAAACTCCTAGAGCATGGTATTAGAGATTGAGCAGCTTTTTATTAGATAATGAATTCTCGATAGGAAGATGGATGGCACTATCTTTATCAAAACAAAGGCCAATGATATGCTTCTCATTCAAATTTATGTTGATAATATCATATTTGGTACTATAAATAAGAATCTATGCAAAGAGTTTGCTATATGTATGCAAGATGAGTTTGAGATGAGCATGATGGGTGAACTCACATATTTTCTAGGACTTCAAATCAAGCAAACCAAGAATGACACATTTATAAACCAATCTAAGTACATAAAAGACTTGCTCATTAAATTTGATATAGAAGGTGACAAGGCATTGACAACACCAATGAGCACTTCCATTAGTCTTGATATGGATAAGCAAAGGAAATTGGTAGGTGTCAAGTACTACCAAGGTATGATTGGGACTCTGTTATACTTAACAACCAGTAGAACATATTTAATGTTCAACATTTGTATGTGTGCTAGATTTCAAACCTCGCATAAGGAATCACATCAAATAGCTTTTAAAAGGATCTTAAGGTATTTTATAGGCACTACAGATTTAGGTTTATGGTTTCCAAAGGACAAATCCTTTGAAATAATCAGCTACTTTAATGCGGACTATGCTGGGTGCAAAATTGACCGCAAAAGTACAAGTGGTACATGTCACTTCTTAGTACGTTCTCTAGTATCTTAGTTTTCTAAGAAATAGAATTCGGTGGCTTTATTTACCGCTAAGGCTAAATATGTTGCCGCAGGTAGTTGTTGTACTCAAGTCATGTACATGAAACAACAACTTAAGAACTACAAACTAGATTATGCGTTTGTGCCAAAAAAGTGTGATAATAGCAGCGACATTAATATATCAAAATATCTGATATCTCATTCAAGAACAAAGAACATTCATATAAGACATCACTTTCTTCGAGATCATGTGCAAAAGGAGGATATCACTCTTGAATTTGTGAGCACAAATGAACAATAGGCTGACATATTCATGAAACCCTCTCAAGAGGACCGCTTCATATTAATAAGACGTGAATTAGGCTTATTGCATGCTAGGGAAGTAGTTAAGGAGAATGAGGTAATTAACTTAAGGATTCAAGACATTCAAGCCACTAAAGGGTGACGGTCAATCAACCGAACGCCTACTGAACTTGGTCCTTGAGAGTTGTAAGTGTTTTAGGCGACTGAAAGCATAATAAGCAGTCAATCGAGTGCTTCAAGTGACTACATTTATTGTCCAATTGACTGAATGCCTATTCAGTTAGGAGATTTAAAACCTAGGATGTTTGGGCAATCGAACTATTTGTTCAGTCAACCGAACTGTGCAAATATAAAAACTAGAATCGCGAAAATACCCTAAATTTTGCCCATTTAGCTCCTTGAACCCTATCTTCTCTTACCCGAATGTGCGTCTCGCTCCATTCTACCTCTCTACTCCTTGATTTTGCTTCATAAACTCACATTTACATTCCACATTTGAGATTTCTTAGCATTCTAACTCATGAATCATGCAAAGATCCAAAAGTGTTGCACAAAAGAATTCATCCTTGGGTCACGATGACACTGAGAGCATTCAATGCTGGCTCTTGACTCCAAGGGTGAGGAAGATCTACAATGAGCTTATCCATTCATTAGAACTTATCTAAGGTAAGGTTCTAGACATGCCCTTTCTGCAAGAACACTTTCCCTACATTTTTCATAGATTTACTGCCATTGGTTGGGAAAGATTTGTGACGTATCAACCCCAAGGGGTGTATCCTAACTTAGTATGTGTATTTTATGCAAATTTAGGAAGGGAGAGTGAGCAATAGACAACCCAAGTCTGGTCCAGATTGGCTTCAGTCGTTTGGGCCCTTGACCTCAGTCGTATGAACTTGCGAGAAAGATTAAAAATATAATTTTTATTAAGCAAACACGCGAGCTATCTTATAATTCAGCGGTTGAGATCAATTCTAAGGGTAAGACACAATATATACTGAATATCTAAACCCTAGTTCCTAAGCCAAGAAAAACAAAAAGAAAAGAGAACATCTTTTGAAAGCGAATTGAGAACGTTGAGCACTTTTTTATACGATTGTCTGCACTTCAACTTACACTTATCAAGTTTGGGCAAATCTATTCCGGAAATCAAAGGGGTTTCATTCACACAACTTTATTTCCTCTTGGTATTAAGGTTTGGTTGATTCTTTTAGCTTTTTCAAGAGACTCTCATATCTTCTTCTATCATTGAATATCTATAGAGAAATTTGATATTGAGTTTTCACATTCATATAAAGATTGTTTTTGAAAAACTCAATACTTGAGAAAGTTTATTTTTATTTGGCCATTGATTAAAGGTTTTTTCATTCAAGTGTGTTCTAAATTTAAGGCTGACATTTTTGAATACATCTAAACTATTTGAATATATATATATATATATATATCCTTAGAAGTGCATAACTATTTATATATATATTGAAAGATATTTTCTGAAATACAAATATTAAGTTTGTTGATCTTTGGTATTATCATCTTAGAGATACATATATATATATATATACATTAAGTCAATACTATCAAGATCACATTGAGTTTGAAATATTTTGAGATTGTTTGTTTGACAAAGTGTGTTTAGCATCTTTGCAATCTACAAAGTTACTTTTATATTCAAAGATCTAACCTAAGTTCTTCAAAGTATTGATTCATACAAACATTTTGGGAGATTTGATAAAAAGAGAATTGTGTGTTGAAGCATATCATACATAAACAATTGTATCATTTCATACATTCTAACCTTCAAGTTATATCATATGGTAAATGTATTAGGAATTTGAATTGTACTCACAAGCTTTTGTTTGGAAGCATTTTTGAGTGAATTTACAGATTCTATTGTATACACGGTTCAGTGTGTGAACCGGGGTTTGAGAAGAGAGCTGTATCTCTTGTAAGCAGCAGAGTAGGAGGGAGTTGTACCTCTTGTAAGTAGCGGATTGTAAGGGAAGCTCCGTCTCAATTTAAGGAGCAGGGATTTTAGTGAAATACTTGATTGGTTGCTTAAGGTGAGGACATAGGCTGAGTTGGCTGAACCTCGTAAAAATTGCGTTTGTTTTCTCTCTTCCCTGTACTCTTTACTTTCAGCACTACATTTAAATTGTTAGTATTTAACGATTGCACACAAGTAATTGGGTAATAAGAACTCATTGGTAAATTGAATTTGTAGGGATTAAACATACAAGTAGGGATCAAGTGGTAAATAGATTCAAAGATTTTAAAAATACCTAATTCACGCCCCTCTTGGGATTACACCTAATTCAACACATTTATAATATAGAAAAAAATGTCTTCTCCTTCTTCTTTTGCTCCTCTGATTCGTCATGGAATACACCGGATGATATGGTTTTTATGTTCCTCCTAGCTTCCATCTCTTCCTTACGTGTGCACTAAAATATTAAGCCTGCTCAAGCACTGAATACACACATATGTAACTTGCACCTTGTCATTATCAAAACCAGGAATCAAACTCAAAAATTCAACATCGGGACTGACCCCATTCAGTTTGGACTTCGTATGCTCAACTTGGACACTTGGGTGCTTAAAATAAACTAAGTTTACTCTGTTTGTATTCTAACTTTGCTTCTAAGTGGGGAAAAATCTCTCGAGGAAGAGTTTTTGGGTACCGTCAGCTCCAACATGTCTAGGTTAATGTGATGGATGTGTCAGAATTGACCCCACTAAATTTGGACCTCGTATGCCTGAATTGGACACTTAGGTGCTTAAAATGAACTCAGTTTACTAAGTTTACCTCTAAGCATATAATTTCCAATTAGGGAAGAGTTACTATTAGCTCCGACATGTTGAGTTCAATGTGATGGACATGTTGGGGTTGACCCCACTCGATTGGGACCTCGTATGCTTCAATTGGACACCTGAGTGTTTAAAATGAACTAAGTTTACTAATTTTTTTATATTCTAACTTTGCTTCTAAATGGGAAAAAAGCTCCCGGGGAAGAGTTTTTGGGCATTATCATCTCCGAAACGTCCAGGTCAATGTGATGGACATGTCGAGACTGACCCCACTCAATTTGTACCTCGTATGCTCGAATTGGACACTTGAGTGGTTAAATTTAAATAAGTGTACTAAGTTTGCCTCTTAGCACATAATTTTAAATTGGCATGGAATTTTTGCGCACCATCAACTCCGATACATCCATCTCAATGTGACGGACGTGTCAGGACTGATTCCACTTGGATTGGACCTCGTATGCCCGAATTGGACACCTAAGTGATTAAAATGAACTAAGGTTACTATGTTTGTATTCTAACTTTGCTTCTAAGTGGGAAAAAAGCTCCCGATGAGAAGTTATTGGGCATGATCAGTACCAACACGTCCAAGTCAATATAATGGACACATCGGGACTAACCTCACTCAGTTTGGACCTCGTATGCTCAAATTGGACATTTGGGTGGTTAATTTAACTAAGTGTACTAAGTTTACCTCTAAGCGCATAATTTTCAATTGGCAGGGGATTTTTAGGCACCATCAGCTCTGGGACATTGAGCTCAATGTCACGGACGTATCGAGACTGACCACACTCGGTTTGGACCTCGTGTGCTTGACTTGGACACCTTGGTGCTTAAACTGAACTATGTTCACTAAGTTTGTTTGTATTCTAAGTTTGCTTCAAAGTGGGAGAAAAACTCCCAAGGAAGAGTTTTTGGACACCATCATATCCGGCACATCTAGGTCAATGTGACCGACGTCTCGGGACTGACCACACTCGATTTGCAAAAATGAGACACAAAACTTTATAACATGTATAGGAATATTGAACCTCTTGACTATATAGATAATTATATAATATCTAGTTATGGGGACCTAAGTGTGGAGAATCAACTAGTCGAGAAGGTGTTCAAGCTTGGACTGTATCTCATAGCAAGATTTTCTAGGATGATCATTGTACGTGTTATGAACCAAAAATCCATGTACGACAAGTTCAAAAGTAGACACAAATTTTGGGACATTGATCATTACCATAATATAGGTATAGATAACACCTCCACAAGAACTTATGGGTGAGACGGGTCCAAGATTTTCCATGAATAAATCTCTTAGCCACTTAGCTATCCTGTATTTTGCAGTTCCTAACTAATAGAGCTTTAATTCTTTGCCAATTATAGCATTTGTGCTATGTAATTCATGCTGTAAGATAAGGATCATAAAATCAATTATGCAAATTCCATAATAGAGCTCCAACACTAGCACAAAATCTCACTTTAATACTTGATGATATTTCCTCAAAAAATAATAAAAATAAAAATGAAAAAACTTGCCAGGGACTTCTCTCTCAGGTTCCTAATTAATGGTTTAAACTATCCATGTCTTGGTATCTTTTCAGTTATCACCCACGGCCTGCAGAAAATGAATAAAACAATGAAAGCTAACTGACCATAAAATGGTCAATTCACCAAATATATACAAAAGTATTGATAATCTTCAAATTTATATAAAAATCCATCTGACAGAAGCCAAGATACTGTAAAATTCAGCAAAAAAATAATTTCTTGAATCTAACATTTCAAAGCTACACTTCATTCACATTATGTTGATGAAACAAAGGAAACCATAAAAATAAAAAACTACAAAGTAAGCAACACAAATTGGGACCAAGTTACAAAGGCGCAACAAGAATAGATATCTTCTTGTTGAAGATGTTATAATGTGATTTGGATTCTCCAAAAATTCCCATAATTTCTCGAGGTTCTCTTTACAATCCAACATAATAGTTCCCCTTATGTATGTCTCTGAAGACAAGCTTGGGAAAATACACACTTGTGTTGATATGGTAGTCTGCTTATGTATGAATTCCACAACTATTTTGTGGAAAAGTCTTTCTCCAAATTGTCAATTAACATCAAATGATCATAGCCAATGAGTCTATTCGTAAGTGAAGTTTCCCCTCCTATATCTACTTCTTGCTTTATAGACTTAAATAAACAAATCAATTTTTGAAAAACCAACTAGAATTAGACATTTCAAAGACCAAATCAAAGACAAAAAAATATATTAGATATAGTAAATCAAGAAATACAAGCTTAATTCTAATCTCCATTCTCCAAAAATAATTAAAAAAAATTACCAAATTATGCACACACACACACACACAATGTCGCACACGCATACGCACGCATGCACACACACATACACTCACACACACTATCACATGCGCTCGCACGCTCACACACACACACACACGCACGCATGCACACACACACACAGTCATTTCACACACACAACTGTACGCACGCATACACACACGCTCATAAACACACACACACACACAGTCCTTTGCAGAAGAAGAAGGGAAAGACAGCGCGAACGAAGGGAGACATGGCGATGCGGTGTGTGGCAGCAGCAACGGCTTGAGACTTGGTAGTGGGAGGATGGCATTGGGCGTAGGGAGAAGGAGTGAGGAGCAGGCGGGAGGAGTAGGCCAGGAGGAGCAGGGAGGAGCAAAGAGGAGATGGTAGGAGCATGACCGCGTGGGTGGAAGGAGGGAATTTGGGGAAATTTGGGAAAAATATGGGTTAAGGGATGTATGGTTTATAGTATTAGTGACGGTTTTAAAATGGCCACTAATACTTATAAAAACAACACTAATAACAGAGTATTAGTGAAGGTTTTAAAACCGTCACTAATAGTCTACCATTTACATTTAAACTTAAACATGTTGTACCAATTAGGGGTGAGCATAAACCGAGGAAACCCAAATTAACTGACTAATTTTGATCGATTTGGTTTGGTCAAGAAATAGGGTCGGTTTGATTCAGTTACGGTTTTGCCAATTTTTTGTAAATTAGTTATCAGTTTGGTTAATAGAAATTTTTATTTGGATAAACGAATTAATAATTAATCAGAAATTTAAATATAAATTAAAGCTACTCTCAAGTGTTATGAGATCGAGAGCGAATTCAAGAACTGCAGTTGCTAATGACAGAAGAATGAAACTGACAATAATCCTCTATGCTTTCTCCACATACTATTGCCATCAATGGCTTGTTGACATCTTCAAGATCATAAAATTCAATCTCTGACTGCTTGCTATTTCTTTGAAGAACAAATAACATACAAAAAGAAATAGCGGTTTAGTAAAGGACCAAGGACAAAGGAAGTTACCCTTTGAAGATAAATCCAAACAAATCGAGATCCTATTTTTAATCCTAGAACTTATGTCATACCAAAAAACACAACATGGAAATGAACCCTTTAGTGACTAATTTATATTTTATTAATTTTATTAATAAAATTAATAGATGAGCTGCTTAATTAAGCAGCATGATTAGTGATGATTCTAAAAACTGTCACTAATATAAAGACTATTAGTGACGATATTTCTTCTTGGACAATATCAGCAATAGTTCTTATCTGTCCATTGCTACAAAGATAGTCTCATACTTGCTCATATGAATTGTAATCATCTTCACGAGCAACACACTTATGCATAGATATTTGAATGAAGCTATTTCTTAATTTCGTGAATCCCATTCCTTTTTAGTACTGTGATAATGAACAGCTTCAAAAGATCTCTCAAACTTTATTGCATTTCAAAAACCAGTTCCATGAAAGGTGGCTTGAATCCTACTCTCAGCTCGTTTCTCTCTACCACCACTAAGCACTGCATAATGAAAAGGCATTCTGCATTCTGTTAGCATTGTAGCAACACTGAATGAGGATTATGAGAAGGACCCTTCTCTACCGGCACGACTACTACAGAATCTTATTATGGCTTAGCTACAGCGGATACGGACCTCGATTCCTCCACTCAGACGGCTCCTGGTACTCCGTATATATGTCTTGTTAATTCAAGTGTAATCCCAAGAGGGGGTGAATTGGGTATTGTAAAAATCTTTTAGTTTATTTTACCACTTAATCCCTATTTCAATTTTTAAAAAATTAATTGCAGAGGCTTGAAATTAATTCAAATTATTATCTCAATAAATTATATTTTATTCAATTAATTATCAAGTGTGTATAATATAAATCAACATACAAACATGCAAAAGCTGATAATGAAATGCAAGCGAAAATTAAAAAGATAAGGGAAGAGAGAAGGCAAACAAGATTTTACGAGGTTCAGCCAACTCGGTCTACATCCTCGTCTTGAGCAACCCACTCAATGATTACTCTAAATCCCTGCTCCTTTAATCAAGACAAAGCTTCCCTTACAATCCACTGCTTACAAGAGGCGCAACTTTCTCCTTGCCTGGTTCCCAACCCGAACCGTGGTTACAATATAAAATTTCAAATCTGCAAAAACTCAATATTGCTTCTAACAAATCTAGTGAGTACAATGGAAAACCTAACACATATTCATATGATAAAACTTGAAGCTCAGTATGTATGTAACGATGATATCGTTATATGAATGTTATGCTTTACAAACTAATCCTTTAAATCAATACCTCCCAAATATGATTTTATAAATAAATGCTTTGGAGAAAAAATAAATTTTTATTTCAAAATACTTTAAGCAAGATTAGAAAACAAGATCCTTTCAAAAATAATCTTTGATAATGCGCAAATCTATATTCTTGCTATCAATAATCTGAAACGTTAGATCTTTGAATAAATAAACAACTTTGAATATAGCAAAGATTTAAGCACTATGTTTGAAAAATAATATCCCTCAATAATATGTGTTTAGAGGTTCTTAGGATTTGCAATCAAATAATTCTTACACTAATAAAATAGCAACCCTTTGAATGAAGATATATTTAAAACTTTCTTCAAGATTTTAGTTTTAAATAAAAGCTTTTCTCAAGTAGTGATCTTCTACAAATATATATAGATAATAACTCAAGATCAACTTCTCAAAATGAATATTCAATGATAAGTTTATGAGATGAAAAACTTTTTGAGAACAAGCAAACACTTAGTTTAATCACCAAACCTCAATACCAAAATTGTTTGCACAATAGTTGTTGGAACCTCTTTTGAAAATCAACATAGCCCAAGCTTTAATATGATGTAAATGCTTTGAAATCATAGACAAGAGCTTAGCAATAAGTACGCTTTGAAATCGTAGACAAGAGCTTAGCAATAAGTTCAACAATGTTTAGAGATGTGTATAGGTTCAAGGCTCCCAATTCTATTACTAAAAATTTGAGGCATTAGGGTTTAGAGGTTGATTATATCAGTAATCTCTGTCTTAGGATAAGTCGTGACCGTTGGATCAATTTGATCAAGTGTATAACCCACGTGTTCTCTCGCTAAAGATCATATTTTTAAACTTCCCGCAGTCTCAGACGACTAAAGATTCGGGTTCAGACGTCTGATGTTCCTTAAAGCACTAAAAATTATAGTCTAGACACAAGGTCAGATGACTGAACTGAGGTTTCAATCTTCTGAAGTCCCTAGTTCAGACGACTGGACTAAAGGTTCAGACGTATGAGGATGTTCTTCCTGTTCTATGTTTCAACAATTAAATCTTCAGATGACTAAACTAATTCTTCAGTATTTTGAGGAAATTCTTCAGACGTCTAAAGAAAAACTTCAGTCGTTTGAAGTTGAATCTTCATACTTCTAAGGGTAATCCTCAATCATCTGGGCATACCCAATTCAGAAATTTCAATTTAGTTTTTCAAAATCATTTGAGCTCTCTTACTTTAACCTCTTATAAAACATTTTCCAAGGTTTAAAAATAAGTTCTCTAAATTCATATTTAACCCTAGAAGATTTTCATGAGATGCATGTGTATATATTTTGAGCTTCTAACTATATCATATATAATATGCACATGCATCAATTATAAATACCCACTCCCATGACGATCTTGAACTTGATGCTTGCATAAGATGCTTGCATCTTCATTCTTCTACTCTTCTTAGTTCCATAGCTTGTGCCAGGTTATATATATATATGCTTTAATCTTCATGACTTCCACGACTTCATCACCTTTTGTGCATGCTAAGTAATATTCCTGCTCTCATTCTCAATGCACGGATCAAATACCAAGTGATTTTTCATTATCAAAATAGGATTGGACTCATAGAGTCAACATGTCTGGTTCACTATCAATGACATATCTTCCATTTTTTTTTGTCCAATATATTAAGAATAATCTCAATCCATGGCCAGACATATAGATCTTTCCTTTATATTTGAAAGAGGTTGCTTCTATTAGGAAAAGTGAGAAAAGATCTTCAAGACCTGATTCATTCAAGAAGCTAAAATTAAGCAATGCTTCTATGAAGCCTTTGCACATTAATAATGCAAAGTTTGTCTCAAAGAAACTAAAAAAATCTTTCGTAGATGATGAAAGTGGGACTTCCTTGGGGGAAAAGCTATATAATATGATGCGCAAGGGCTTTGCGAGCAGGAAACCTAGGACATGCACTTCTCGTTGTATTTTATCTTCAACTCATTCTGATTCTCATTTGTGGTATCAAGTTGCTTACTGGAAAATATCAATAGCTCTTTTTATCTGTCCACTTCTCTCATGAAGTAAGAGTGGAATCCACTGATAAGAAGGGTGAATATACCATCCTTCCCAGGAAAGGTGAAGTTTGGGCATTATACAAGCATTGAATGGCTGAAAGAACATGTTTTGACTTGAAAATATATGAATATGACATATTGGAAGTTGTTGAAGAAAATGATCTTTGGAGGAAAGTCTTTGTACTAGAGCATGTCTTTGGTTTTAACTCGGTTTTCAAGACTCAAGTAAGAGATGGTTTTGGGGGATGACACCCAGTGGTACGTAATGGAAATCCTTGAGCGCTGCGTGCTTTGGAAAGTAGAATGATTTTGGGGATGACACCCAGGTTACTTAGAATCTGTTTGGATACCTGACCAATATATCATGGGTTGAATCATGTATCATCTGTCTTTTAAATTGCTTGTTCAAAATGTACATGATTTTGGGTAGCATTGGTTTTGTTGGCAATGCATTTTGGCCATTGAGGTCATGACATAGAACACTAATGGCGACACCAATTTCGTTTGTTTGACACAATGTGGTGATTCCTTGGCCATCTTTGTCTTTGTGGGAAGCCCTTATCTTTAGGTTTTGATTTTTTGTAAGCATTAGATGATTATTAGTGATAGTTCCATAAACGTTACTAATACAAGCCAAGACTATTAGTGACAGTTTAAAAAATTTATCGATAATAATATTCTATTAGTAACAATTCTCATAAATCGTCACTAATATAGTTGACTTTACCTAGTCAACAAATGCATTATTAGTCACGGTTTGGCAAACCATTACTATTACAAGCCTATTAGTGACGGTTTCCATAAATCGTCACTAATAACAAACTATTAGTGTTGGTTATTCTAAATCGTCACTAATATAGTTAAATAAATAATTTTTATATTTTTAAAATTAAAAGACTTTTAGAGACGGTTTAGCAAATTCGTTGCTAATAATACGATATTAGTAACAATTCTAAAGAACCATCACTACTTATGTTGACTTTTTCACAGTTAACAAAAGAATTATTAGTGACGATTATATAAATTGTTACTAATAAAAGACTATTAGTGACAGCTTAGAAAAACTGTGACTAATAATGCATTAATAGTAACGATTTTAGGAACCATTACTAATAATACATTATTAGTGACGATTATCTAACCGTCACTAATAAGTGGCTTTTAGTGACGCTTTGATGTCATCACTAATACTCCAAAAGACGTCGCTAATATTTTCTCGAGTTAGTTTTCGCGTGAAAAGTGGTTTCCCATGATGGTTCGATGGGAACATTTGGGTTTTAGTGATGAAAGTATTAGTGACGGTTGCTATTTCGTTACTAAAAGTTCCTTATAAGTGATGGTTCTCCAAATCATCACTAATACTTACACTAGTAGCGACGGTTTCTAAAAATCGTCACTAATAAGACACTTTAAGTGATGAAATTGAGACCGTCACTAATACTTTCGTCACTAAAAATTAGTTTTTTTGTAGTGATAATGGAACACAAATTCACTCCTCAAGCATTCTCGTTGCTTGTTTTAGTTGAGCCTAACTATAATTATGGTCATTCCCCTACATAAAAGAGTTTTACTTTGGAAGCAAAAATTATACACCTTATCATCACTTACAACATCTTTCCTAGGATCGGATCCAAGGATCACATGTCATTTTTGGATTGTTTCGTGATGTGGTGCCTATATATTGGAAAATGGTTATATATGCCCTCTCTCATTATAAAATGGATAATAGCTAAAGAAGAGACCCGTAGAGTCATTCTTCCTTATGGAGGGGCTCTCAACCTAATTTTTGACCATCTTGGTTTAACGGGTCCTTCCACTTTTTTTATTAAGAGAAAAACCTCAGACAAATTCTCATCAACCACCATCAAACTAATGGGATATGAGCATGCTGGAGTACTTGTTTGGATCCCCAAATACCGACCACCTTCGAGAGATGATTTAAATGTATGAATGGAGGAACGTTAGGATGATCCACAGTTGCTCCAATTGGTACAATTGTTGCTCCTCTTGATTATGCCACCATCCTAGGTACTCTTCGAGATTTTTTCCAGTATATGGACTTCCAATTTGATGATATACAGTGAGATTTCCATTCAAATTTTCGTTTAATCAATCTGCGCCTCACCATGATTGAGAACCACACTAGTACTACTTCCTCATCTAAAGGGAAAGCACCCATGGAGGAAAGCTCGAGTGAATAAGAGGACAAAGAGGATGAGAACTCTTTAGGTGGTGATGATATATATGAGGATTAGATGAGCTTTTTCGTTAGATATTACGAGAAAGATTTTTTAAAATCCATGTATTTGATTGTACCTTGTTGGTACTTGTTTTTTTATCTTCTTGTGAAAAAAAGCTTTTTGATGTTTACTTGTTTTGTATTTTGAATCTGTTGAAAATAGCTTTTTATGTATGCTTAATGATGTTCATATACATATGTTCTATTAGCAACATTTATGAATTCTATATTGGATATGTTGATCTGCTGAATGTTGATTGTGACCTTTTGCTGATGGTCATATCTTTGTGAACTGCATGCTGGTTGTTGGTTTTTGCTATCTATTTGCAAGGCTATGATGTACTGCTTAATCTTTGTTGAAATTCTTTTTATTGATGTCCAAAGGGGGAGAATACGAAAAATGAATAATATTTTTGCATTTGTATTTTTCAAGTATTTTTCAAAGGGGGAGAATAACTTATTTTTGTATTTTCCAATGGGGGAGAATAATGAAATTGTCTACATATGGAAAATGGCAAAATAGTATTTTTGATTATAAAATACCTTTTTAATTTTAAGTTGAAAAAGGGATTTTTTTTTTTTTTTTTGAAAAAGATAGAATTTAATCACAATTGAACTTGAACAAAGATGTCTACATTGATTATTTTTTTTTATGTTTTATGCTTATTGTGATGGGGAGCCTTATCAAGGCTATTTCATTTTGCTTCTTGTTTGTCATCATCAAAAAGAGGGATATTAATGTTGGCCTAACAAAGCTTAATCTTGTTTTGATAATTACAAACTAAAGGATTTGATTATGCTATCAAGTGTATTTACATGTATTATAGCTTACAAGCATAATGAATGATGTTCAAACGTAAAGTCATGAAGAGCACAAGTAAAATGAAGAATGGCTATTGAAGAAAATCTTGGACGACTATCAAGCTTAAAGACATGAATCATTAGATAGTATTCCATGTGTAAATTGTAAAATAAGTCTCATGTAAGTACTTCTCAATTTATGTTTGTTGTGAAGCTCTTTGGATTAATTATTGGACCTAAATACCTTTTCTAATATTGGAAAATATTTTTGACAAAGTCCAAATATCATTTCAAAAGGATACAAATAAGTTTTGGAATATAAAAGACAAAGATATTGAATTTCGGGCTGTACGGGTGCCTAAGGCTTATGCTTAGTCGACCGAATGCACGAGTTTGAACAAACAGGTCTAGCATTAGAGAATTCAGGTGACCGAACCTATGGTTCTGTCAATCGAATGGCTACTGCCATTGTTAAAGTCCAAACAATGTTGGCTTGGGCGACCGACCTAAGGATTCATGCGACCAAACGTAAAGTTTAGTCGACCGAAAGACTACTGCTTGATTCGAAATTCATAATTTTAATTGGTTCAAGCGACTGAACTCCCAATTTAGTCGACAAAAGCACGCGATATATTTTGTGAATAGTGCGATATCTTTCCAATTTTGAAATATATTGTTACCAAAACTTGCAGAAACCGTCAAAATTCAAACCTAACTATAAAAGGTTAACCATAATCGTGTTAAGGCAGCAACCATATAGCAAGAAAGCACATTGATTTTACATTTGAAAAACTATTGTACTCCATTTCCTTCTGCTGAAAATATTTTCTAGTTTTATACTTCAACGTGCAAAGTTTTCAATCCATAAAACTAAGCTTATCTCTTGAGCTTCAAAGCAAATATATTTTTGAGAGTATCATAGTGACTTTTACGTGTACAAATATGCTCTATTGAGAGAGTTTTTACTTGTACAAATCAGTTGTTGATTTATTTGTGAACTAAGGATTCTGGTCGTGAATCGTTGACAAGTAAGAGGGTTGTTCATCCTTGAGAGGTGTCTCCGCCTACTAAAGGAGAGAGGTGCTCCACCTATTAAATGGAGAGAGATGCTCCACCTATCGAACGAACGGATTAGTTAAATCTTCATAGCAAGTTACTTAAGACAAGGATGAAGGCACGGTTGCCGAACCTTGTAAAAAAATTTTGTGTCACTCTTTCCCTTATCTTTTTACTTTTCAAGCATATTTATATTTAAGTATAGTTGTTGTATATGCTATGAATGGTTCGTTTAAATTTAAGAATATTGTGAATGTTGTGAAATATTTAAATATCCATTTTAGTCAAACTCTACTGAAGTTACTCTTTTAAGTTTGATTAAATCTGTTGATATTGTATTGTATCTTAGGACTAGAGGAGCCTATGGGTGGGCTTGATACACGTGGGTGAACACCAACTTGAACAAAAAGTTTAAGCCTATTGGGTCTTGGGCCCAACCATGTATATAAACACCCATCATCCACTATAATTTTTCAATGTGGGACAAGCTCATAAGTGGAATTCTCCACAATCTCCCCCCTCACTTGTGAGTTCCAGCTGCTCCCCCTTGAACGGAAACCGTCTCCCTTTTGGGATAATTCTCCAAAATTTGCTCAAGTGGGCCTTACGTGCGTCAAACTACATTCTACGTGCCTTCAAACCAATCCTACCTCTCATGTCTTGACCCTATTCAGATCCATCTGCAGCCTAAATGATCCTTATTGGCCTCAATCACACACTTGGTCCTCCAACTGTTAGCACGTCAGGAGAATTAACTTCCTGTCTCAACTTTTATGATGTCGCTCACCTAGAGTTACGAACCGTTGGCTCTGATACCACTTGTTAGGACCAGAGGAGCCTATGAGTGGGCTTGATAAACATGGGTGAACACGAACTTTGCCCAAAAGCTTAAGCGTATTGGGTCTTGGGCCCAACCATGTATATAAGCACCCATCATCCGCTCTAATTTTTCAATGTGGGATAAGCTCACAAGTGGAATTCTCAACATTGTATTGATTCATTATTTACTCAAGCTTTAACATAAATCTTAGTGTGGCTGAGTATATTCATTATTGACATTGATCTGCAGCAAGCATTATCCATATTTTGAGATTGATTACATACTGATATATAAGTTCAAGTTTTCTCATATTTAGGAATATTGATATTGGTATAGTTGTTAACTAGAAATAGTTTTGTGGTGGGTTAAAATATTTAGGGCAAGTGTTACATAAGTTTTAAAATTGTTTAAGCTCCCACACTAAAATACCAAATTCACCCTCCCCTTGGGATTACACCTTTAACTTACAATGTTAAAACTTGATATACATTGTTGCCCCACAACCTAAAAATTTAAAGTGGTAATCTAACAAGAACTTTGTTGGAAACTATCATACATACATACATATATATATATATATATATATTCCATTTTTATCGATGGCGACAAAAGAAAAATAAAAAATTCATCCAAATCAGCAATGAAAAATTCAAATCAAGCCTTGAAAAAATAAGAATCAATACTTCAAAATGAATGGAATTCAGCGAAGGTGAGCGGCAGCAACGCCGAGTGGCAGCGAAGGCAAGCGACAGCAACGACGAGAGGCAGCGAAGGCAAACAACAACATTGGCGAGTAGTAGCGAAGGCAAGTGGCAACAACGGTGAGCGACAATGACGACAAGCGGCAGCAAGTGGCACAGACGGCGAGTGGTAGCGAAGGCACGAGATAGGGACAACAGGTAACAATAAGAGGTAGGGAGAGGAAGCGATAGGATGAGATGAACAAGGTTTGGGATTCACACGCAGAATTTTGGGGGAGGGGAAAAACGGGATATTTGAGAAGCTTTTTAGTGATGATTTTGAAACCATTAATGATGCATTTTTCATATATATATATATATATATTTTTTTTATTTAGAAAAAATGTTAACTAATCGTGATGGAAATGATCCGTCACTAAAACTAAATAGTTGTAACGGAATCTAATCCGTCACTAATATATAACAACTGAGACTTTTAGTGATAGTTTCGAACATTCCCTAAAAGTAAACTACTAGCAACCCATCATTTTCATCACTAATAATCCTCAATACCGTTACTAATATATTGGCGCCATGGTTAGAGTGAAAAAACGTACGTTTAGTGATGAAAAGTATTAGTGATGCACCAGAAATTGTCACTAATAATGCATTATTCGTGACTGATGCAAATTTCATCACTAATAATTTTTGTTTTAGTGACAAATTTTTGTTTCATTACTAATAAAACACTATTAGTGAAGGTTTTCGATGCGTCACTGATACTTTCATCACTAAAAAAAACAATTTTTTGTAGTGAGAAAACAATGGGATGCAAACTTTTTTCCTTATCTCTGAAAAACAAGGGGTATATTGGTTTTCTTGATCTTCGTTAAAATAAGGGGGATAAAAAAATATCAAGGTGTTTTGCCTCTAGAGAGTAGACATAGATCAGTTGCCGAACTAATATAAAATGAATTTGCATTTCTCTTCCCTTCACTCTTTTGATTTTAGTGTTCTATATTTGTATATTTACTTTTTTGGTTTAATTTGATTTAAATTTTATATCAATCACTTTTAATTTTTATTAAACCCAATTTACCCTCAGCACCCGGCACACCCCCCCCCCCCACCGCGCGCTACTACTTGGATTGTCACTTGGGCCAACATTAAAAATTGTTAAACACTTGCAAATGAAAAAAATTCTAAAATTGGTAATCTCATGACATGTTATTTTTAGAACTAAATTGTCCCCCTTATTTTGGCCAATTGGGCCTTATTAATAATAATATTATATAATATTAAAAATATAAAGGGATAAAAAAATAGAAGTAAAAATTATGATTCATTGAATTTTTTTTATTTGTTAAGATTTTTAACTAGGACATTAATTTAATTTGCTATATATTCTTAGGAAGTGCAAATCCCAAAGAACTCGATAGATAGACCTACTTGCCTATCTATTTTGGAAAACTCACTTACATCCCCTAAACTATATCATTCATTACAACTATCCCCTTAAAGTTTTACTTGCACCCCCTAAACTATTGAAGGTGGTAATGAAGTTAGCATCCATTTACTAAAATAATAGAAATATTTAATATGTTTTTGTTTTAATTTTACTCCATTTAGTATGGTGGCAACTTTTTCAATGGCAATAATCGAACAACATTTTCTATCTCCATATGCTTAGTAATATATTTCTTTTCTTCAATGTCACTTCACTACATGCTCTAAAAAAGGGTTTTATTGTTTTTGTATTTTTTTTAACTCTTATAGCTTTTAGAACCTTAGTACCCAAAATGTTGCCGTTTTCTTTCTAACTAGAAATTACAGGAAAAATACTCTTATGGTTAGAAACCACCTGTAAATGTTATTAATTTATGATGCTATATAATAGAACATTTGTTGTGAAATTTTGTGCTATGTATAGAATGTATTAAAAATTTATAAATGATAAAAATTAATCATTTTCATTAAGATTAGATTATATTTTTATGAAGTTTTTTGAGTAGTAAATTTTGATTTCAAAAGATATGTGAATAGGTAAAGATTGCAATATATAGTACATGTTAATGTTTTATTAATGTATACTCTACTACCTATGCAATGCAAGTATAGTATATTTTTACTATTTAGAATTAATTATTTAATTCCATAAAACTTTATCTTCTTTTTTTAATTCCTACAATCAATAAATTTTTTTCCATGTTTTAACATATTATTTCTTGTCTTTTTTCCCCTTATGACATCTTTGTCACACTCATATAATAAAAAATTTATTAATGATAACATTCTTTAGACCTACAATGGTAATTGTCTTAAAAAAATACCAACCATTCCAGTGATGTATAAATAATAATAATTTTTTATATTTGACATTGTTATTAACATAAGGAATTTTTTTGCAAGCATGAAAATAGTTTTGAGGGGAGGAGGGGGAGGAGGGAGAAGGAAGTGTAAGTGTCACTTTTAGAATTTTAAGGGGCCATTTGTAGTAAATGATATAGTTTAAGGGGTAAATTAAATCCCCACATTTTATTAGATCTAGGTTATTATAAATTGCAGAAGAAGAGAAGTTGTGACCAATTTATTTTTTAACATTATCTTAGATCTATCTCTTAATTTGTAATCATTTAATTTTCAGTAATTTTCTGTAATGATTAAAGACCCACCCGTTTAATTTTAAAAATAGTTTTCATTTTTCATTTTATTTTTTCAGAAAATTACATAAAAGTTAGCAAAATTTTCATTTCTACAACATTTGTGTGAAATAAACGAATGGCAGTAAATGATTTTGATGCTATTTGCTTGTGAAAATAGTTCTAATTTTTAAAATTTTTAAAATAATTATAAAAATGCTACCTTGTTTTTCAATTTTTCAAATTTATATATAAAAGTTGGAAAACATTTTTTTTTTCATTACTTTTCAAGATTTCCAACTCTTACTTTTGTATTGAAGCAAGGAATTCAGATCCTCAACTTTCATTTACGTAGATTATGTATATACTTTCTTCTAAATTCACATAAATCTAAATTCAAGCTCCAAAATCCAGATTCCAAATATTATCTTTTATAAAATATAAAAAATTATTACTTTTGTGATTATTTTATAATCTAAAAATTTACTTTACACGTTTAAATAAACTCCTCAATTTTTTTTTTAATATGAATTTTTAAAAAATAAAAATTAGCTAAAAATTTTATATTTCTTTGAAAAATAAAGTATAAAAAAATAGAAAATTTTCATAACTAAATAGGCACTTAGTTTTCCTTACAATCATCCTTAAATTTCCAAAGGTATATGTCCATTTTATTAGTTTAAATCTTCATTGTAACCATTCGTCTAGAAGTTTCAGTAACAAAACCTCTTTGTTAGAATTGGTGTATTCCCAAGAGGGGGGATGAATTAGAATTTTAAACTTTTCTCTTAAGTTAAATCAGAAATCAATATGATTTACCTACTTAGGGTCTTTCTATTCAATCCCAAATGCACAAGTAGATATAATGTACAGAAATTTAAATCATGCGCATCATTCACACTATAACATACACGTGTGGTAAATATAGAGTGCAGAAACATAAACAAACACACAATATGTTATCGGGGTTCAGCCAATTGTGCCTACGTCCTCGCCTCTAGATCGCAAGTCCGAGAATTCCACTAAAGGCTCACTTAAGGGTGGAGTGGCACTGATTACAAACCAGGTCAATTAGCACAAGGTTGACCTCAACCTTTATAACCATGTCAATTAGCGGGGTTAACCTCAACCTACACGCCTTAACATGATGGCGCACCTAACTTTCCTAACTGGGTTTAAGCCAATCCGAGACTATTTCCAAGGGCTAGTCTCCCTTTTTAGGCCCATGCCTGGAAATACAATAGATTTGAAATACAATCAAATGGTACAGTGATTGTGCTTTCGTGCAGAGTAGATATGTACCCAGTTACGCGCAATCACATACACCACCAATAAGATATAATAAGTAAGTTCAGTGTGGTCTTAAGATCTCTACTCTCAAATAGATTTACTATCGGTGTAATTAGTGCGTGAGAGTGTAAACCAGTATAATCTTTGTGTCACAAAATGTATTCAATCTAAGTGCTCAAACAAAGATATTTACCAAACAATATATATATATATATATATATATATTTCAATCAGCAAATTTTCTCAATAGTATGATGCTCAAGTAATATACGAGTTTGGTTTGCAAAAGATATATAATCTTTATATTCAACAAATAATATATTAGTCAATGAATATTGCGACAAAGATCAATATCACATAAATAAATATCTTTTCAAAGTTATATCAAAATAAATCTCACACAATATTTGGAAATGTTTTGAAGAGATTTTGCAATCCAAAAGAAAATACAAACTTCACAAGATATTGCAATGAATGTGCAATACTCGGAAGTTTAATATAAGTTTTCTTAGGAGAGACTCATTAACAAAGTCCCCTAAGAAAACCTAGGTTTAGCTCTCAAGAAAATCGAATCAATCAAACAAAGCAAGGAGAGCAAACCTATAGAACAACTACACTTAAACACACTTACAAAGAAGTTTGAGTAGTAAGATTAGGTAAGAATAAGTGTAAGAGGCTAAAAAATGAGTATTATAAGTTTTTGAATTTTCAAAAAATTTTCCCTATTCAAATATGCTAATCTCTTACTAATTTTTGCAAATAACAGGCTACATATAGAGATTGGAAGAATTATAGCCGTTAGGACATGTAGGGAATAATTTAAAAAGTTTTAATGATTTTTTAATTATTTTAACCCTATTTTAGTAAGTTAACCACGGTAAAAAAATAGGGCAACCCGAGAACATCTGTCGACCAAAAACACTTTCGGTTGACCCTAGTTCATATAGTTCAATCGATTAGGCCAAAAATGAATTGGGGACTCGGTCGACCGGATATATGTGTCAAGGGCAATTTTTCCGAGGTTCGGTTGACTAGGAGAAAAATGAACTATATGGTCGGTCGACGGCGATAGGCGATTTTTCCAATCAACGCAGTTCGGTCGACCGGGAGATTTTGAACTAGATGGTTCGATTGACCAGACCGTTGGGGCATCTTCCGAGGACCCTTGGTTGACCAGGTTGGTACAATACAAAAATGTCTCGGTCGACCAGGAAGTCAAACTGATGACTTCAGGAGTGTTCGGTCGACTAGGTCATTTTGGACTACAAGAATTCGGTCGACCGCGGCAGAATGAACTGTGTGTGTCCGTCGACCGAAAGTGCACATTTTGTGCATTTCGGTCCTATTTCATCCAACAATCACCCTATTTCAAATAATCAAACATGTGTATGCATGAGTAAGTGTCATGAGGTCTTTTCTAGGTTCTTTTTTAAGACACCGAAAAAATCCGGTGTCGATCGACCTTCGGTCAACCGAAGGGTAATCCCTAAGGCCTTTCTAAGGTCATTTTCATTTCGAACTTACCTATTAAATCATGCAGATGATGCATGCAATTATTACAAAGCCATAAGCCTTAATTACTATTACAAACCAATTATACGAATGAATTATATATTACAACACAAAGTAATTGGGTCTTCAATCTTTACTTGCTCTTTGTGCATTGAAATCTGTCAATTTGAGTTCATGGACATAATCTCAAACACCCATTAGATATAATAGGTATTTGTCAGTATCAAAACCGGGCGCAACCTATAAGTTCAACACTCTCTCTTTCCCACCCTCCCTCCTAAGTTAAAGTTGACAATGCTCGCTCTCTCTCTCTCTCTCTCTCTCTCTCTCTCTCTCTCTCTCTCTCTCTCTTTCTCTCTCTCTCTCCTTATTTTCATGTAAATTCCTTATTTTATATATATATATATATATATATATATATATTTTAAAGAATGACGACATCTCTATTTATTTATTGATAACCCTCACTTTTGGCGAAAGAATACCGTGGTTACAAGCCAAGCAAAAGGAGATTACAAAGACAAAATTTTAAAGGCCTCCCCAACAAAAAAACAACACCCACATCCTACCCAAAAACCGAGTTACAAGTCCAACCAAACCAAAACAAAACAAGGAGTTACAAAAAACAAACCTCACGCAACAAAACAAACAAAAGATAAATAACATAAAACATAAACCAATACCAACAAGAAATCAGTTAAACATACCTTATATAAGTTGTACCCATCTTCTCCAGTTTATACAAACCATTAATAATTCTAGGGAGTTGACCACTATATGTAAATTCCTTATTATATGTATTTTGTATGATTTGATAATTCGAGTTAAGGATGGAGTGGTCAATTTTTGTAACATTGATATGATTTTAATATTTTTGAAGTCTATACTAACTTCATGAATATATGGTGGCATGACTTTGCGTGATGCAAACATAATATTATTTATTTGAATTTATATTTAATAATATTAATTGTAACAATCCTAAAAATAATATGCATGATAGTGTAAAAATAAATAAATAATTAATTAATAATAATTATTAATTAAATAATATAATATCTTATAATAATATATTAATATAATATAATAGTATAATATTTTATATATATATATACATTACTTTCGTGAAGAATCACCAAAGTAAGAGATAGAGATACCCCCTCACAAACACACACACACTCTCTCTCCCTCTCTCACCTTCTCTCTGTTTCTCTCCACACTCTCTCTGTCTCTCTCGCAATTTCTCGGCCAAACTTGCGTTAATTGAAGAACGAAAAGTATCTTTCGGTTCCAATTATGCCCACCAAGGATTTGATCGGGAAGATTTCGTCGTTTGTGCGTTGTAGGCACCAATCCAAAGTTAGAGTAAGTGGACTAGATTATGTTTGGTCTGTTTTAGAATATCCCCAATTAAAGTTGAATATGTGAATTTAATTAGATTTATGTTATTTAGAATATGTCTAATTTAAATTGAGTATGTGAAATTAATTATCTTTATGTTCATATTTTATTTAAAAATATGTTTTATTTTAATTGATTACGTAAATTTAATTATTTCCATATGCCTGGGTTTTTGGAAAATTTTTGGAATTAAATTAAACTGTAGGAATTTGATCATATTTGGGTATTTAAATATATTGGAGAATTAAATCTAAAAACGGGGAGTTGTTCATACCCACGTTTTAATTAAATATACCGATTATATATATATTTTTTGAAAATTTTGTAATTAATTTTATCAAAATTATAATTATTGAATAAATTGTGTGACATGAATTTATTTAATTTTGTTGCCTAATTGACCAAATTGGAATTTTATGGAGTTATATTTGAGATGTACTTGATTTGTAATATTGATGAGATTTATGACGAATTATATGTTGAGAAAATGATGAAGTTATGATGCTGTTATATTATGTAAATTTCATTATATGTTCTAAGAAACTTGATGGACCAATGGATGCTCGGTACCGTAACTACAGATGAGAATCAGTGCAGCCACACTGTTGTGAAAGCTAGTGTTGGCAGTGGATAGTAAGTTTGGCTTGAGAAGGGTTGTATCCACCTATTTTTGGATTAGGATGTAGTACGCAAACTGATTTTACAGACATGAACTTTTGACTTAATTTTGGTGGACCAACAAATACTAAGTCCAATCCTCGGACCACACAACTTGTCATGGGGGTTAAAAATGTCTTTAGTCCAAAATGAGAGGTTCTTTAATACATATTTGTAGATTTATGTAATTGGGGTTATTATTGAGCCGGAGTTATTATCTGAAGGAAAATAAGTTTTTTTTTTTTTTTTACAATATAGGTGTGAGTTACATTTTATAAATGTTATTTTTATTTAAAGTTAAATTAATGGACGTATTTTGCTTACATAAAAATTCAGTTTTGCTACATACTAATAATAATCTATTCCATCTTACTGAGAAGTGTCTCACCTAATTGTTATTAAACATTTCAGATACCTTGAGGAACATAACCGAAATCAGTGTAGCGTAGCGGAAGCATGGGTGAGATTAGAAACAGTGGTTTGGATTAAATATTAAATGTGTTATTTTTGGTATATTTTAGAATTTCTAAGGATGTATTAAATTGATATTAGAGATATTGTTGTATAAAGATTTTTAGTACTCTGATAAATATATATTTGAGGTCTTCTACTATATAAAATTCGGGTTACTATAGTTGGTATTACAGTATAAAATTTTGGGTCACTTCATTAATTATCAAAAAAACTTTCTAATACTTTTTTATATAACTAATGAAAGGTTAAGTCCAAAAAGTAATCATTTAATTGAATAATTTAAAATCATATATAGTTGTGGATAAAAATGGTTAAAAGATAGTTTAAGTATGCATTTTTTTATCAAAATAATAAAATTTAATAGGAAGATACAAAAAATTTCAAGATAAGTAAAATAATATAAAGTTAACATTATTTAGAAGAAAAATTTAGATTTTGAAGGATTCAAGTAAATTAATGAAGTAATAGTACATCTTATATGTTCCTTAAGGTGACAAAAAGAGAACATAGTGATATGAATCATTATCGAATATTTGCTGGCGCCCATAAACATATGCTTCGAAGATTAGGATGTATGTTAGGTCATCCAATGCTGATGATTTTCTTTCCACCCCCGTTGAGGTTTCTCTAAGATTCTTTTATATATCCCTTCTAAAGTTTTAGTCTTCCTCTCTGACTTTCCCCTAGAAATAAAATTCTAACAATAGATAATCTTCAAAAAAGGGGTTGGTTGCTACCAACAATATGTTTTTTGAGTAAATAAGATAAGGAATTTACTGCGTATATTCTTATTCATTGTAGTTTCAGCAAGTAGGTTAATAATGTATATGGGTTGGTATTAGCTTGGAATATAATGAGTAGGGAACATACTAGAAGATTCAGAGGTTCAATTCCCATAGAAATCACTTGAAAACTTTGGAGGGAGAGAAACTCAAGGATTTTTTAGGACAAATCCTCATCTCCTTACGAGGTCAATCAGAAAGCTTTAAACAAATTAATTCTCAATCTAATTCAAGTTTGTAAAACATGGAATGGAATGATTTTTCTATTTTCTCTTCAACCATTGGTCTATAAATTCAGGTTTCCTTGCTGTTGTATCTATGCTTTGCTCCTTTGGATATTTTTGCTCCTTTTCTTTTTTCTTCTATAAGCTGTGTGTATCCTCTTGTTGGGCCTTTGCATCTATACTTTTATATCCCTTTAGTTTCACAAGCTCCTTGATAGTGAACTAGTTTCTTTACAAATTAATGATCTTCTTCTTACCTTTAAAAACAAATATAAACATAGGGATGGGTGTAGTGATGCTACAATGCCTATGTCTTTCTATTGCACCGACTGTAGCAATTGTTTTGCATAAATATGTTTATAATTAACTCTTGCATGTCTCTTAACTCTTGATACATATTCAAATTAGAGACTTAGCATTAGATTTGTTAAATAGAAATTTTTAGGCACTAGAAAAAGAGGAAAAAATGAAGTAGAAAAGAGAGTAACTATGTTGTAAATTGACACCTTGATTGTCATTGCTACTCAGGTCTTTAAAAGTGAACTTTAAAAGGGTTTAATACGAGCATATGGACAAGCCCAAACAAATTATCTAAAAAGTTCAAGCTCAATCATGTTCGATCTTAGATTATTTAATATATAGATGAACTTTAAAGAATAGGTTTGAAAAATGCTCATTTATGCAAATGAACAAAATTTTTTTCTTTTTTTCTTAAAGAGGTAAAGGAAATATTATTGAAAAGAATTGTTACAAGATTGAAGCAAAAAAAAAAAAAGAAGATCTAGAAATACTTACAAACTAATGATTGATAGAACTACTTGTAAACTACTAAACAACTTAATTAGAACAACTTGGTTTCATTATTTGTAGCCTTATCCAAGAGTAATCAAATGGTCGACAAGTGATAAATATTATAATAATACATTGGTAATCATTTAATTAATCACAAGTAAAAAAATAATAATAATAAGAGAGAAAGACTTGCATGCCACGAGTATCGTGCCCCTACCACTAAAACTATACCACTAAGCAGTTTAAGTTTGCACAAACATATGTAATACGGTTTAATACAAGAAACATTATACTTGGTGGCAACTAACCCTAGAGAGTTATTAGATTTGGATTTGTATTGGATTGGGAAAGATGTAATATAAAATCATATTGAAATTTCTACAAATCAACTTAAATCCAAATCCAATATCCGGAATTCATGCTCTCAAACACTAATTAATACTATGTTTGAGAGTATAAATTTGGAGTGTTGAATTTGGATTTGCATATATTTGAATAAATTTCAATATAATTTTATATTACATCTTATCTAAATCTAATAAAATATCAAATTCAACCCCTATTCAAAAATAGCATAATTGTTTTACCTTCTTTCTATTTTTTTTCCCCCGCAAGATGCTCTTTTTGTGTCCTTGGAAAAAGAGTAAGTCCCTAATAGCAAATGACCACAGCAGCCTGGCATTCAAAAAATCAAAAGAGAAACTGTAGTTGGAGAAACAACATGGTAAGAGTATGCGGGCGCCCACTTGCAATCCTTCCCTAAAATAAGTTAGGGTTTTGGGAAGATGGTGATGTCTAACTGCAGCCACATTGATGCGGTACTATACAGCTAAGCATCAACCAATGGAAATACAATACAATAAAATAAAAGTAAAACGCAGACAAAATTTAACTAAATCCAAAAAACCCACAAAAAATCTCGTCATTTTGTATATATATCTCCATCTAAGAATCCCTCTCCCTACTGTTACCATCTGCGTGAGTTCCCTAACTCTCTTTCTCTCTCTCTCTCTCTCTCTCTCTCTCTCTCTCTCTCTCTCTCTCTCTCTAATGGATCTCGTGGGTGGATTCAGATTCAATTAGCTAGTTTTCACTTTTCCCTTCCTTTGCCTTTTCTTCTTGGGTTGTTTTTCTCTTCTTAGGGTTGAATCCCTATTTTAATGGAGTATTTCAGCAATCGCTCGAATCTGATAGTTTTGGCTGGAATCCGACGTGGGTATCCTTGATTTTTGGAAGGCAGACTTCGCCGGCATCTGGTCGGAGAAATCAACCCACGCGTACGGAAATTTGAATTTTCAAAGTATTTGCCACTTGCTAGGTTCTAAATACTAATACCCATCCCTTTTGGTTTTCGTGTTGACGTTTCCATGATTCCAAAAATACGTTTCTCCATTTTTTTTTGTTTAATAAAAATAATAAATTAAAAAAATTAAGGGTTTTGTTGTCTTTTGTCTGTGTAAGAGGTCAGCTTCAGTTGAGAAGGGTGGATTCTTCTCGGGCACCTCACGTCATCTCTTCAGTTTCCGCCATTGGTAACTGATCACGTCAGCTCATGCTCGTGGCCTTGATGCCACTTAAGTTGCACACGTACAGATGTTAATTAACTGCTCCAAAAAATGAGCAACAGATAAAGCGTAAATCAAAATTAACGACCCCATTCTTCTACTTTTTGAAAAATTTTATTTGCATTCTTTTGGTAGCTCCTCCTCGAATCCTGAGTTGCAATTGTGCATGGAATGATGAATGAGGATATATATGTATATATATATATATATATATAGATTGACAGTTGTTGTTTGCGGGTGTAGCATCATCAAGATTCACATGCAAACGCACGCGTGATGATGCAATCTCCATCAATCGATCTGCTGGTGTTCTGTGTTCTTGAGAATCTTGATGATGCTGCATCGGCCATAGACGACTACACAAATCGAGGGTTTGATCGATCGCAAAAGTCTGGATATGCTTTTTATTTTCGGTTTCATTCTCTCAATTATTATTCACGGACAAAAATAAAAGGTGGGTATCTCTGATTCTTCTTAAATGAATTAATTCACTCATTGGAGCATTAATTAATCCATTAATGGATTCTGCAGGGCTAGCTTGATCGATGTGCGTGTGTTTGTAATTACTTGTCATTGTTGATCTGCAGAGGGCCAGGGAATTTGTGGGTTAAATTCTCCAAGGAGGCCAGGTCTGATCGGATGAGCGACCAGTCGAGGACGTTACAGATCTATGATTATTCTTCTGAGAAAAGAAAGCTGCTTTTGTGGAAATGGTACGTCTTTGCTGAGCTTCTTGTGGGGATCAGATCAGAATTTTTCTATACAGTGCCTTTATATTGTTAAAAGGTGAAATGTCTACCTTTAATCCTTTTACTTTTAAAAGCTCTCTTTAATCTTTATTACTAGTTGTTCTTATTATTTGTTCGATCTTATGTGGCATTAGATCCGATATATACATATCAATGGAGGGTAAACAGCAGTGAATCAACGAGATTCATATATATAAATAAATACATAATATATATGTACAAATATGGTTATTTTAATTTCTTAATTCTTTGTGGTGGATTTGAGTACATTTACTCAAACAGCTGGCTGAAGCTTAGATTTCTTTTCATTTTCTGTCCTTTTTTGTCTGCATTGGAAGAAGAATTTCAAAGCATATTCTGATTGTATATTATGGACAGTCTTCCAAGTGGGTTTGGTTTTGTCTTCTATGAAATTGGAACTTCCTTGGGAATACTTTGAATGCGAATTATCACATTGTCACTGCCATGGCTAGTTAACTGCTTCAAGCATTCATAACCATCAATTATCTCTTGGGGGTTCATCTCTTAATCTCTCTCTCTCTCTTTCTCTCTCTCAAAAACATTCTGGAGGAGTGTGTGCTGCTATTACCATCAAAGTCTTGGTTTAAATGTATTTGGAGGCTGTGCCTGTTGTCTTGCCAACCTTAATTACCATACATCATTATTATTACTGCACTACAAGCAAAATTATAGTATATTATAAAATACAATTCAGACCGGTCCATTGATTTCCACACTGTTAATTTTTGAGAGATACTGCACGTTGGGACTTAAATGAGAGATATTAATTTTGACATATAATATATAGAATTAATTTGAAGGGTTATTCTCAAATATAATGGAAACTAAGTACTGGTAATTAATTTGTTTAACAGGGAAGTAATTAAATTAACTTTCTATCCAGTAAATAATACAACTAAAAATTGAAAGAAGTAAAAATATGTGCAGTCTGGTGCGTTGATTGGATTCTTGCACTCATTGTTGATGAGAGGGATTGTACAATTGGTACAGCCATTCTCTCTCTCCCAGTGGGTCACTCTGGAAGGCAACAGTTTCCCTTTGGTTTGTAGACACCAATTTTGGTATCTGTTTTAATTATTACTCTCTGAGTTGCTCCAGTTGCTTTCTGTGTGTTTTCGTGTGTTTTCTTTTCCTTTCTCTTCTCTTTTAATTTCTTAAGAAAATATTTAGTTGTTTCCTTTGGTCACTAATTAAGATAAAGAACCATGCTTTCTGGCCACTTAAGCTTGCTTCCTTCTCAGAGATCGCTTTGGTTCTGCTGCTGAAGGAAATTTAGATTTCTAACCATGGGAGGTCAGCATGTATCCTAATCATTCAGAGATATGATGCCTTCCTTCCCTCTCTCTCTCTCTCTCTCTCTCTCTCTCTCTCTCTCTCTCTCTCTCTCTCTATAGATAATCTACTTATTCTCGTTTCTTGTCTTTTCCTTAAACATTAATTCTTCTGGTATACTTTAGTTTTAATATTGTTGCTAAAGTGTTGTTTTCTGCCTTAAATGTTACATGATCACTTTAAAGTTAAGTTTGATTTGTGGAGTATTTATTCTTACAAATAGAACACTTTCAACAAGACTTTAATAACTTACGAAAGAAAAGTAGTGTGTATTGTCATTGTAAAACAAATGACAATGCAAAAATTTTTATGAACCTATAACCATACAAGTAGATATTCTCCTTGTTCAATGGATAATACCAAAATTAATTTGCATTGATTAATTTTCTTCTAAATTATTACATCCCTCTATGTTTTATATTACATTTCATCTTATCATATTCTATTATTTCCATGAATAGACATCCATGATTTTATCTAACGAATTATTAAGACCTTGGTTTGCAACATTATTGAGCTTGATGAGGAAAAACTTAAAATTCACCATTCATGTTGTTCACATCACCATAGCATTAACCATTCTTCATGCTACTTCATGTAGTGTCCTCCACTTCTTTCAAATTTAAAGTTGTGTTTAATTTGCAAGATAGAGATTTAAGGTCTTAGATTTGAGTTTATTTAAACTTAACAAAACTAAATACAACTTTATACTATCTTTGTCAAAGCTTACACAAACTAAATCCAAAATATGAATCACAAGCTTCGAAACACAAGGTACATATGGGTCTTTAAGTCAATTTGGTCTATTTTATTTTTGTATAGCTTATTTTAAATCTATGGCATTGCTTGTCTTAGGAATTGATCATATTATGTGTTGAAGCTTATTAATCATTGCACCTCACTTCACTTTTCAATAATATTTTTACCTTCGAATATTAAATTCAAAAAGTTAATTAATGGTATGCATGGTTAAGAAACCTAGAGGATGAACATTTTATTTTGCTCTTTCTGAAAGAGATAGACTTCAATGAAAAATTGAAGTAAAGCCTTACTTTACCATGCCCACTAATTGCATATCTTCACTTTCATAAAAGTGATCCCATAGTTCATTAAAACTTTTCGATATGACAATAAAACAACTTTTATCCAAATGCATTAATTTTGAGTTCTCGGGGTCGTCCATTATTTATTTATTTTTCCCTAAAAATGTGTCCTTCTACCTTCAAAGCCTGAAGGTTTAGGCATTTAATTACAATGCTACATGATAAAAAAATTTCTTAAGCCATCACTATATGGCTTGAATTTTTAGGCAAACTAATAAGTTCCTTGGCATCATATTAGTGGTTTTTCAACTGAAAATTTAGAGCGAGTTCAATCTATCCTCACAACTCCTATTATTTTAATTAAAATTAAGATTTAAATTTTCAATACAAGATCCTACTTGAATTTAATTTGAACTCATATACATACGCAATAAATATATTATTAGCACGTTTATTAATTAGTAATGATTAACATGTATATATGTATATATATCATTTACTTTCTGCTATTGTCAGAGCAGATTAAACCTCCCTTTCCTTTCTTGTTGTTTGAGCTACATTTTTTGTTCTTTTTCTTTTTCTTTCCAAAGGCAAGGAATGAATAAGACCATTGATATAGGAAAGAGGGTGCAAACTGTTGTACACGAGGTTGAGAAAATCTTTGTACAGTTTGATGATAATCAGGAAGATCAGCTGAGTTGTGAAAAAAAATAAAACAAAGGGGTTTATATATATATTTGAATAAAGATGTTAGTACCCATATCCGCCAGTACATTGCACGTAATTTTGCACCACCATATCCGCCAGTTCATTGCACGTAATTTTGCACCACATGGGGATTTTCTCGTGAATAATCACAGTGAGTTGAATTATACTAGAAGTACACAAGTAGTAGCGGTCACAGTTCAGTAGTAGTTGGAAGTTAATTAAGTGATGTTGCTTAATTCTAAAATGAAGAGAAAATAATGAATTTATTAGCAGATGGATGATTTTTGCTCCATATATAGGAATGTCTTGAAGGATCAGCCTGAATATCCTTTCCTCCAGTTTTTCCTTGTTCATTCTTATATAATAGCTCGATCATTAATGATTTCTCTCCTTCCAAATATTAATCCAGATGCATGCTTGCTGCCAGGGGAGAGCTTTGAAAGACTTTCTTCATGCTTTGCTGGGAATTTGCTTTGTCCATCTGAGAATGAGGCCTTTAAGGGATCTTGACATCATCCACTGCATACTACTTGTTATTATTCGGAAAATGTTCGACAAGTAGAAGATGAATATGCAAAATATGTGTAGGATCTACTGACTCTGATGAATCTTAATTCGTGCAAACAGCATCTGTTGCATAATACCATACCTTTTTCTTTTTGAAAGTTATCCAGTGTTAGGATTTTCGCTTCAGCCAAACACAAAGCCAGAAGCTAATTTTTAATTGCCCGTTTGGGGACTAAATATATGGATTACACTTGCAGGAAAGATAACCTGCCTTCCTCCACTTTAGCTTTGTTTTTTCCATCCGTAATTGTGTAGCAACCGTTTGACAGGGCCAACCAACTTAAACGATGGAGCACCAAATCTACCTATTTAGTTAAGTTGATCAATAAATATGTAGAAGCCTGGTTGCTCGAAATCTATAGAAGCTTGTTTTCTTTTAGTATAAATCAGAAAACAATGAATGTTTCCCCCTCAAAAAAAAAAAAAAAAAAAAAACATCTAAATATAGGAATGAATCTTTTAGCCAGCCCAAACACTCCGCTGAAAATGAGATGGTTGATCTCGATCGTACTTTAATCCTGGCAGGTTCTCAAAAAAATCTGACATTGTCATAATTAATGCTTCTTCAGAGGCTGCATCCACGTGGAGATCGAGTATGAGTTTGGATGTCTAGGCTTCTTGGGGGTAGCCATATGTAGAACATATAATGAATCTCTAGCTTCTATCCTTTTCATAATTGAAATGCCATAGCCAATACTTCCCTAGGAAAGTATGGTAATTTATGTGATGAGTTTTAGACCATATAATGAATCTTCTGCCAACTAGATTTTTTTTTTTCAAGAGATAATAAAGGATTTTTGTTGAAGAGAACTAGTCATCAAGTAAGGAGCTTGATGAGCCAGTGGAGAATACAGAAGCCTCTAGTCTGCAACAAGCAGGGTCTAAATTCCCCGACCACCAAATGCAAAGACGGCCAACAACGAGATCTACTTATGAGCCTAAAGGAAGAGCAAGTCAAAGAATCTCCTGCCAATTGTATTGTTAAATCTGAACTTTCCCATTTCATAAGTTATGCTTGCAATTTGCGGACGATGCCCTCTATAAGAAGCTGCTGTGGATTCTCTCTAGCCTTTGGGCAATTAACTGGAGAAGGCAATGTGGAAAAAGTGATATGCAATAAATTGAAGGAGCGGCTAAATGTGTTCTTAATCGGAGTCGAGTGGTCCCTTTTGGTTAGGTAATTTGATATCCATGACACCAGTTTCTTCTCAAATCTTTCAACAATTGGGTCCCAAATGGATTATGCTTTAAATAGAGAGATCAAGTGGCATTCTCAAATACAACCATTAAAAGGTTTTTTTACTGGGCAGTTCATGTTGTCCGTGGGGGGAAATGATATTAGGAACCTTACAAGCAGGAAGAATTATGCTTTTGCAAAAGATTTATGGTAAGATTTGAAAGATCTTGGAAACATAAGAGTATACCCTAAAGCCACCTAAGTTCCTCTTGGGAATTTTTATACAAAGCAATGTATGGTTTATGAAACCATAACTTTGAGATAGCATACAAGACCACAACTTGGAGACCAACAATGAATATCTAAGATTTAATTAATTGGGATCTCATGGAAGAAGTTTGTCACCAAGCTTCTCTACAAACCCCACGAACCAAATGGTAGGCCCCCTTATATTGTTAGAGAAGTCATCTATCCTTGCACCACCTAGCTATTGGCTTCGATCCCTCAACGGCAAAGTATTACCATGCACTTGGAAATCAAAGAACCCCCGCAAGTGTTACAATCAATAGTTAAATTTCCATTTATATATGACTATCATATTTCAGTGCAACTCCTAGTTAATTGGCTTCCCCTCTTGACTACTAATGCGAATGCAAATTTCTCAAAGGCACTAAACCCCATTGGGATAAGGGTATGGATATAGAAAAGCAAAAGTGGCTTTGAGTCCCATGCATGGGAAAGCCCATGAGTAGATAACTAAAATTCTCAAAGGCATTGAGTCTGCAAGGATAAATGGAGGCATTGATCCGAAAAAAAAAAAAAAAAAACCAAATAAAAAACAAATAGGCTTTGATTATTACCAAGGGCATTGAGCTTGGAAGAGATTAAGGGTGTTGAGTCCCAGAAAGCTCAAAAATTTGTAATTAAAAATTCACAAAACCCATTTGAAAAATGGCTTGGTTGCCATTAAAGGTGTTGATTTAAAAAAAAAAAAAAACCAAAGAGGCTTGATTATTTTTCAAGTCACTAGTTGGGTTAAATGATTACTTGAGCTCGAAGATTAAAATCCAAAAGGCTTTGATTATTTCCCAATGGCATTAATCTTGACTCGCCAATAAACAATGTCGAGTTGAAAACTCAAAATTTGCTTTGGGATTTGACTATTTCCCAAGGGCACTGAAGTAGATTGTAATAAAGGGCATTGCTCTAGACAAGCCATAGAGGCATAAGTTAGTTTACTAGTATGCTAAAAAATAGAAAGCGAAGAATACTTAGACTTAAAAGAAGGAATTTTCATTAATCTTTAAGTTCTAAATTTGAAGGAAGGGCAAAGAACTTTACTTTTCCCTCTTTTGACGTCAATCATCCCCTTGCTAATGCATAAATCTATGTTGTGGAATGTAAATTGCATTGTGACCATACACAGTGTGCCAAATTTCAAATTGATTAATGTCAGGATACCAAATGTTGATTAATGTGATACCAAATGTTTACATCTTAAAAATGCGATACCGAATGTTGATTAATGTGATATCAAATGAGACTAGATGAACTAAATATGAAACTTTTGACAAATTGTGAATATTAAGTGACATTGCTCCCCCTAAATTATGTCATTTAATATAATTCTAAGCAACTATATTTTTATTTTAACTCAGAAAAGCTTTCCCTGTTTTATTTATTTAAGCTCATACACATTGTCGATTATTCAATAAAAAATCTCTTCCACTTTAGTTATCATCAAAAATTTACCCTAGTATATATCTCTCACCTTTTGGATCTTCAAAAAACAAGTGGTGCTATAGATATTTGCTTTAAGTACATTCCAAAAAGAATTATAACCAGAAGGACTAACCATATAGAGTCTAATTATATCAATGCATTTCAAAATAAAATCATATAGTTAATTCAAGGAATTTTCGGCAAAGCAATATATGTTTGATTTAGAGTATTCAATAGAATCATCATAATTGAGTGCATGCTACAGAAAGTTCACTACACATCTAAGCACAAGAAGTATTGGTAAGCATAACAAAGGAAATAATTTCGAGATGCTCCCCTTCACTTTTACACTTATCATATTCTTATGTCTTTTCCTTGTAATCATTCTTCACCAGTTTAGCCAAGTGTTCTAAGGTTTTGAATGATTTATACTTAACTTTACCTGCTTTAGCTTAGAGAACCAAAAAGTCATAAACACTTCTACTTTAGGGTCATAAGCTTATATTGCTTCTTTTCTTATGGATCTCAATGCATAGGTTTCCTAGTCATTTGCATTATTATATAGATTGAACACTATTGCGTATAACTTAGCCATTTTGCATATTCAAAATCTTCTAATAGATTTGACTTGAAGTTTGAATGCTTGTGAAGTGAGATTTTGCGGATACTCTTAACAATTTAATTATCTTTAAGTTTAGAAGAATATTCATTGTGTGTGAACAAAATTCAAAACATTTTCGTGGGAGTGAGTATATCCAACTACATAGGCCAAAGAGCAATTTTGGGAGAATATTAATTTTTGAATACTTCTCTTTAGGTATTTGTGATTTTCCAATTATTGGACGGTACCTTATAAGTATGTCTTCAATTTTAAGCAAGGCTACGAGCCTATAATAGATGAACCTTTACTGGATCTGAACATGGTATGGTAAAGATTTCTTGTGGAGGATATTTCTTAATCACATATCAAACTTAGGGATTTTTACATTTTAAGCACAAAGGGAATATTTATTAAACGTGTCTTGGTAAACTATTTGTTCCCTTAGAGAATTTCACTGATTTGATTATAATGAGAAACCTTTTAACAAACACTTGAAAGATATAGAGTTTATGATTTATCAGTGCGTGTGGCTAGAATGATGACTAATTTAACCCTTTGAGGCTCCAAGACTGAGTTTAGGATTAGATGGTTTTTTAATATAAGATTTATTTTTAAAGGCTCAGTCTTTTGCAATGGACATGATCTGTTTAACTTAGGATTTTAATATTTAAGTATTTGTCAAGCACTAGGAATTATTCGTTAAACAACAATGCTTTAATTTATTTGGAAGTGGATTTACTCTTCAATGTTATGATTTATGTTACTCATTACAAAGATATTAGGTTCCTGATATTTTAACAGTTAATCTTTCAACCTTCACTTTGAAAACATCAAGATTTGTCTACTATTCAATGTTTTAACATTTTACCCAATCATTACAATATAAAAGCATTAGGTAGTTAGATTGGATATATTGCTTAAAGGAATCATATTAACTTAGTTTTCTTGTAGGATTCTTAGTATGATAATAGTGTAGTAAATACACATACTAAGATTTTGCATTTTAAGCATATACTATTCCCCAAGTCTATTAGTCATCACGACCCCCTTTTGTTTATGTGTCTGACTTCGCTAAATTCTCAATCCTAAAGTCTAAAGAGGAGTTTTTAGGGTTTGTTTGGTACTCATTTTTCCTTGACTCGCCAAACCTTTTTAAGCTTCACACCTTTCCTTTTAAATGGACAATAAAATTTAATGTGTCCTTTATTTTTACATAATACATAGGTGGTGTGAGCATACGGACCAGAGGAGGTGCTAGCATAGAATTTTGACTCTTTAACAAAATATCCCATGTATAGGTTCTTTCTTCTCCTATTTTCAGTTTCATTGTAACCTATACCTTCTTTGTCTAAGGTCATCTTTTGAGAACCTAAGAACTTGTCAAAGTTTTCTTTTCCCTTACTAAATGTGGATGATCTTAACTTGATCCTCTATTTTTCTTTATAGGTCTTGAATTTTTAAATTCTTTAAGCCTTTGCAAATAGCTTGTAACTTTACCAATTTGTCAGTCATTTTGTTTGCTTTACATTCAACTTCAGAAATTTTAAGATCTTTTGCATTATCACTCGAAATCTTGGATATTAACTCCTTCAGCTCTTTTGCCATCATATCATTCTTGTTTTCTAATTTCATGATTTTCAAATCCTTTTCTTTTTCAACACTAATTTTTTTTTCCAAATCTTTTAGTGGTGCCTCATTCTTGGTTACTGATCTCTTAATTTCTAATTCCTTTTCAATCTTTTCTTTTTCCTAAGAAGTATGAGACTCTCGAAACTCTTCTAGCTGTTTTTCTAAGTCTTTATTTTCCCTTTCCAACATTATTTTCTTTTTGGACATCTTTGTTAACATTTTATAAGCCTTAGCAAATTCCTTTTATAATTCCTCATAGGACGGCATGTTATCATTATCAGATTCATCATAATATTCACTTCGAGAACTATCACAAAATGTATCACAGTCATTGCATGAATCATTTTGAGAATTTGAATAAGAAGTAGAATGAGTAGTATATACCTCTTCATCAACTAATGCAATTAGGCCATAGTTTTCTACTACCTCAATATCATCATGTGTCATTAGACACAGATTGGCAATCTCGTCGTCGCTGGATTCAGATTCTGAACAGTTAGTGTTGTGTGTATCCCAACCAACTTTCAACACCTTCTTCTTTTTCTTTGAGGCTTTCACAAGTTTGGGACACTTGGGCTTGATATGTCCAACCTCTCGGCAGTTGCAGTAAGTTGAAGGATCTTCCTTCTTTTTCTTCATGCTTGACTCTCCTCTTTTTGATTTTGAGTTTTAGAATTTTCTGTTGAACTTCTTATTCTTTTTCAAGAACTTCCCGAACTTTTTTGTTATCAAGGACATTGTTAGATTTGGTGTATTCCCAAGAGGGGAGTGAATTGGGTGTTTAAAAATTTGTTCCCTAGGTTCAACTAGTTTAGCAACAATATATTCAAAACCTAAGGTCAGTCTACCCAAATGCGCCGATAAGTATAATATGTGGAATTTAAATCATGTGCATCATTCACACAATAACATACACGTGCGATAAATATAAAGTGCAAAAATATAAATAGACACACGATATGTTATTAGGGTTCAGCCAACTATGCCTACGTCCCCGCCTCTAGCTCGCAAGCCCGAGGATTCCACTAATGCTCACTTAACGGGTGGAGCGAAAACTAATACAATTAGGTCAATTAGCATAGGGCTGACCTCAACCTTTACAAACTCTCCTTGTGGGGCGGAGAAGGCCTTGAGTCAAATTCATAGAGCTGACCCCAACCTTCGCACAATTCTTATCAGGCTGGATCACCGCCCCCTCAGGCCACGCCTGGAAATACAACAATATGTTCACTCAAATGGTACAGTGATTATGCTTTCATGTAAAGCAGATATGTACCCAATAAGCACAATCATATACACATCAACAATGCAGGTCATGCAAGCTCAGTGATGCAAATAGTTGTACTAACAACACTCAATATGGTATAATCAGTGATATACTCAAGAGTGTTCAAAACAATCAGTATCTTGGAATCTAAGTAAAGCACAGTTCAGCAGCAAATCAATATTCCAAAGATATGAATATGATAATCAAACTAGCTCAAGAAGATTTTCCTCAATGAAATAAGCACAATACTAGTTTGAAAATATTTTGCTTGTTTGAAAAATCTTTGCACAACCAAAAAGCAAGCTATTGGACACTTCCAATAATAATGCAAATATCCTAAGCTTGCTATTTTATCCCCACACAAGATTTATAATATTAAAATCTGTGAGATAAAACTAAGCCAAACTCCCCAAAAATAATATCACAATCAACCAATCAAATAGGAGTATTAACACTATCTAATAGACACAAGACAACTCAATAAACTCTCACAATATCAAGATATATCAAGGGAATAAATTTTGAGAATATTTTGGGCAAAATGAGATTTTGAGATAAAAAGGATGTTTTACTAATTATTTTGGCTACTCTCACCCTAATGCACACAAATGAACCTATATTTATAAGTAGGGGTAAAATTATAACTATTTGGGACTTGTTGGGAATTATTAGAAAATATTCAAAATGTTAAAATGCACTTAACACAACATAACTCGATTTTACTGCAGTTAAAACAATTTTAACCCGCCGAGGTTCAAGTGGCTGAACCATGGTCCGGTCACCCAAACAGACACAACTTTAAAAGATATTCAAATAAGTTCAGTCGCCTGTGTCATACTTCGATGGCCTGAATCAAAGTCAGTAGCCTTTGTTCGTAACTTCGGATGCCCGGTCATAGGGTTGGTCGCCCAAACTCATGTGTTCAGTCCCCCGGGGCTCTTTTTGAACCGAATGGATTGGTCACCCGAGTAGGTGGAATGTCCCTTTCAAAGGGTTCGGACGCCTGTGGAAGGTATGCACAAAATGGCTCAGTCACCCGAGAGCCCAAGTCAATTGTTGACTTCTCAACAGTTTGGGCGCCGAAGGAGTTTTGAACTCTTGGGGTTCGGTCGCCCGAGCTCTCACAATTTACTTAATAATGTTCAATTTTAAACTTGTTTTCAAACACCCTTATATTTTGTATGATATGTGTGAGTGTTGGGACCTAAAGTCTTACTATGGTCTTACTAAGGCCGTTTTGAGATAGTCCCAAAAATCCAGTCATGTTAAGCTTACAAAAACCTACATGCATGACTTGAAAAGATTATGACAGACCATATACCTAGTTACTATTACAAACCCAAATATAACTTTAATTGAATTTACAAAATGAAAGAAAATCCTCAGGGTCTTCATGCTTTGCTTTCATGTGCCATCAATTGGTTTGCTAATATAAATCTGCACACAAACTAGATGGACATTAAATACCAGAGTATTTATCATAATCAAAATAGGACATAACCCATAGGATCAACAATCTTCCCCTTTTTGATGATGACAAATACACTATGCAAAAAGTGGGAATAGCCTTGAAATGCTCCCCCTTACAATATGCATAATGTTAAAGATTTATCAATGCAAACAATTTTTACTGCTACCCATACTGCTTGTTGGCTGGCCTAATAAGGCTTACAATTCTTATTTTGATGATAACAAATCAATGATATGTTTAATATGTTTCAAGTAAAATTTTTTCAGGAAAGTGACAAAACCCAAGTGCATAAAGAAGCCTATGGATTACAAAGAATTCTTGAAGAACACAAGTATAGTTTATGGATTACAAAGAATCCTTGAAGAACACAAAGAAAAGCTTATGGATTACAAAGAGCATGAGGAATAAAATTATACTGGTAAAAAGCTCAAATAAAAGATTGAAACAACAAAAATGATGGAAGAACAAGATTGAAGATCAAAGAATTATATTTTAGGATGTTCTTAATGTAAGTACTTCAAAGGTTAAACTCAAATATAAAGTGGTTTGAAACTCATACAAAATCAAAAATATTTTTTTAAACATATATACTCTAAAAAGTTTTTTTTTTTAATAAATAAAAAGGACTTAAGAAGAGGAGATTTTTTAAGCAATGTTTTTAAACATATTTATTTCAAAATATTTAGAAATGAATTTTAGGAATCTTTGGGAGTAATGGATGGCTTCTAAAAACATCTATAAATAGTCAAAATCTTCAAAGGTTTAACATGATGATTATTATTGAAACAATTTTCAAAGGTTTTCAAATCCAGCAACCTTCAAAGTTTCAGATCCAGCAATCTTCAAAATTTAAGATCAAGCAACCTTCAAGGTTTTTAGATCAAGCTACTTTTCAAAGGTTTTTAAATCAAGTGATTTTCAAGTATTCAAATTTCTCAAAGGATCTAATATTTTCTTGTGCTTAAAATTTTTGATCTGATATTGCTTTATATTTTTGAAGCAAAGCTTTAAAAAATCAAAATCTTTCATTTTCTTTGAAAAATCATTTGGTAATTCATACTAAGCGTTGAGCTTCAAATTTCTTATATTTGAATTACTTTGGAGTATAAGTGAGCTAATCATTGTACTAATCTACTCTATTGTGAGAGTTCTCTTTTGTACACAAATTTCTTTATCATCATTCTTAAACGATTCAGAGTTATTGAATCGTTGGACCAAACAAGGGGTTATTGTTTGGAGAGGTGGGCTCTAGCCTGACAGAAGGAGTGGTTGTAAATTAGTATTGTTCCACTAGGTAACGAAACTGATATAGTGGAATCCTTTAGTGTTTTGCCAAAGGCGAGGACATAGGCTGTGTTGAAACTGAATCTCATAAAAATGTGGTATGATTTACTTTATATTATTTACTTGCTATTGTGGTATGATTTAAATGTGCAGGTTGTAGATTCTTAAGTGAGAAAGAAACATAGGTACTTAATATTTAGAAAGTACGTTTTGATTAATCATTTGCAGAAACCCAAAAAGGGAATACGTTGGTTAATCTATGGAAATCTTGATCAAGTAAAGTGCATACTAAGAGTTTACAGAAAAATCAACTAAAACTCTAATATTTTTGGTTGAGTGATTGAATTACGTTGATTTCATTAATTGACTTGTGAATTTAAATTTTAGTATTTTTAAGTGTAGTTATCATTTATATATCTTGTTTTCTGGGTAATTAAAATCAATAGCTTAAAAATCATCAAAATTTAAAAAGAATCCAATTTCTCCCCCCCCCCTCCCCTCTTAGGAAGCTGTTCCTCATTTCACTACCCAATTTTTGCCTCCATCTCTCCCTTTTGGCAACAACAAAAAGAGCAACAAAATAAATCATGTAAGAAAGGCATATGGGTATGAATTATTTAAATACAAGACAAGATTAGGAAAAATTTTAAAAATTTTGGCAGCATGCCGTTTGAAAGTCGAGCATTTTCCTAAAATTACCTGTATTGAAATGACCTGATTGCGTTTTAGATTTACATTATATCCACAACAATCAACTCAAATAGTTCAGTATGATCAAGAATTATTACTTTTGGCATCCAAAGAGATAATAAAATCATACAATGCACAATGAATGACAAAGTATGAAATATAGAAATTGAGTACACAATCTATATAACTGATCATTCAAATGATTTAAATGACATAGCAAACGTAATTAGACGAGAATTATCCACAAACCATAGCAGTTTAAATCATATCATAAGACCCGTGAAAGATTTGAGTTAAAAGAACACAGCATATGATACCAAATAGAAGTTTTGAACATAAAACAATCTAACTAGTTCGCATGCATTTTCATGTGAAGTTACCAAACCAGTTATGCGATTTTAAAATCATATATGTATATAATGATAATAAGGCAAGAGAAAAAAAAAATTTAGTTTTGAAATTAGTTTTCGCCATGAAGTATTACAATAAATGTATATGTATATATATATATATATATATATATATATATATATATATACAAATATATATATCCCCCTTATGATGTTAGCTTAAAGTATGGGGGGTTGCTTACCAAAAACAAATTTAAAGATCATGCAAGCAAGCAACAAATTTTCTAGTATCTCCATTAAGCACATAGTAAAGTATAACCAGAAAATCACAAACAACATATGGTAAAGAAATATGTATCAACTTAAGATTTTCACAAAGATCATTTCATTCAAGCATATGCTACATTTGATTCAACAACATATCTAAGCTAAAAGGTTTGTGAGCATAATATGATAGGCATTTTAATTTTAGATGCTCCCCCTATCAATTTGAGTACGTGCTTAGATCCTTTAACTACTTATACTAACCAAAGATTAATTTCATTTTGCTCAGTAGTATAAGCTATCCATTTTGACACTTTAACATAACTACACTGGATATTAGCTAATTTATTTCAAACATGGCAACCAGTATAGTCTCCCTAGAATCTTAATAATGCATCAGAGAATATATATTAAGACATGAAATAAAGTATATAACTGAGAACAATCCATATCTAAATTATATCTTAATTGATTTTCACTAATCCTTTCATAAATATTTTAATGTTAATTTTATCATAATCATATTTAACACAAGGTTTTGGTTTGAGAAAAATCCTGTCGAAATTTCGGCATCATGTCATCAGTAAATCGGACATTTTCTAAATTTTCAGGCACCAAAACCTGATAGATTCAAGCAATTAATTCAAAATAAATCAATTTGAGCATGCGAGAACCTATAATCCACTACCAGCATACAATACACAATATACTGCATCAACCATGTAGTTGGCGTTCCATACAAGTATGCAAGTAAATAAGTTTCTGCAACAACCTTGCAGATGGCATTCCATGCAATCCAGTATTATCAAATATTCTATTCAATAACAGTTCACAATACTAGATAATCACAAATCACTATCCATCAAGATATAATATGAACAATGAACAACAGTGGATAGTTATGAGTTTAGTGTTGTGTTACTTTTCATAAAGACATAAAGAAATATAATAATGAGAGCATTCAAAAGAGTCATGAGATTTTGAAAACAAATGCTCCCTCTAAGTTATGCACTTGTTCATTTTATGCCTTTTTCATCACCAAATATTTTAGCCAAGGTTCCTAAGATTCTCAATGGATTTAAACTTGACATGAATGCTTTAGGCTTATCGGACCAAAAAGTTACAATGAATATCATGCATAAAAAATAGACAATAAGACCCAAAATAGTGTTGATTTAGGTGTAATCCCAAAGGGGGGGGTGAATTGGGCAATTAATCCTTATTTTTATATTCAACTAATTAATGGCAGGGATTTGAAGCTGATTTTAATTACTATATCAAAAACTTCCTTTTTATCCAATTAAATGTGTGTGAAGTTATTAGACATACACAAGCAGGCTAGATATTTAAATGCAATACAGAAAATAAAAAGATAAGGGAAGAGAGAATGCAAACACAGTTTTTACAAGGTTCAGCCAACCTGGCCTACGTCCTCGCCTTGACCAACTCACTTAAGGATTCCACTATAATTCCTGCTCCTTAAATGGGGATGGAGTTTCCCTTACAATCTGCTGCTTACAAGAGGTAGAGCTTCCTCCTACTCCACCGTTTACAAGAGATACAGCTCTCTCCTCAAAACTTATTTCACAACCTGAACCGTGATTATAATGAAATCCGTAAAAAACTCCAATTTGCTTCCAACAAAGCTTATGAGTACAATTCAAATTCCTAATACATAATCATATGATAAAACATGAAGCTCAGAATGTATGAAACGATACAATCGTTTTATGAATGAATATGATTCACTAACCTTTCCCTTTTATCAAATCTACCAAAAATATTTATATAAATCAATGCTTTGGAGAACTTAGGTTAAATCTTTGAATAAAAAAAAACAACTTTGAAGATTGCAAAGATTTCAAACACACTTTATCATAACAATATTTCTCTCAAGTTTCCAACCACTATATGATCTTTGTAATATGCAGCTTAGTATACATACGACATGTATACCAAAGATCAAAATCCTAATGTAATATATTTCAAAATATATCCCTCAATAAATTATCCTTATGAACACTAAGGATATTCAACTAAGTAGATTTGTTATATTAAAAATATCAAGCCTTTGAATGAAAAACCACTTGAACCTAAAGTATTTAATCAATAACTAAAACTCTTCTCAAGTGGTAATCTTTTCAAAAATGATTTACTATATGCACACACAAGATCAACCTCTTATCAAATATTCAAAAATAGATTTTGCAATGACAAGCTCTTTGAAAAATGAATATCAACAAGTAGATCAGTTTATATATGAAGAACTCCATGCAACAAACTCTTAACGAGAAGTATGATTTACCAAACCTCAATATCAAATAAGCTTGTATAACAATCACAAGAAAACCTTTTGAGGATCAAAGTAGGCTTGGCCCATATGTGTAGCATGAGATTTAAAATCCCAATCACAACCTCAGTAGTGTGATCTCCCAGGCTGTGGTAGTATGCTCAATCATATTGCCAAGCTTTGATTTTCTTCTTCTTGTGGTTAAGTTTTGTCGTAGTTCTTGTTCCTGTTGATCTTAGCTTTTGCACTAGGGTTTATATGTTCAATATATAGGTTTCTTACCCCTAGAATCAATCTCAACCGTTGGATAAAAAAATATCTCGTGAGTTCTCTTATTAAAAATTAAAATTTTAAGTTTTCTCGCAAGTTTAGACGACTAAGGTCAAAGGCTCAGATGACTGAAGTTCCTTAAAACTTCAAAAAAATAACCTAGATACAAGGTCAAACAACTGAGGTTAAAGGCCCAAATGACTGAAGTGTTAGGTTCAGACGACTGAAATCTAAGTTCAGTCTTCTAACGTGCTTCTGCCAGTCCTGTGTTTCACCATAAATTCTTTAGGCAACTAAATTTAATCTTCAATCTTCTAAAGAAATTCTTCAGATGACTGAAGTTAGTTTTGGTTTTCTAAAGTGGCAACTTCAGCCTACTGACCGTTGAGTTCGGCCGTCTAAAGTTCCTCTTTCTTGAATTTTTTCTTTATACTTTGAAAAACTGCTTTCCTCTCTTTCTTGGCTCTTTTATAAAAATATTTTCTGGGTTTTAAAAATATTTATAAGTCTATGAATGTCCCCTAATGATGTTCATGAAATGCATGAGTCCTAAGGTCATTATAATTTATGATTTGAGCCTCAAATTAAATCATATGAAAATGTAAATACATGAGTTCTAAGTACCCATTCTCATGACGCTCTTGAACTTGGTGCTTGCATCTTCATTCATGTACTCTCTGAGTTCCATGGATCTTGCATAGATATGTATGCTTTATTCTTTAAGGCTCATATGATTTGTTATCCTTTCGTACATGCTTAATATAGTTCATGTTCACAATCTCAATGCACAGATTAAATACCAAGTGATTTTTCATTATCAAAATAGGATTTGACTCATAGAGTCAACAAATAGCATGAGAAAATACAAAAGATTGTATATCAGAAATTTCAATAATTTCCAATAATCATGATATCATTACTTAATAAGTATAACTCCCCCTGAATGAACTGTATTTCATATTAAATAAATTCAGAATTTCATTCTTGAAGTATAAACTATGTATTTATGAAGGTGTTAAGATTACCAATCATGCTTTTAAATTTATCATGTCATGCTAAAATATCAATTAATTTCATGTAAGTGCTCATGGATAAAAATATCAAGAATAATATCAATATCATATCAATATTATTAATATCATAACATGCTCATGTTTAGCAAGTTATTTCAATTTTGCAACTCAATCTCACTCTTTTGATTTATCATTTTATCAAGCTCAAATGACTTTCTAAATTGGCTTTTTGAAGCAAATGACTTCCTTGATTTTGAAGATAGGCCTTGTACAATCTAAGCTTTCTTGATTTGTGGCCAACAATACCATTTTTTATATTCATTTGTTTCAATGTTATAGTCGTTAATAAGCTCATAAACTCTTCTTTAAGATTTTCCATTTCAACTAGTTCAATATCCTTGTATTAAATTTGATTAAGTAGCTTTCCATATATTGAACAAGGAGAAATTTTCTTCTTATATTTGAATTGGCTATCTTGAATATTGTAGGCTATGGAGGCATCCCTTTTCATTTTAGTATAGATTTAGCTTTCTTAATTTCAAAAAGGGGAATGACTAATCCTAATATCTTTGGATTCCTTAGTTTATGAACTAGGCTTTCTATCTAGGTACCCATACTTTCTTGGGTCCGGATGGTTTAACAAGAGTTGACTCTTTTATTCTCCAAACTTGTCTGATTTTTGCACTCTTTCTTTTTAATGGACATTCAAACTTAATGTGTCCTTTATCCTTACATAAAAAATATGTGGTATGTGTGTAAGCATTTGAGGAGGTTCTAGTATAGTCTTTGGAGGCTTTTGCAAAGTACCCCATGTGAAGGTTCTTTTTTCTTGTACTCTCAACTCCATTGAATCCTATATCTTCTTTATTCAAGGACATTCTTTGTGCGCTAATCATTTTATCAATATTTTCTTTTCCTCTAGTGAAGTTGTAAATTATTTTATTTTGATCCTCAATTTTCTTTTTCGAGATCACAAATTTTGAGGTTTTGTGTATTTTTACCCTTTTCTTGATTTTGAGACATTTTGCTGATTTTGTTTTCTAGTTCAGAAATATAAAGATCTTTCTCATTATCAATGGAAGTTTGGGATCTTAGATCTTCCAATTCTTTCACCTCTTTTCATTCTTACTTTCCAATCTCTTGATTTTTAAATCCTTTTCTTTTTTAGCAAGATTTTTAGATTCTAATTCTTTCATAGCAATTTCATTCTTATTTTTCAATGAAGTGTATTGTTTAGTTACTTTAACTAGAACTTTATGAATCTTGAATAGTTCACTTTGTAATTATTCATAAGATGACATACTCCCATAATTGGATTCATCAGATGAGCAAGATTCATTGTATGAGTCATTTAATGATTTGGATGTAGAACATCATCTCATATCATAAAGCAAGTATAAGCAACTTCTTAGTCACTCGATTCACTTTCTGAACTACTTGTATTAATATTGTCCCATGTAGTGGCCTTCATTGCCTTTTTATTTTTTTTCTTGGAATCCTTCTTAAGTTGTTGAAAATTCGATTTTATGTATCCAACTTTCTTACAATTATAAGACTCAGCCTTTGTTATCTTCTTACTGATTTCTTCTTCTTCGTCTTCATATGATTTTGAATCCTAGATTTTTCTTGTAAATTTATTCTTCTTTCTAAGGATTTTTGCAAGTCTTTTGGTCATGAGGGCTACATCATTTACATCCATCACTTCTTCATCTTCATCACTAGAGCTTTCACTTGAGACTTTAAATGCAATGGATTCCTTGTTTTTAGATTTTCCACTTCTTTAGTTTATTGTCATCTCATAAGTAAGTAGAGAACCTATTAATTCTAGGGATGTGTTTTTCAAATTTCTTCCTTCAAATATTGTAGTTGTTTTAGGTTCCCAAATCGATGGAAGTCCTCTAAGAATTTTTCGAATCATTTCATATGTTGAGTAATTTTTTTCTAAAGCATTTAAGGAGTTTATTATGTGAGTAAACCTAATATACATGCTAGTGATTGTTTCATCCGAGCTCATCCTAAAGGCCTCATACTTGCTTTTGAACATGTTGATTCTACTATATGTAACATTGACCATTCCTTCATAGGTTACCTCTAACTTATCCCAAATTTCTTTGGCTGATTTACATGCTATGACCCTATTAAACTCATTTACATCCAAAGCACAATATAGTGCATTCATCTCTCTTGAATTAACTTGTAGCATCTTAAAATCATTATCGGTCATGTCTTTTTCCTCTTTGGGGACTTCTTTGCCATCAACTAATTTAATGGGGGTGTGGTCACCATTTGTGACAACTTTCCATGCCTTTGAATCCATGGTTTGTAGGTATATCCTCATTCGTTGTTTTCAAAAAGTATAGTTCACACCGCAAAAAAAGGGGTGGTCCATAAGAGAATTGACCCTTGGCAAAAGGAGATACACCTAGGTGTGTCATAGTGTTGGAATTGGTGTGATCCCAAGAGGGGGGCCGGTGAATTGGGTTTTAAAATATTTTGGCTAAATTAAACATTTACGCTGATTCACCACATATCATATCCCATTTTAATTATGGTCTTGTATGTAAAACTGAATAAGTCATATGTGCAGACATACATATGTATCTTGATTAAAATAAATGTGTGCATGCAATTAGTTAAAACCAAAAATGAACAAGTATGCACATGCTAAATTTAAAACGCATAAATTAAATGAGATAAGGAGAGAGACACACACGATATTTTTTATCGAGGTTTGGCCAAACCAACCTATGTCCCCGCCTTGAGCATACTCCCAAGGATTCTGCTAAACTTGCTCACTTAAACGGGCGGAGCAAAAGCCGTTTACATCCTCTCCTTATGGGATAAGGAAAACCCCAGTTCAATTACAAGGTTGAGCCCAACTTGTCTCACTTACGCGGCTGAGACTCTACAGTTCAATTTTCGGGCTGAACCGAACCGATCCGATCTCACTTATGGAGCTAAGACTCCCCAATTCAATTCTGGGCTGAACCCAATCGATACATTAAAAAATATTTTTCATACATAAAATATGCTTCTGAAAATATAAGTAAATATGTACACATAAAGCTTAAATACATACACTCTAATATGATATGCAATAATGGTTAGTAAAGTAAGAGTGATTATCTAAATAATATTTGCACAAATAAAATATATGTGAAAAATGAGTATTATTGTTCTTATAAATATTTTTGCAAATAAAGAATATTTGGAGAATCTAGGAATTTAAGCTCAAGAAAATATTTGTGCAATAAATAACTTTCTCCCAAAAATACTTATCAAGGAAATAAATGGGAGAAAACCTAAGCAATAGTCTCAAAAAAAAAATTTCGAAGATTAAGTGCTGAGTGAGAGTATATGCAAATAAAATGCCCTAAATAAAATACTCTTCTCAAAAAATGATTTTGAAATAAAAGCATGAATGAGAGTTGAAGAGATTTTTATAAAAGATTTTGCCCCAAAAAAATGATTTTATCAATAAAAATTAATTTTGGGGGAACTTTGATTAACAAAGGTTTAAAGAGAATTTGGAGTTAATCAAAGTTGCTAATCTGGAGTTATGAGGGGATATTTATAGATTTTCTGAAAACCATGACTATTGGGGTCACACTTGGTATTTTGGAAAAGTTTAATTAAAAAATTAATGACATTTTAGCCTTTAAAAAGTTTCCAACCCGAGAGGTTCGATCGACCATATTAAATGTTTGGTCAACCATATCACCGAGTTCGGTCAACTGTGGATAATTTGAACTACAAGTTTGGTCGATCATATCAGGGCAATTTTGAACCCTTCGTAGGTTTGGTCGACCAAGGCAAAGTTCGGTTGACCATTCCTCTGGGTTCGCTCGACCGTGGCAAAAATGAACTACAAGGCTTAGTCGACCAAGTAGTTAGGCGTCAGACACGTGTTGGTTTGGTTAACTGAGGAAAATACATTCAAAACAGAACGGTCGACCGTCCAAAGTAAAAAATTTGACTTCTGAATGGTTTGGTCGATAATGGCAACTATAACGCCACAAGTTCAGTCGACTAGGCAAGTCAAACTTTTGACTCCTGGCCAAATAGTGGTTCGGTCAACCAAGCTAGTTATTATTGGTTTGGTTCGGTTGACCGAAGGCATTAATAATGAATATTTTGCCCAAAAAGTCTGGCGTTGGTCGACCTTGCTTTTGCCCCGATTTTGACCCTAAAGCTATTCCCAAAACTTTGTATGATTTTAGTTTTTTTAGAAAAAAGTTTTTCGTGAAATGTGCTGGTCCCTAGGGTCTATCTATGGTTATTCTGAGCATTCAAACATATCATGCAGATGCATGTATTATTACAAACCAAAGATATAAAAAATTAAATACAATACAATTAAAAATAAAATGTCTTCTTCTTTTGCTCTTCACTCCATGGAATGCGCCAGTTGAAGTAAGCTTTAAGTCTTCTGGCTACCATTTCCCTTTTGCCTTATGTGTGTGTTGAATAGTAAACCTGTTTAAGCACTTAAAAACACACATAAAAGACTGGTACTTTGTCAGCATCAAAATAGAGATTAGACCCAAAAAGTCAACTCATATGGATCTTTATGTAGCTTCTAGCTTAAGATTTACTACAACCCCACTCTAAGACCAATTGAAAATGAAGGCGTATTCCAAAAGGGGGCTGAATTGGAATTTAAAATTTCTTTATACCCTCTTTAATTAATTCTTTCTTAACTCTTTTTGGTTTCAACAAACATACATACAATGTTGGTATACAATCACAAATTTAGCAGAAAATTAATTTAGTTATAAACCTTTTATGAATGAGAGTTCTAACTTGAATACTTCTTTCAGTAGTTTAGTTCAACCAACCAAGATTCCCAAAACAAGATTCACAATATAAAATGAATTCAACAATGCTTCCAAGATTTAGCAGTTAAGTAACTCAAAGTAGAGTTTAAGAATGTAGCTGATAAAAAACCTTGTATTAGTAAATTTGATTTCTCAATATGAAGCACAATTGAAATTTCCAACATTCTTCCAAAAACTCAGAATTTAAATAAAGTTTCAATTAATGATTCTTGGGTGTTAATGTAACGACCTGCTTATCTTATCATAAAATAAATAAATAAATAAAATAGTCAACCTGAACCCGAGGGTAACGGGGACTCATCTGACATTCACAGCGAAAACCTAAGCAGCAGTAAATGTAAATCACATTCTTATAACCACAAATACATAATACCATATTCAAATAAAATCCAAAACATGGTTTTTATATACGAACTCCAAAAAATACAAAAATATCTCTAGGATCCTACATCAAAATCTCCTGATCCTAGTTCAAACTTACCCTCCTAACAGGGTAGCACAATTGACTCAACGGTGACCTCGACCTGCCGGTCCTTTTGGGTTTCCTGAAAATTGTTTAATGTTTGGGGGTGAGACACTTCTCAGTAAGGGAAAATATACTAAATACAGTTATGTGGCAATATGAATATTTGATGCAATTATACATATACATTACATTTCATATATCTGAAAACATTCATCATAACATACTGAATAATCATATGCTTTTGTATTTTCTAATAAATCATACAGTTCATAAAATGTCTAATATAATTGATAATACTAAAAATTCACTCAGGATGTATAGCTAGCTGATGTCATGTATTACCCCGCATGACAGGTGCAACCTAAAAGCGGGACCCGACAATAGCTGGTCGACCACTGCCAAGTCAAAAATGTTTGTAAGTACAATGGGCCCGCCACACTCTAGTCTGGACTGTCAGGTGGATGTCTACAACCCTATACTGAAAGTCACATCGACTATCCATCTCCCACTCCCTTGTGGGATGATTAGCACAAGTCTAAACATATATATCTGATTTATATAGCAACGGTACCGTGCTCCTGTAATTGAACTGAACTATCATCCGGGTTCTGATAATACATAATACATGATAATATACAGTTTAACGTAAATAGATTGATAGTATGTTCTATAATAACGTAAAACATATGGCCTTGGCCATTTACTTTCATACCTGTGGCCTTGCGCCAAAATCATACATACGGCCTTGCACCGAAATCATATATCATACATGACCTTGTGCCAGCTTTCAATCACGACCTTGTGCCGAACATTTCATAAATATCAATCTGAATAAATAATTCATTTATCATGTATTTGAAACCATAATGTACTGCATTATCTCATAATATGTAAAAAATTACTTTATTTGTAAAATTTTCATAACATAATACTTTTCAGGTAAAATAATATTCACGTCACACAATGCTGAATAAACCGTACATTTCATTCTAAAAATCATATTTCGTGGCATATCATACTAATATATATACATTTCAACATAATAGCAGCATTTTCCCAAACATGTGTTATTACCAATCTCTTCATATATATTATACATGCTTCCTAAAAATAAATTTTCTGATAAATAATAATAATATAGTTTGCATGGTAAATAACTACTTTAGTTTATTCCCTTACCTGACACTGAAAAGAAACCCCTTAAAAATCCACTCGTCCTACAACCGCAAGGTTCCTCATTCAACTCCCTGAAAACAATAACTCCCATAACTAAACTTTAGTATTTCTCCATGAATAACCTTTCCTATAACTTTGGAAAGACCAAATTTGGCATAAAAAATTATACCTTAAACCAAGGATGAATTCCAACTCAGTTCCACCAATGAACCGGTCCGGCAGACTTGGAGAGAACTTCTCCAAGAGCGTCATGGTAGCCTCAGATCGTTGATCCGACGAACGACGGAGCCTAAATCGAAGAGAGAGGAGAGAGAAATCGTAGGGAGGAGAGAGCGAGAGGGTTTGAGCGTCAAAATTCCGTTGAAAAAATGAAGTGCGGCCTTTTTATACACGGGCCTTTATCGACGAGGTCAAGAAGGCTTCTCGTCGACGAACTCTCCCCCTCGTCGATGAAATTCAGATTTGCCAAAATCACCTACTCGGTATCTTCTCGTTGACGAGGCGTACCCTCGTTGACGAGCCCACAGTGCAACATCGTCGACGAACGCAAGCCTACTGCCGCTTTTTATAAATTTTTCCATTTTCCTCTCTCTCTCTCTCTCTCTCTCTCTCTCTCTCTCTCTCTCTCTTATTATTTAAATATCATTATTCTTTGGGTCATTACAGTTAACCAATCAATGTATTCCCTTATGGTTTCCGCAATAAATATTGATCAACCAACGTACTCCCTTTTTTGTTTCCACAATCCCAAAGTCAACTTAATTTTCAGTTTATTTGTAATCCAATCCATGTAATTTATATGAACAAAAAAATTAAATTCCAACCACGCAATTTAAATGAGCTGAAAATTAAATGAGAGTAGGGAAGAGAGTGAAATGTGAGTTTTATGAGGTTCGTCTATACCCGCCTACGTCCTCTCCTTAGGCAACACACCTAAGGATTCCACTATACCACTCCTTAATGGGTAGGAGCAACCTTACACGCTCCTTTGCAGGCAAGAGCAGCCTTTTATAATCCCTCCTTCACCTAGGGTGGAGCCCCCTCTCCAAGCGATACCCTATGCTCAATACAACGATTCAACAATCCTAAACTGTCAAGAAAAACAAGAAGCAAATTTGGTGTACAAAGACACTCTCTTCAAGAGCATATTAGTATAAGTTATAGCACAATATACTTCAACAATTAATCAATATAAATAAAAGAAGCTCAAGAATATATCATAGGGGTTCTTTAGTTTTGAAAAATCTTAGTTTAAGCATAGGAACCTCAAGCTTTAATTCAGAAAATTCATAGCAATAGCTTTCAGCAAAGTATGCTCAGCAAGAACTCTTTGATTGTGGAATAAATTGAACAATAGCTGATTTCTTAATTTTTGGTGTATAAAATCCTTAGGTTTAGTATGTATTTATAGAGTTAAAAAGCATATTTTTCGTGTTGCCCAAGTTGCTTGAAGTATTCCCCAATTTTTCAAAAAGTTTGGTGTCAAAGAAATCACTTTTGGAAAGTTTTCGTTATTTTTAAATTTTAAATTTTTGAAGAATCAGTTTGTTGGGTATGAAGATTCAGTTTCCTGGGTCCTCTCAGGTTTTTCAAAAATCATTCTGTCTACATGTCAGTCATCGGGGTCAACATTGTTAGGCGCCTGACAACTTTGGTCACCCTTCAGTAATTTGATCATAACATTTTCTACACAATTCCAAATTAGACGTTCTTGGTAACAACAAAAATCTAAGAGAAAATTCCACAACTTTCATGTTGAACACTCTTTAAGATAAGGAGATTTTGATAGAGAAAAGTGCTCATCAATGCAGACGTAGAAAAAAGAACAGAATTTGGAAAATCTTGTTTTGGTGCTTTTTATTCCAAAAATAATTCTAACCTTTTTGAAAAAACTTTTGACCTTATAAAAATATTTTCCAAATATTTTAAAAGTATGTCCAAGTAATTAACCTAAAAGTTTCATGTATCCATATTGAAATCGCTTGAAATACTTACATGAGACTTCTCAAGACTTATACATTCCAAGCACTTACGTCTTTATGCTTTTCCATATCTTGAGTCTATCTTGACTTCCAACTTCAATTTACTTTAAGTTTCATCAAATCATCTTTGAATCCACGCTTTAATAGTATAAGCTTTATGAGATCTTCTTTCTTTGGAGTATAAGCTTTCAATAATCCTTGTGTGCACTTGGCCTTGTATTCACATACTCGAATCCTGAAATATAATCACTTAATTAAATATGTTAAGTTTCTCTGATTTGTTATTATCAAAATAAGATTTTAAGCCTTATAAGGTCAACAGATGCACTACTGCTTTAATTTTGACTTTTCTTGTATTCTAGACTTTTTGAACAAAATTATTTTTTATTTTTTAATTTGAATTTATATTTGTATATATGCATTTGAATTTTGAATAATTTTTATTTGAATTTTGAATAATTTATGAATGTTTTAGTAATTCTGTTTTAATTTTATATATGCTAAAACGTAATTACAGGTTTTTACAGGAATTTTCAAAAAAAAAAAAATTTATTTCAAAGTATTGGTGACGGTTTACAAAATCGTTACTAATAATAGCAAGATGAACTTTTAGTGAAGGTTTACTAATCGTCACTAAAAGTCTAAAATCATCACTATAGACTCACCATTTTCTGCGTTCAATTTCCTCACAAAAGGCACTAATATTAGTAACGATTTTATAATCGTTACTAATAGTGTATTATTAGTGATGGTTCGAGTAACCGTCCCTAAAAGCATAACATTAGTGATGGTTTATTGAACGTCACTAATAGTGTCATATTAGTGACAGTTATTAAATTCGTCACTAATACTTTTCCTTTGGTGATGAATTTGATCCGACTATATGTATGATTTATAGTGATGGTCGTAGTCTAATAGTGAAGGTTTTTTTCCATCACTAGTACTCTACTATTAGTGATGGTTTGAATATTTTGTCACTAATAAGTATTAGTATCCACAGATATGGTGACAAAACTGGAACCATCACTAATTCCAACAAAATTGTGACTAATACTGTTAGTGACAATTTTTCTATTATTAGTGACAATTTAAAATCATCACTAATAATAACCTTTTTTCTTGTAATGAAGTTTCTTGGAATGTTTCCCAAGTTTTCACAAAGTTTGACGGTCAAGTAATCAGTTTTGGAAACTTTCCCTCGCAGTTTTAAATTTGAGAATACGAAGGTTAGTCGGCTGTGATTCATAAGGTTAGTTTCCTGATCCTTTATAATTCAACAAGTTTTCAAACGCATAATGGTATCAGTCGCCTGATTCTATTTTGTTTGCTCAATTATTTTACCATGAAAATATCAGTTAATTGATCTAACAAGGCCAGTCACCTGAATTTAACACTTTCCAAAAACTTCGATTTTTAACACTTTAAAGATGTCAGTCAACTGATCTAACAAGGTCAGTCGCCTGAACTTACAACTTTAAAAAAATCTTTGATTTTCAACACTTTATCCCTTTGATATTGGAAAAACTTAAATGATACTTATTTAAAAACATTTTCCAGGGTTTTCAAAGATTGGTCTCTAAGTCAATAATGGTTCCTAAGAGTTTCAACCATTTATATTGAAATTTATGAAGTATTTACATGAGACTTCCTAAGTCTTATACATTCTAAACACTAATGTGTTTCTTTCTTCAATACACTTTGACTTCTTTCTTCAATACACTTTGACTTTATCAGATCTTTTATCTTTGAGTCTAAGCTTTTAATGTACTTCATCAAGCACTTGTGATCTTGAACCATTAATAAAAAGCATTTGAATCTTGAGACATCATCACTTGGCCAATATGTTAAATTCTCTTGATTTGTTATCATCAAAATAAGATTCTTAAACCTTATTAGGCTAACGCACACACACACACACACACACACACACACACACATATATATATATATATATATATATTGTATTAATATATCATTATATCATATTATATTATTTTATTAATAATTATTATTAATTAATTAATTTTAATTTAATTTATTATTTTATTTTTTTACACTTACATGTATATTATTTTTGGAGTCGTTACATGATGCCTATAGGTTTCCATGGTTTATCCACGTCACTCTCTAAGGGGATGTTTAGAGTGGCACACTTTTCTAAGACCTTTTCAAGTGTTTACTCTTGTAAATAAAAGTGTTGCAAGAGTAAGTTGCTAAGAGTTGATCTAAAAGTCTACCCCTTTGAACCCTTCATCAATGAGTACATGGATAAACCATGCGAACCTATAGATTAGGCATAACTCACCATCATCCACAAACTTTAGAAAGCTTTTCTGTTGGTTTGGAATATTTTTGTGTGCAATAGGATGGTTAGGCGAAATATTAAATATGATATTAGTGAGTGGGATCAATTCCAACATGTCTATGACATTGAGTTGGACGTGTCATAATTGACGGTGGCCAAAAACTCCTCCCTAACAAAAAATTAAGCGCTTAGAAACAAAATTAGATTACGTGTCCTACATCTAGACTTAGTTGATTTCAACACTCAGTTATCCAAGTCAGACATATGAGGTCCAAATCAAATAAGGTTAGTTTCAACATATCTGTGACATTGATTCGGATGTGTCGAAGCTGACGGTGCACAAACACTCCCCTCCGACTAAAAATTTGGTGCTTAGAAGAAAACTTAGATTACATGCTTTAGATCTATACTTAGTTGGCTTTAGCACTTAGGTATACAAGTAAGACAAAGGGGACAGTTTCGACACGTCCGTGACACTGAACTGGATGTGCTGGAGCTAACAGTACCCAAAAATCCTCCCCAGCTAAAAATTAGGTGCTTAGAAGCAAATTTAAAATACAAGACAGTAGATCTATACTTAGTTGATTTCACCACTCAAGTTTCCAAGTCAATCATATGAGGTCCAAACTAAGTAAGGTCAGTTCTGACATGTCCGTAACATTTAAAGAGACGTGTTGTGGCCGAAGCTGCTTAAAAACTCCTCCCTGGCTGAAAATTAGGTGCTTAGAAGCAAACTTAGAATACAAGCACATAGATCCATACTCAGTTGATTTCAGCACTTAGATGTCCGATTCTGACATACGAGGTCCAAACTAAGTGGGGTAAGTTTTGACACATCTGTGACATTAAGGTGGATGTGTCGGAACTAACGGTGTCAATAAACTCGTCCCCGACTTAAAATTAGGCGCTTAAAAGCAAACTTAGATTATATGCCTTAAATGTATATATGCCTAGTTGATTTCAGCACTCAGGTATCCAAGTCAGATATACAAGGTTCAAACTGAGTGGGGTTAGTTCCTACACATCTGTGACATTGAGATGGATGAGCTGAAACTAACGGTGCCAAAAACTCCTCCCTGACTGAAAATTAGGTGCTTACAAATAAACTTACATTACATGTCCTAGATTTATACTGAGTTAGGTACTACTCTCAGGTGTCAAAGACAGCATTCGAGGTCCCAACCGAGTGGGGTTAGTTTTGACACATCTGTGAAATTGAGCTGGATGTGTCAAAGCTGACGGTGCCCAAAAACTCCTCGCCAGCTAAAAATTAAGCGCTTAGAAGCAAACTTATATTACATGCCTTAGATCTATACTTAGTTTATTTCAGCACTCAAATGTCCAAGTAGAGCAAACGAGGTCCAAACTGAGTGGGGTTATTCCAACATGTCCATGATATTAAGGTAGATGCGCCGAAACTAACGATACCTAAAAATTCCTCCTCAGCTAAAAATTAGGTTCTTGGAAGCAAACTTAGATTACATGCCTTAAATCTATACTTAGTTTATCACTAGAATCAAGTGTCCAAGTCAAGCATACGAGGTCTAAATTGAGTGGGGTCAATTTTGAGACGTCCATGACATTGAGTTGGACGTACCAAAACTGACAGTGCCCAAACACTCCTCCCAACTAAAAATTAGGCACTTAATTAGAAGAAAACTTAGATTGCATGTCTTAGATCTATATTTAGTTGATTTTAGCACTAGTCATGTATCCAAGTCAGGCCTATGAGGTCCAAACTAAGTGGGGTTGTGACAGGTACGTGACATTGGCGTGGATATGCCACAGCTGACGATGCTAGAAAACTCATCTTCGACTGAAAATTAGGTGCTTAGAAGCAAACTTAGAATACAAGCAAGTAGATGTATACTTAGTTGATTTCAGCATTCAGGTGACTAAGTTGGGCGTACAAGGTCCAAACTGAGTGGAGTCAATTTTGACACGTCCTTGACATTGAGGTGGATGTGTCAGAACTGATAGTGCCCACAAACTCCTCAATGGCTGAAAATTGGGCACTTAGAGTTGAAGAAAACTTAGATTACATGCCTTAAATCTATACTTAGTTGATCACTACACTTAGATGTCCAAGTTAGGCATACGTGGTCCAAACCGAGTGGGGTCAGTTTCGGCACGTCTATGACATTGAGGTGCACGTGCCAGAACTGACGGTGCAAAAAAACTCTTCCCTAAGTGATCAAAGTTAGATATTTAAAATCGTATCATTTGTTATTTAACTATATATAGTAATTCTTGCTATCAAATCATTTGTACTTATGGTAGGTATTCAAAAATTTTATCCTATTTTTTTATATAATTATTAATTTGTAGAGTTTGCGGTCTGTCGAGTGATGATGAGGACGATGACGACCATGATGATAATGATGCATACTATTTTTTGGTAATTTTTGTTATGCAAACAAACCATATATATATATATATATAAGATGTATATGTACACTGTACATTTTTTATGTATATATATTTTCATTTTCTTGATAATTACGACAATTAATCTTCAATTATGGTTTAATATGATGTGTGGCGAAAATTAATTACAGGGTTCTCGCAGGAATGCATGATTTTGTGAAAAAAAAAATTAATTTATTAAAAACTTTTAGTCACGATTTTACTATCGTCACTAAATGTTGGATAGTAGTAACCGCTCTAGAACTGTCACTAAAAGTGTCCCAATAGTGACAGTTGCTAATTGTCACTAAAAGTAGGGCAATAGTGATAGTTGCGAATTGTTGCTAAAAAATAGGATAATAGTGATGGTTGCAACCCAAAAATAGTGTCAGTTATAGTGACGGTATTGCACATTTAGTGACGATCCATCTTCGTCACTGATAGTCCATAGTTAGTGGCGATTTTCGAAATCGTCACTAATAGTAAGTTGAGACAGCCGTTATAGTCACCAATCCATAAGCGTTACTAAGCCGTAATTTTTAATTAATAGTGATGGTTTTCTATTATTAGTGACGGTTTTAAATCGTCACTAAAAGTCTCATTTTTTTGTGTTGTTATTTATATTTGATGATTGTGAATTTGTTTATACGGCGAAACTGTGGTATACCTTCGACTAATTAATTAAGATAGTGGGCTATAACTAGTGATGCAAAACCCTAATAAAGTGTTCAGCCTATGATAAAGGGCCATGAGGGACGCATTCAAAATTTATTGCCATTACACGGGCATTTTGACCTTGTGAAGGGAACTGAGAACCTTAAGCTTGCAAACCAGGACATTGTAAGTTGACCCAAGTTGGCTAATTGGTGTAAAGTTATTTTTATTTTTCGTTCCATCCTTCTTTCTTCTTCTTGTTTTTTTTTTGGAATGAGAACAATTAATAAAGGATGCATTTAGGCTTCTATTAAGTGTACCACTACTATGAAATTCATTTAACATGGCAAAAGAATATTGGATTTTACAAAAAAAAAAAACCCAGCAGCAGTAAAAACGTTCCAACATTAAAATCCTTCAAGACCTAGTGTCGTGTCTGCCTCTATTTGAATTCTTTAATGGCTTTAAGTTAGAAGTTCTTGTTGTTCGGAGAAACTCTTTGATTTTATGGTCATGGCTACCTCACTTGTCAAAAACCTTCTAAACATCTTCACCATTGAGATTTTTGATGTCCAGAGGCTCTGAGTAAAAAATGATCTATCTTAGACCAATCCATCTATTGCTTTATATATATATATATGTTCCATCCCATTCAAAGGTGACCAATATATGCCATTCCCTAACCATTCCACTAAGAAAATTAATCAAAGTTGCTGCACAAATTTGTTGAGGGTTAAATCTTAATTAGCCTAGTTAAAATTAATTTTCTAAATACAAATTTATTTAATTTCTATTCAATTTAATCTTTTTAAATAATTATTTCATTGATATTTATAATATTGTGGGTGTGTAAGTGCATAAACTGCAGTCCATGACTGGCTCAACTCTTATCAATGAATCACAAAGGAGATGGTTATGGTGGAGATCGATCGTGCACCGGAAGAAGAGATCGAGAAAAAGACAGAAATGAAAAAAGGCAAACCACGTGCAATGTGGCTGCATAGCGATCTAACATCTGGCAATGAATGAGAGCACCTATAATATTCTCCAGTAGAAGATTGAATAAAGAGACCAGGGCAAAATTAACTCTCTTTTGGTGCCCACACATATGAAATTTTGGTTTTGTTTATCGTGCATCGATCTTTTGTTGGCTCTGCGAAAGACAGAGGGTCTCTGGAAAACGATGGTGCATGCATATATTGTGTATTATATGGTCCCCGTTGTCATAGATATTCAATAAATAGTTTTATTGCATGACGTGGGTCTGTCAAAGCCATGCAGTGGGGGAAAACGTGAAGGACGTGCAGAGAAAGTGAAGGACCATATGCCCTCTGGCTGCCATACCAAAGAGATTCATATTAATGAAATCTGGGACGTGGGGGGACACCAAAATTAAACTCACCGCGCGGTGCATATAATATCTATATGTGGGTGATGATACACAAGCAACCAGTTGTATCTCATCATATCTAACTTGTTATATATGTTACTCACTTTCATCATTTGACCTTTTTTGTGTTTTTTTTTTCCCCCTCTATGTGAAGGTCCAACTTCTGTCAAGTATTATCTGCTCTCATCTACTGGTTTCATGGGTTTGCTTTATAAAAGATGTCTCATATAGTCGAAGGTTAAATTATCCTCATAAACTCAAGATCTCCTTAATACATATTTCATGTGGGACTCTGAAACTCTGCTTGTCAAAAATCAAATTCATGCTATCTGCAATTGGTCTTAACCCTTTTAATTATCGTAATTAGTTTACTTTTGGTTCTAAAGAATGACTATTTCTAAGATAAAATGAAGTAAATAAGAATGAAATAGAAATTGTGTGTGCAAGGTATAATTAAACTTTTCGAAATGTATACCCCCGGAATATCTCAGGAACACGCAAGCCCAATGTAGGTTGCACACCCTAATGTCGAGTCTAATGCCCCACTACAATGATGTGTATTCCCAAGACACTTTTGCTGGTAGACTTGCCAAAGTTTTGGTCCTTCACTACCAAAGATTATATTTATAACCTAACTAATCCCAAGTTTAGTAGAAAGATGAGTGAGTCGGGTGTCCATCTCAAGGACTTTAGTGCAGTGGCACATCAATCTTAATCTAGCTTACTGCACTTGAACAATAATGAAAAGAAGATTTTTTGGGTTTTTCTATTAAACTATGAAAGCAAGTAAATTGAATGAAATTAAATATGAAAGAAAATCTCTGGTTATGAATCTAGCTTAGGTTGTTGTTCATGATAACTATGCTCGGTCAATTATCCATACAAGGTTCAACGGTCAAGAAATTCGCTCGAGTGGCATAGGGTAGCAAGGGTGCACCAATCGTTCAGAGCACCATCAAGAACCACAGTATACCCTATCCAACGAACATGGATTCCTCTTTAGAAACCATACCCTATTACGCACAATTGACTGAATCCCTAGCTATGTTTTCCTATCCCCTAGGGTTTCATCACAACCGGTGAACTAAATGTGCAATAATTAAAGGCATGGTATTGAAATTGCAAAATTTAAATTAAAGCAATGTAAATGGCAAGTAATTGATGTTGATTAAGGTGTAATCCCAAGAGAGGGGGTGAATTGGATATTAAAAAAAAATTAAGCCACTTAATTTTCTTTCACACACTTCTTATAAGTTTACCAACTACTTCTAGTTGCTCAATTACGTGTGAGTGTGGCAATCCTATCTATATATGCAATATACTTGATTTTAAATATAATGCGGAAAATAAAGAGTAAAAGGAAGAGAGAAGACAAACGCAATTTTACGAGATTCAGCCAACCCGGCCTACGTCCTTGCCTTGAGCAACCACTCAAGGATTCACTAAAAACCCTGCTCCTTAAAGTGGGACGGAGCTTCCCGTACAATCCGTTACTTACAAGAGGTACAGCTTCCTCCTACTCCGCTGCTTACAAGAGATATAGCTCTCTCCTCACACACCGGTTCACACACCGAACCGTGTATACAATAGAATCTATAAAATAACACTCAAAACAATGCTTCTAACAAAAGCTTGTGAGTACAATTCAAATTCCTAACACATTAACATATAATATAACTTGAAGCTCGTGAATGTATGAAAACAATACAATCGTTTTATGAATGATTATGCATCAACACACAAATCCCGATTTATTCAAAACTCCCAAGTTAAAATATATTTGAAATGCCTCAGAGTTAACTAGGGTTCTTGGTTCACTTTTGTAAAGATGCAAAAGTATGTTTGAAGTAAACTCGTTAACAAAATCTTTGTCTTGAAAACAAGCTTAATCAAAATCACAAAGCTTTATTTCATGTATTCTATCACAAACTGAGAATATTAATTTTCAAAAAATATCCCTCAATTTAGAAATATAGTTATAAGTACCAAGGATATTTAATCAAACTTTAATATATCAAAATATAAATCCTTTGAAGAACACCCACTTGAATCAAAAAATCAATCAACCACCTTAAATAAGTTTTCTCAAGTAATGATCTTCTCAAAAATATTTTTTATATGAATTGATACACTCAAGATCAAAACTTTTCAATACTTAGTCAAGAACAAGCAATGAGATGAGAATTTCTTAAGAATATAAACTTGAAAGATCAAACCTCAATACTAGATTTAAGCACAGTAGAGTAAGCAAGTTCCCTTTGAGAATCTGAGTTGATTTGCTCAAGCTTGAAGATTAGAGATTGAGAAGTAAACAATTGTATAGCACTAAGAGTAAATTTTCAACGTTCTCTCAACAAGGTGTGTTCTTTTCTTTCTTGTGTGTCTCAGCCTCGTTATAGGGTTTAGACATTTAATATATATAGTGTATGATCCTTAGGATTGATCTCAGACATTGGATCAATCAAATAGCTCACGTGTTTTTAATAAAAATCTGATTTTTTAGGCTTTCCCGTAAGTTCAGGCAACCGAACTGGGGTTCAGGCTCCTGAAGTGACAACTTCAGGCGCCTGAGGTTCTAGGGTCAGGCAACCGAAGTACCTCTGCCAGGTTCTGTCTTTCCCATTTAATTCTTCAGGCGACTCCACTTAATCTTCAGGCTATCGAACTTATTCTTCAGGCTACTGAAGTAAAGTTCAGGCGACCGAACTCCCCTTTTTCTCAAATTTTCTTTTCTAAGTTAAAAATCTTCTTTGATTCTCTTCTTCGGGCTTTTATAAAACATATTTTTCAATGATTTGAAAACATTTCTAAGTTCATACAGGTTCCCTAATGATATACATGAAATGCATGAAAATTAAAATCACTCTAAGTTATATTTGAGCTTCAAAATAAATCATATGACAATGTAAATACATAAGCTCTAAATACCCATTCCCAAGAGATTCTTGAACTTTGCCGCTTGTATCTTGATTCTTGTACTCTTTGAGTTCCATGGTACTTGCCAAGATGTGTAAGCTTTACTTGAAGTCTTCCATGACTCATTATCTTTCCATGCATGCTTATTATAGTTCCTGTTCACAAACTCGATGCACAGATCAAATACCAAGTGATTTGTCATTATCAAAACAGGATTGGACTCGTAGAGTCAACAATTGAAAATGATATCAATTGAAGCTTGAAGGCCTATCACTAGCAATTTGGGAATATAATTGAGAACCAATCTAAGCTACGCAGTAGCAATTAGAACTTGAAGGTTTTCACAGGCCTTCGAAGAATCTGAATATGAACCAGATATGAAATTGAAAAAAAGCAGTAAACCCTGATCTAAATGGCTCCAATCAGCACTGTAAGTCTATCACCGGCCAAGGAGGAGCCAAAAAGGAACCCTAATCAACATGTTCAAAGTTCATTTTTATACCCAAAAGGGTTTACAACCGATTGATTTCAAATTAGGAAAGTTTCGACAAAAATCTCGCAAAGTAGATTGCTGGGCTCGATAACTATGGACCTAGTCACACCCTTGACTTCCCCTGGTCGCGCCCTGATTAAACCTCTCCGAAAAAATCTTCAGTCAAGCTTGTGTTTAGTCGACCTGGTTGCACCTCCAAGGTTTCTTAGTCGTGCCCTTGGTCGAGATCCTCACTAATTCAGCTTCAGTTAGCACTTTGGAGTCTAATGATTGTGACTTAGTCACCCCTTGTGTCTGCTGGTCGCACTACATGGTTGAATAGGATCATGTTGCTCTTGATGGAAAAAAGCCTTGGAGACTTGGTTGAGCCTTATGCTTCCAAATTGCTTCCTTGGCTTCTTGCATTGCTTAACTCCTCAAGTTGAGCTCCAATTTTTTGAAACATGAACAAATCACGCATAACTCTGAACAAGGATAAAAAGGGATCATTACAATGAAAATGAGAACAATGCATAGATAAATAGGGGCCTAAAATAGCACATTTTAGGAACACATCACAACCCCCAACTTACACTTTGCTAGCCTTGAGCAAAGCAAAACTAAGACAAACCTAAAAAAGATAAACTAGTCCTAACTACCTCCTCTTTTGTGGGAAACACTATTGCATTTACCATATGCAACAAGGCTTTAAACTCATGGACAAGATATAGTCTTGTGAGGATTTCTAGGGCGATACCTACAAACACCTATCCTAGTGAACATTAATTAGAATCAACAAGTAATACAACCATGCCATTTTACATACAAATATATAGCATTATTACAATCATGCTCCTGTACAAATAACTCCATTATATAGACAACTCCGAAACAAACCACTCATACATGTCTCAACCTGGTATAGCCATTAAGAAAATCAGAACCTTTAGAGATTTAATCAGTAGTTCCAATTAAGAGTTAATATCATTGTATAAATCTGAGTATAAACAAGCATAGTCACAAGGCATGTGTAAAGTAAATGATTCATCTCACCTGCAACAGTTGTCTTGACTCAAACTCACTAGTATACTCTCAAAAACACTCATGAAGATGGGGTCACTCATGTATGTGAGTAAAAACATGCATGGTCAAACATCTCACAAACATCGAAGAACCAACAATGAAGATGGAGTGGACAAGTCTCATAAGAATGGAATCAAGCCCATTAACAAGGTGTCGGGTCCTTCACCTTAGCGCCTTCTCACCTACTCTCCACATCCTGCCAAGGTCACCCTAGATTGATAATTCATACGTGAATCCATCATGTCCACCAGAGCACCCGAAGACACCTAAGACATGCATGACTGTGGTGTCTCTAGCTTGACCATTCTTCTTTTTTTCTTTTTGGAGAAGATTTCTATATTTTTCATTATTTTCTCTTTTTCTTTCTTTTCTGCGCATCAGTATTTCTTTTCTTTGAATTTTTCGTTTCCATGGCCAACAGGGGCAACCAATATAACTTTGAACTATCATCGTGGAAAACTAATACTCAAAAAGAGAATTCATGAATTATTTTCAACTTTATAGCTGGCTTAATACTTATCTCTTGAGTAGGCTGCAGGACCTAGGTTTGTATCTCCCCACTAGACATCACCTCAAGGCTAGTGAATGCCAAAAAAGAGACTAGCATTCAAAGAATGTCCAGAGAAGAAAATTTGAGTTTTGTGAACTTAGAGTATATCCAAAACTCTAAAAAAAATGAAGGGGTCAACAAAATCCTCACGAGGTATCATAGTCATCATATATGTTCTCTCAGTGCTCTCAAGGGAACCTAAGTGAAACAAATCATGTGAAAGTGCATCCTAGCCTTGTAATACACTCTGTCAAAAGTTTTCACAACAATGTGCTTGTCATGAAAGGCTTTGGTCCTATCTTTATAGATTTTGGCATTCTCATACGAGTTATTCCGGATCTCCTCCAACTAATTGAGTTGGAGGTAGCGATAGAAATCGGCAAAAACATGTCAAAATTGAACTTCTTAGTCGCCCAATAGGCCCGATGCTCTAGCTCAACCGAGAGGTGACAGGCCTTACCATAGACCAACCGATAAGGGGACACACCCATAGGGGTCTTATAGGATGTTCTCTATATGCCCATAGAGCATCATCTAGTCAGGACGACCAATCTTTTCTATCCGGCCTCATAGTTTTCTCAAGGATGTTTTTGATCTCACAGTTCAAAACCTCAACCTACCCGCTAGTCTATGGATGGTACGGTGTGGCGACTTTGTGAGTGATGGAGTACTTTTTGTTGGCCTTACAAGGTTTAATACTCTATTTTGATGCTAACAAACAAGTAGGATTTAACATGCTTCACTTGAGTGTTGTTTTTTCTCAGGAATCTATATTGAAGGTACTCATGTAGTATGAATCAAAGTCTGACAGTATGGATAAAAGTCTGAACGCCATAAGAGCATGATGATTAAAGAAGATCAACATGAGAGCTCAAAGTTCAGACTATCATGAGAGATCAGACTCTAGCAACATAGAAAGTTCATAGCAAGTAGAATTTTTGAGCACTTAGGACAAGTCTTTGTAAGTACTTTAAGTTTATTCAAGTATGAAGTTTTCATTTTGAAGCTCATTAGACAAAGAGACTTATAGACCTTAAGATAATACCTTGGAATATGTTTTCAAAGTTAAAACAAATTTATATTCCAAGTAACAATGAGAAAGAAATCAAAAAATGACTAGAAAAGAAAATCATTCAGTTGACAGACGAGTGTGTGTTAATAGACAGACGACTGACTAAATTAACAAGGCTTAAAATTGAAACACAGAAGCCTGACAGACGACTGTCAAGACTCCTACAGACAACTGTCAGTGAAAAGTGAGAAGACTATGTAGGTTTCACCAGACGACTGTCCACCCTTTATGTTATTAAAAAGCTTAAAAGTATACATAGACATACGACTATCATCATATGGACAGACGACTGCCACTCAATGTACAGACGACTGCCACCTTTCTACCTATGATTTTTACCGTTATACTAAATGGACAGACGACTGTCAGGACTTCACAGTCATCTGCCTCACGGCAATTTTCTGTTTTCCAACGGATATATTTTTTGAATTTTAAATATTTGGAAACTCAAATAAGTTTAATATATGGAAACAAGTCTGAGTATCCTTTGTGGAACAACTAAGAAGGTTTTAAACATCTATAAATACCCCTAAAGACACATTGATTTAATCACCAAGATCATTAAGAACTCACAATCTGCTGTCATAGACTCTCTCACTTTGAAATTCTGAAAGTGCTTCATATAGCTCTCATCCTTGCTCGAAATTAAGAGAAGTTCTTGATGAATTTCACTGTGTTTGATCATTGAGTTTCTGATTCTTTCATTGCAAGATACCCACGGTGATAAGTTTCTGAGAGCTTCATTCTGAAATTCACATTCTGAATTTACTGAAGTGTATTAGTGTCTTAAACTTGTACTAATCAGCTCTTTGACGAGCATGTTCTTGTACGTATTGTGTTGACCTGATTGGTCACGCCCTGTTTTGATAATGACAAATACTCTTGGTACTAATGGTTGTACTGAGAACTGCATGCAGGTTCACCTTGTGCGCGCTTCAGGACTAAAAGACTTATCATGATGGCGTGCGGTGTTCGTGCCGATGAATGAAGAATCTTGTGATGCATTTATATTTATTATTTAGTTTCTTCATTCTAGGATGTAATTTTATTATGGACTGTACACTCATATGGCTTGTAATAATTTGCATCATGCATGATAGGTAGGTATGCTCAAATCGAATGTAGTTGGACATTAGGAACCTACACGGACTATAGAAAGACCTTAGGGTTTTCCCTTCAGTTGACCGACACCGGACTTTTTCGATGTCTTCAAATTGGACTTCAAGTGCCCCTAGGACACACACACTTTCACATATATTTGTTAGACACTTCAATAGGGCTTATATGTTTCGAAAAGGGACCGAAATGCACACATGATGCACTTTCGGTCGACCAGCCAAGCCAGTTCATTTTGGCTTGGTCGACCGAGACACCCTGGGTCAAAATTTGACCATCTGGTCGACCAGCAAAGGTAGTTCAAAAGGGCCTGGTCAACCGAAGCTCCTTTGGGTCAAAGATTGACCACTCGATCGACCAAAACTTGTAGTTCAAAAGGCCCGAGTTGACCGAAATCCTCGTGGGTCAACAGTTGACCATCTGGTCGATCGAAAACTTTTGTACTACAACTACCTGGTCGATCGGAGGGTTCTCGGGAGAATTCCCAGCGGTCTGGTCAACCGAACCAGATAGTTCAAAATGCCCTGATCGGCCGAAACTCGAAAAATGGGGAAATCGCCCTCTCTGGTCGACCGAGCCTTTCAATTCAAAAGTCCCCTGGTCGATCGAGCTATTTGAGTCCTGGTCGACCGAACCATTTTTGGTCGACCGGACCTCTCGGGTTGCCCTAATTTTTACCACGGTTAAACATATTTTAAATAGGGTTAATTATTTTAAAATGATTTAAAACTTTCTTAATAATGCCCAATAGGTCCCCAACGGTCAAAAATACCTCCTTGCCTATATATACCCATTCATTTGTCATTATTAGGTGGGATAAGCAAAACTTGATTAGGGCAAAACTCTCTCAACTCTCAAAATCCTATATTAGCCAAATACTTCTTGTAAACACTCACATACTCTTCAATCTTGATTTCTCTAAGCATTGTGAGTATTTCTATAAGGTTATAGTGCGTAATCTCTCTAGCTTATACTCTCTTTTGGTATAAACTTTGATTGATTTTATTTGAGAGTATAGCCTAAAGTTCTTCCACTGATTTCATTTGATAAATCTTGTGTGGGAAGACTTTGAGGGTTGTGGTTCTTGCATTGTTGTTGCAAGATACCTAAACCTAGATTTTGTGTGCAAAAATCTTTTTGCGAAAAGCTACACATCTACTTTTCTAGAAGCATATTTCCGTGTACAAATTTTATACACATTTGTTGTATTTCCAGGCACGGGCCTGAAGAGGGAGACTAGCCTTGGAATAGTCCCGGATTGGCTTAGACCCGGTTAGGAAAGCTAGGTGCGTCGTCCTGTTAAGGCGTGTAGGTTAAGGTTAGCCCCGCTAATTGACCTGGTTAAGGTTGAGGTCAGCCCTGTGTTAATTTGACTTGGTTGTAAACGGTGCCGCTCCACCCTTAAGTGAGCTATTAGTGGAATCCTCTAGCTTGCGAGTTAGAGGCGGGGACGTAGGCAATTTGGCCGAACCTCGATAACATTTCTAGGTGTCGTCTCTTTTATTGCTTTATTGTGCATTCCTAGTTAAACATTTATTGCAGTTTAAAATTCCATTGTATATTTACATTGATTTATTTTACATGCACTAGATTGACCTTAAACTTGTGTAATACTGTTGTTAGTAGTTTGACCTAAGGTAATAAATTTTAAAATACCAATTCACCCCCCCCCCCCCTCTTGGGATTGCACCAAAGCTAACATATTGTTTTTCTATTTTTGTAACAAGGCTTGTTGACGATTGGAGTAGTTGAATCGTTGGACCAAACAAATGGGAGATTTTTTAGAGAAGGCGGGCTCTAACCTTACCCAAGGAGTGCTTGTAATTGTTTTTGTTCCTGCTGATAAAGGAACAGTAATAGTGAATCCTTTGGCAGTTTAGCCATGGGCGAGGACGTAGGCTGTGTTGAAGCTGAACCTCGTAAAAATCCTTGTGTTCTTTTTCTCTACTCTACTCTTTATTTTTCAAGGATATAATATGTGTGGTTGTTTTAAATTTCAATTTTGAATGTTTGGTTGTTAAATAGATTGGAAGGTAATTCGTTTTGGATAAATCAGCATTGATTGCGGAAACCGAAAGGGACTACGTTAATTGATTATCCTTGACCTATTAATCTGAAAGTTTATTTAAAAACTAAACATTGGGAAGAAGAATAATTGTGATACAGGGCTTATACTAAGTGCAGCAAATTTTCACATATATTGTTACTTAATTGAGAGTTTGATCTTGTTGTGATTGATTGTGATTGTTTCTAAGATTTGCAACTCAAAAGAACTAATTCTAAAGGAACAATTTTTAAAAAACCAATTCACCCGCTCTCTTGGGAAGTTATTCCTAATTTCAATTGGTATCAGAGCCTAGCTATAGTAATTCCTAACAAGAAACTATAAAAAGATCAAGTGGCAAATATTGGAGTGGCACCCTTCGGTGAAGGCCAATCCTCAACTCGTCCACCAATTTTTTGTGGACATAATTATACGTTTTGGAAAAAGAGAATGCAAATCTATCTCCAACACATGGATTGGAAAGCATGGGAAGTAGTTATGGATGGAGACCTTATTCCCACAAAAATGGTTGATGGAAAACAGATTTCAAAAGAAAAAAGGGATATGATTGATTCAGACTATAAAATGCTTCAAATCAATTCAAGCGCTATAAATGCTTTACAATGTGCCTTAGATGCTAACGAATTAAATAGGGTCATGGCATGCAAGATGGCAAAAGAAATATGGGACAAATTAGAAGTGACATATGAAGGAACTATTGATGTTAGAGACAATAGGATAGATATGTTAACAAACGAATATGAAGCATTCAAGATGAATTCTGATGAAATAATATCAAGTATGTACACCAAATTTACCCACATAATAAACTCCTTAAGTGCCTTAGGGAAAACCTACACTACCTATGAAATGATCAAAAAAATCCTAAGAGGTCTTCCCTCAATATGGGAACCAAAGGCTACTGCTATCACTGAAGGTAGAAACCTTAAGACTAACTCTTTAGATGAACTCATATGTTTTGCTTCTTACCTATGAAATGACCTTAAAAAAAAAGGAATCCTGAACCAAAGCATAAAAGATCTATTGCACTAAAAGCGTCTAGCCACAGCTCTAGTGAAGAGGAAAGTGAGACAAGTGACTTAGATCAAGATGAATTAGCATTCATCACTAAGAGACTAGACAAGTTCTATAGAAGAAATAAGAGATTTCCTAAGAAGTTCAATTAAAAGAAACCTGAAAAAGGAGAGACAAGTAGGAAGGAAAATAAAAGTAAGAATGAACCTCCAATATGTTATAACTGTAAGAAACCAGGGCATATCAAACTAGATTGTCCGTTGCTCAAGAAAGACAAGAAGAAAACAAAGGAAGCTATGAAAGCTACGTGAGATTATTCAAGCTCCAGTGAGACAGAAAATGAATCAAACGGACAAGAGATGGCAAACATATGTTTTATGGCGAATGAAGAAGAGGTAAACTCCTACTATTCCTCTACAGAATCTCACAATGAGTCGTGTGATGAGTCATGTGACAGCATGCCTTCCTATAAGGAATTGCAAGCTGAATTGTTTTCTTTGCATAAGAGATTCATAAAAAATTCTAAGAGAAATATAACTTTGAAAGATCAAAGTAAAGAATTATTAAAGCAACTTGAATCATTCAAAATCATTGAAAAAGAAAAAGACACTTGTATTGAGAAATTGGAAGAAGAAGTAAATAAAGTAACTCAAGAATTAAGCAAAACTCATAAAGATAGTTTGAATAAAAAAGATTTAGAAATAAATGAACTTAAGATATTAGTAGAGGATAAAGAGAAAATTATATATAACTTTACCAAAGGAAAAGATAATTTTGAAAAGATGATTGGACAGCAAAGGCTACGTGGAAATAAAGAAAAAATAGGTTATAATGGTAAGACAAATAAAAAGAATAAGAAATTATACATGGGATACTTTGTCAAGGAGGCTAAGCACTATGCTAGCACCGCATCAAACAACAAGCATGAACACACCACTTATTATATGTGCAAGACTAAAGGTCACATAATGTTAGACTGCCCACTAAAAAGAAAATATGTTAAAGTGTAAGGGAAATGGAAAGTCAATAATAGAACTAACAACAAAACAAAGAAAATTAAAAGAATTTGGGTTCCAAAGACTAATACAAAAAATCCTCCATTGTAGGTATGCTATAGGACAATACCATCAACGGATAAATGATACTTGGACAGCGGGTGCTCAATGCACATGACCGGTGACAAGACCAAGTTCACTACATTAAAACAAAAGGATGGAGGATACGTCACCATCAACGATAATGCTAAAGGTAAAATCATTGGCATCAGTAAAATTGGTAAAGAACATTCACTCACTATAGATAATGTGCTATTAGTAGAAGGATTAAAACATAATCTTTTAAGTATTAGTCAATTAAGTAATAAAGGGTTCGAAATAATCTTTATGAAAGAAAAATGTGTTATCCAAAAACCTAAGAACAAAGAAACTATGTTTATAGCTCATAGAATAAATAATGTCTATTGCATAAATCTTGAGAACTTAGTAAATCAGAATGTAACTTGTTTGGTAGCAATAAATGAAATAAGTTGGCTATGACATAGGAAACTAGGACATGCTAGCATGGACCTATTATCCAAATTATCAAAGAATAATCTTGTCAAAGGACTACCTAATACAAAATTCATAAAAGACAAGATATGTGATGCATGCCAAATGGGAAAGCAAGTTAAAACAAGTTTCAAAAATAAAAAATACATATCTACAAAAAGACCCCTAGAATTGTTGCATCTAGACTTATTTGGTCCAACTAGAACCTCAAGTCTAGGAGGAAAACAATATGCTTTTGTAATAGTAGATGATTATTCAAGATTCACTTGGGTATTATTTCTAACAAACAAAGATGAAGCCCATGTAATGCTTATTACATTATCCAAGAAATTACAAAATGAAAAGGGCTATAATATAACAAGCTTGAGGAGTGATCAAGGTAGGGAATTTAAAAACAAAATTGTTGAAAATTTCTGTAATGAATATGGAATAAACCATAATTTTTCCGCACCTAGGACTCCACAACAAAATGGATTTGTAGAAAGAAAAAATAGAACTCTACAAGAAATGGCAAGAACAATGTTGAATGAAAATAATCTACCTAAATACTTTTGGGCAGAAGCTGTAAATACAGCATGCTGCATTGTAAATAGAGTATCAATAATATCAAAAATAGACAAAACACCATATGAACTTTGGAAAGAAAGAAAACCTAATATTTCCTACTTTCATGTATTCGGATGTAAATGTTTTATTATTAATACTAAAGATGATCTAGGAAAATTTGATGCAAAATCTGATGAAGGTATCTTCCTAGGGTACTCTATAAATAGTAAAGCTTATACGGTTTATAATAAAAGAACCTTTACTATTATGGAATCAATGCACATAACATTTGATGAATCAAACAATCATGACAATAAAAATGAGAATGATGAAAAAGAAGATACTCCACAAAAAGAAGAAAATCTTGAAATAAAAGAAGAAATCAATAATGACGCTCCAAATGAAAAACTTATAGAAAATCTGAAGCTTCCTAAAGAATGGAGATATGATAAAAATCACCCAAAAGAACAAATTCTTGGTGAAACATCAAACGGAATAACCACTAGAGCCTCATTAAAGAATATCTGCAACCATTATGCTTTTTTATCTCAAGATGAACCCAAAAATATTGAAGAAGCCTTAAATGATGATTCTTTGATCATAGCTATGCAGGAGGAACTAAATCAATTTGAAAGAAGTCAAGTATGGAAACTTATACCTAAACCCAAAGAAAAGTCAATCATAAGAACTAAATGGGTGTTTAGAAATAAAAAGGATGAAACTGGAGTATTTGTAAGAAATAAAGTTAGGCTTGTAGCACAAGGTTACAATCAAGAAGAAGGCATTGATTATGAAGAGACCTTTGCCCCTGTAGCAAGAATGAAAGCTATAAGGATGCTTCTTGCCTATGCAGCCTATAAAGACTTCAAATTATACCAAATGGATGTAAAAAGTGCATTTCTAAATGGCTATATTATTGAAGAAGTTTATGTTAAACAACCTCCGGGTTTTGAAACAAGCTAACTAACACCCTATATGGATTGAAACAAGCTCATTGAGCTTGGTATGATAGGCTGAGCAAATTTCTACTCCAAAATAATTTTTCAAGAGGAAAGATAGAAAACACTTTATTTATAAAAACCAAAGATAATAATATGTTTATAGTTCAAATTTATGTCGATGATATTATATTTGGTGCCACTCATGAAGATTTGTGTAATGAATTTGCTAAAACTATGCAGAAAGAGTTTGAAATGAGCATGATGGGAGAATTAACTTACTTTTTAGGTTTACAAATCAAACAAGCTAAAAATGGAACTTTCATAAATCAAACTAAGTATATTAAAGACATGTTAAAGAAGTTTGATATGGAAGAAAGTAAACCTATAGGAACTCCCATGAGTACTTCAACTAGTCTAGATAAGGATGAAAAAGGGAAACAAGTTGATACCAAACATTATCGAGGTATGATAGGAAGTTTACTTTACTTAACAGCAAGTAGACCAAATATAATGTTCAGTGTGTGTATGTGTGCTAGGTTCCAATCGGCTCCTAAAGAATCACTTCAAACAGCAGTAAAACGAATTCTTAGATATTTGCTAGGCACACTAGATTTAGGGTTATGGTATCCAAAAGGAACTAATTTTGAAATGATGAGTTATTCAGATGCAGATTATGCAAGATGCAAAATAGATAGAAAAAGCACTAGTGGGACTTGCCACTTTTTAGGACACTCATTAGTTTCATGGTTTTCAAAGAAACAAAATTTCGTAGCATTATCCACAGCTGAAGCAGAATACATAGCAGCTGGGAGCTGTTGTGCTCAAATTTTATACATGAAACGACAATTAAAAGACTTCAAAATTCAATACCAAACAATCCCCATAAAATGCGATAATACAAGCGCGATAAATATTTCAAAGAATCTGGTATCACATTCAAGAACTAAACATCTTGATATACGTCATCATTTTTTAAGAGATAATGTAAACAATAAAGAAATAGTTCTTGAATTTGTCAATACTCATACTCAATTAACTGATATATTTACCAAATAATTAGTTGAGGATCAATTTATATTTATCCAATGAGAATTAGGCATGTTACATATAAGAGAAGTTAACTAAAAAAAGGAAGAAGTTCAATTTGGTCAGAACAAACGACTGCCAAAGAGATGATAGACGATTGGCAGGCTACTGTCTGTGTAAAAGACAGTAGACAGATGACTGCCAGTGAGCTCGCAGTCAACTGGCAGGCTACTGTCTGTGGACAAACGACTGTCCAATTAGAGACAAATAACTATCTCGCGGCGGGTGATGTATTTTTTACTTTAAAAAATAATTTTTAAACCCTATAGACGTCTGTTCATTCGTCTTCCTTCCTTTAAAACATCTTCTTCTCTCTTTCCTTTCAGTTCTTTCTCTCCCAAGCTTCACACAACAATTATTCATCATACCCTACTCCATACAAATGTAGGGTTTCTGCTTATCAAGATAGTTCGTACCAAAACTGTATGAAAGAAGGACAAAGCTTCTTCGTCTTCTTCAAAGGCTACAAGCAACGATGACATAGAAAAATGGCTAGTCTCTTCGCACGCGAAATCATTGTATCAGAATCACTTATCTGCTATTGAACAGATGTTCTATAAGATTTTAGATGTTACTTTCTTTGAAGAAAAATTTCTTGAAATTTTAGAAATGTTCAAAGCTATAAGATGGGACAAGTTTATTCTTCATCAAGTAAAAGGGTATTATCCAGATCAGACTAAGATTTTTTACTCTAATTTGGTTAAGAAGGAAGATGGAATTACTTCTAAAATTTATGGACAAAGGATTACATTTACCCCACACTCATTACGGAAAATTCTTCATATCAAGCAGGGGAATTTTGAGTGTATACCAGTTGAGAAGCATTGGACCATGGAACAAGGATTTACACCACAAGAATTTCTGCCTCTTGTGATGAATGATGCACCTGTGTATTTTGGACATCCTCCACCATACAAGCTACTTAATCTTCAAGCACAAATTCTGCATAAGATTATTGCAAACAACATAATTCCGAGGTCTAGATCCTTTGATCACATGTCATATTTTGATTGTTTTGTTATGTGGTGCTTACTCAAAGGGAAGAAACTAGATTTATCCAGTATCATACTGAAGTGGAAGGCGATGAAGCTTGAATCTCCTAGAATTGGGCTTCCATACGGTTGTATTCTTTCCTTAATCTTTGCCCATTTTCAAGTCCTCTCTCTATCTTCAAAAATAGTAAAAAGAACCCATTATCATGTTTTCTCATCTACATTGAAATGAATGGGTTACAAAAAGTATACCGAGGGCTGGATGTTCCGGCGCAATAGACTGGCAAGACCTGCACCTGAGGCAAGGAGTCCAGCTCCTGAAGAAGCTGATATGCCACCTTGGTTTGTTCCATTTTATCAAAATTATACTAGCTTCAGTTCCGAAATGCGAGAAAAATTTTCTTCTCTTCAAGATAAACTCTCCACCATTGATGACAAGTATACCTCATTAGACAATCGTATTGCTAAGATAGAGCATCATGTCATTAAACATGACACTAATTCAGATAATGAGGATAGTAAAAATTCTGATGAAGAAGCTGAAAATGAAGAAGAAGGTGAAGAGGAAGAAGGTTCACAGCAATCCAAAGGAAAAGGAATTGCTAAAGACAGTGACACTAACTCTAACATATAGACTTTTGTTGGTGTTTTTGCTCTTTTGTATGCTTAAATTCTGGATGTATTTTATTTTTGTTGTACAAAAGGGGAGTATGTATACGCTAAAGACTATGAGTCTTTATACGTATTCTAGCTCTGAAACTCTGAACTTTTGCAATGTTTTGCTCTTAGTATGATGTATTATAAGTTCTAATGTTAATGATAATTCTGAAAACTTTGCAAGTTCTATTTTAAGTATGTTGTTTGACATGGGAAGTATGATGAGTTATCACTTGAGCATAATTCTTAATCAATTGATGCTAATACATTAACACTGGTATCATACATACTCAAATTGATATTTTCCCTTTATCATTATATACTCAATTTATATTTTTTGATTGATATCAAAGGGGGAGAAGTAAGTGTAGCAAAAATTTTACTTGAACTTGAAATGAACATGAATGATATTGATGAAGCATAAATGATATTATTGATTCTAATGAAATTTTATTTTGTTAAGATGAAGCTAATTGAAAGGGGGAGTCTTTTTAAGGCTCACTCAAACTTTTTGCTTCTTGTTTGTCATCATCAAAAAGGGGGAGATTGTTGGCCTTACAAGGTTTAATACTCTATTTTGATGCTAACAAATAAGTAGGATTTAACATGCTTCATTTGAGTGTTGTGTTTTCTCAGAAAATATCTATATTGAAGGTACTCATGTAGCATGAATTAAAGTCTGATAGTATGGATCAAAGTCTGAAGACCATATGAGCATGATGATTAAAGAAGATCAACATGAGAGCTCAAAGTTCAGATTATTCTGAGAGATCAGAGACTATCAACAAAGAAAGTTCAGAGCAAAGGAGAATTTTTGAGCACTTAGTACAAGTCTTTGTAAGTACTTTAAGTTTATTCAAGTACGAAATTTTCATTTTGAAGCTCATTAGACAAAGAGACTTAGAGACCTTAAGATAATACCTTGGAACATGTTTTCAAAGTTAAAACAAATTTATATTCCAAGTAACAATGAAAGAGAAATCAAAAAGTGACTAGAAAAGAAAATCATTTAGTTGACAGACGACTGTGTGTTAATAGATAGACGACTGACTAAATTAACAAGGCCTAAAATTAAAACATAGAAGCCTGACAGATGACTGTCAAGGCTCCGACAGACGATTGTTAGTGAAAAGTGAGAAGACTGTGTAGGTTTCACCAAACGATTGTCCACCCTTTATGTTATTAAAAAGCTTAAATGTATACATAGACAGACAACTGTCATCATATGGACAGAGACTGTCACCTTATATTCTAATGACAGACGACTACCACTCAAGGTACAGACGACTGCCACCTTTCTGCCTATGATTTTTACTGTTATATTAAATGGACAGACGACTGTTAGGACTTCACAGTCATCTGCCTCGCGGCAATTTTCTGTTTTCTAATGGATATAATTTTTGAATTTCAAATATTTGAAAACTCAAATAAGTTTAATATACGGAAACAAGTCTGAGTATCCTTTGGGGAACAAGCAAGAACGTTTTAAACATCTATAAATACCCTAAAAGACACATGTTTTAATGACCAAGATTATTAAGAACTCACAATATGCTGTCATACTCTCTCTCACTCTGAAATTCTGAAAGTTCTTCATATAGCTCTCATCCTTGCTTGAAAATAAAAGAAGTTCTTGCTGAATTTCACTGTGTTTGATCATTGAGTTGCTGATTCTTTCATTGAACGATACTCATGGTGATAAGTTTCTAAGAGTTTCATTCTGAAATTCATATTCTGAATTTACTAAACTACATTAGTGTTTTAAACTTGTACTAATCAGCTCTTTGAGGAGCATGTTCTTGTACGTATTGTTTTTCTATCTTTATAACAGGGCTTGTTGACAATTTGAGTAGTTGAATCATTGGACCAAACAAGGGGAGATTTTTTAGAGAAGGCGGGCTTTAGCCTTACCCAAGGAGTGCTTGTAATTATTTTTGTTCCGGTTGATATAAGAACGGTAATAGTGAATCCTTTGGCGGTTTGGCCAAGGGCGAGGACGTAGGCTGTGTTGAAGCCGAACCTCATAAAAATCCTTGTGTTCTTCTTTCTCTACTCTACTCTTTATTTTTCAAGGATATAATATGCGTGGTTGTTTTAAATTTCAATTCTGAATGTTTGGTTGTTAAATAGACCGGAAGGTAATTCATTTTGGATAAATCAGCATTGATTGCGGAAACCAAAAGGGACTACGTTGGTTGATTATCCTTGACCTATTAATCTGAAAGTTTATTTAAAAACTAAACTTTGGGAAGAAGAATAATTGTGATACAGAGCTTATACTGAGTGCAGCAAATTTTCACATATATTGTTACTTAATTCAGAGTTTGATCTTGTTGTGATTATTTCTAAGATTTGCAACTCAAAAGAACTAATTCTAAAGGAACAATTTTTAAAAAACCAATTCACCCCCCCTCTTGGGAAGCTATTCCTAATTTCACTTTTGAAGGAGTGCTAAAAAATGACAATTGAGGAAATGAGTTCCTTTACAACTAATGATAGCTCGGGGGCAACCGAACTGACTAAAGATACCCTTAATAAATTTAACAACCACCCTATGGTTATTGGTCCTAGTCGCGGCCGCCTATACGCACTTCAAAACATAATCCACCATCACAAATATGTACATAAATCCATGGGAAAGAGGGAATGGACCCATAAAGTCAATTCTAGGCACATCAAAGAGCTCAACTACTAGAATGGGGTTCAAAGGCATCATGCCACATTGGGAGATGTTCCCGGTCTGCTGATACTGTAAGCATGCTCTGTAAAACTCCTGAGCATCCTCATAAGGTGTGGGCCAAAAGAAACCACTTTGAAGCACTTTGGCTGCCATTTTCTTCCCACTAAAGTGACCACTGCACGTAAAGGTGTGACACAATTCAAGTATGTAGGGGTACTCACTCTCGGGAGCACATCGCCGGATGATCGAATCTGGGTTAATTTTGAAAAGGTTCAAGTTTTCCTATATGTAATGGCACACTTGAAATAAGAACTTGTCTTTTTCCCGTTGTATCCAATCATAAGGAATGGCCCTCGTGGCTAAGTAGTTAGTAATCATAGTGAACCATTGGAGCTAGGAAGACACACCAAAGAGTTGTTCATTAGGAAAGGAATTGCGAACTAGATAGGGATCAGTAGACCCCTCAACTAGAATACGGGACAAATGATCAGTTACGTGATTTTTCGTCCCTTTCCCATCCCAGATCTCATAATCAAACTTCTGGAAAAACAGAATCCACCTAATCAACCTAGGTTTTGTCTCTTTCATTGTAAGAAGGTACCACAAAGCAGCATGATCAGAGTACACAATGACCTTCGACCCTAGGAGATAAGAGCGGAACTTATTAAGTGCGAAAACTACAACTAAAAGCTCCTTCTCGGTGGTAGTATAATTCAATTGAGTGTCTTGAAGATTCTTACTAGCGTAGTAAATCACATAAGGCAATTTATTAACTTCTTGCCCCAACACAACCCCGACGGCATAATTTGATGCATTGCACATAATTTCAAAAGGGAGGGACCAATCGGGTGGCTGCATGATCGGGGCAGAAGAAAGTAGTGTCCTAAGAGTTTCAAATGTAGTGAAACAATTTTTATCAAACTCAAAGGGTGCATCTTTTACTAATAAGTTGGTCAAGGGCTAAGAAATTTTGCTAAAGTCCTTGATAAATCGCTAGTAAAACTCGATGTGCCCTAGGAATGACCTCACTTACTTAATAGAAGTAGGGGGAGGAAGTTTGGAAATCAGTTTTACCGTAGCCTGATATACTTCAATCCCCTTAGAGGAAACAATGTGCCCCAACACTATTCCCTCTTGAACCATAAAATGACTCTTCTCTCAACTTAACATGAGGTTGGTTTCCACACATCTCTTAAGGAATTTGGATAGGTTTTCCAGGCATGCATCAAAGGAGGATCTGAACACATAAAAATCATCTATGAACACCTCAAGGAAATTTTCAACCATGTCGGAAAAGATGGCTAGCATGCATCTTTGAAAGGTCGCGAGTGCATTGCATAGTTCGAAAGGCATCCTCCTATAGGCAAAGTGAAAGGACTTGCAGAATAGCCCTAAGATCCAGCTGTATTGCATATGGATAACAAAAATAATAATTTGATCATGCAAACGCTAATTACGTGATTAGGATTATACCTGCGAGACCTGTATGGTTTGATCCCAAATATGTAAGTATGAAAACGAGCTCTTTAAGATGATCAAGAATCTTCTATTGTATTCCTTGAACACACCTCACTCCTAATAGAGTGGGCTCGTAAGTGGCTGCTAGGATTTTCTTCTCTCACAAAATGTCTGCCTCTATGAGAGTTCACTCGTCTCACCCTAGCTGCTAAATGGAGCGCTTGTATATAGGCTACAGCAAGGACCTCTGAGCAAATATGACTAGGGCTTCCCACATAATTAAGAATTCCTAATCCGACCCGAATTCATCCTTAATTACATTAATTATAATTCATACCACTAAAGAATTATAATTGCACTCTCTATCATATTCAAAATTAAATTTCGAGCTCCTATTATTAAATGCTTATTTATCTCCCTACATAAAGATTACAGATACCCGTCTATTAAATTAAATTATTGACAATTTAATTAATTGACTTATTAATTCCATGAGACCTTCCACTTAACTTATTTGATGTTTCGGATTTAAAATCCACCTGTAGGGTTTGAGACAATCAAAACTTATAAGCTTCCTTAAGGGGGTACATCAATTCTGATACCGGGACGTGGATTCCTTCAATAATTAATGTTCACCATACACATAATGTCATCACCCAACTCACTGAGTTTTTTTTTTTTTTTTTTTACCTATAAAGAATCTCACTCTTCTATGAATCAAAGTAATAAACATTATATGCATGTGCCCAATAATCATATCCAGATTAAGAGCATAAGCACTCATAATAACCATGAGGTATTAATTGTTTTATATAGTCAGTATAAAAACAATTACCCAAAGACGATAATGTTCAATACACACAAAGTGTACTAGCACAAGGAGTTGGAACTATACCATTCCCAATAGTCAAGACAGAACTATTAAAATCTTGTGCTACAGTCTTACCAATGGTGTGTCCAATTTCATTTAAGATTGTGAACAATAAACTTATATTCTATAAGAATTGATGATCTAATATTTTGTATATAAGTCATACTTTACACACTAGATCACCTATTATATAGATTAAAAGACACATATGCATAATCATTAAATAAATAATGTCAAACAAACATTGCTCACAAAGATTCTCAATAAAATGGAATAACTAAAGTTATTAATAAATACTAAAACCAATTACATAAAGTATGTCTTTCAGTATAAATCCCTAACACAAAGGTCCTAAATGGGTAGGTGAAGGTAGTCTTCTTCTGATGATCCGAGTGGACTGCAACCTGACTATACCCAGAATACCCATCAAAAAGCAATAAAAATTCGGACATGCTAGCCTCTTTAGGATTTGATCAATGAATAATAATAAGAAGTGGTCCTTATGGGTGAGGTTATTAAGTTTTCGGTAATCAATGCATACTCGCCACCCACTAGTAACGCGAGTATGGATGCCCTTGCCCTTATCATTTTCAATAATTGTGATTCCTAATTTCTTGGGAACCACTTGCGCAGGGCTCACAAACTGACTATAAAAAATAGGAAATATTATTCCAACATCTAAGAGTATAGCCACTTCCTTCAATACCACCTCCTTCATATTGGACTTTAACCTCCTCTGCATCTCATGAATAGGTTTCACATTTGGCTCAACGCGAATCTGATGCATACAAACGGATGGATCTATACCCCTAAAGTCCGCCACCGACTACCCTATGGCTCTCATATATTTTTTTAGGACATGAATGAGCTGATACTCTTGCGAAGTAGTCAAGCTAGATGACATGATAACAGGCAGAGTCTCGTGGGGGTTTAAAAAGGCATACTTAAGAGAAGTCAACAGGGGCTTCAACTAAAGTGATGGTGGGGCCTCGATGGAAGGATATGCTAGAAAGCTAGAAAGGGTAGGGAGATTTTCAAACTTAACTTTCCAAGGTCTTTTCTCTTGGTTAAAGGTCGATTCGCAAATAGTAGAAACATGCGCACACGGTTCCTCTAAACCTAAGATAGAAGGTCAATCAAATTGAAATCTAGCCTCAAAGAAATCTGTCAGCCTAACAAGACTTTTCAATCTTGTTTTGATGATAACAAATGAAGGATATTTTAACATGTGTTGTTGAGTGACTTTATTTTAGGATTAAGTAAAACTACACTCATGTTTGTTATGGAAGCAAGCTGGAAATCAAAGCCAATCAAGTGAAATCTACTCAGAGTATTGAAGCAATATAAGACAAATGAAAAGCTTAAAGGCTAAGTGGGACTTGAAGTCAAGTTAAATCTCAAGAGACTTGAAGACTTAATGCTCAATGAGTTCATGTTTAGAAAGACATTTGTAAGTACTTAAATTCAATACTATTTAGATATATAAAGCTCTTTAGGATGCAAAGATTTAGAGACCAGTTCTTAAAAAAATATCTTTGAAAATGATTTTGAAAAGTTATAATTGAGTCTTTCAAATAAACTAGAGTTTAAAAATCAAAAATGAAAATATTTTGAAAAAGAATGGACTGGTCAAGCGACTGACCAAAATACACTAAGATTGACCAGCTGACTGACGAATATAAAGACTGAATAAATCTGTCTAGCCGACTGACTATTTTGACTTATGATTAGTCAGCCAACTGACACCTAATTTGTCCAGCCGACTGACATTTTTGAACGAAGTTTAGTCAACCGACTAACTATTTATTAGAATCAATTTTTGGACAGACAGAATGCTGTCAGCCACCTGTCTAGCCGACTGACCTGCACAAAAATCATCCAGTCGAGTGAGTCAGCCAACTAACTCCACAAAGATTTTGAAATTTAAACTTAATGGGAAGATTTCCAAAATTAATTCTAGGATTTCAAATCTTTTGAAAAGTTGACCAAACACTCCAAGTCAACTTGATAAATAAGGAAACTCTTTCACAAAAAACTCTATAAATACCTTTTTAGACTCATGAATCATATTTCTTAAGCAAGACAAGCATCCTACATTCACACTCTCCAAAAGTCCATACTTGCTTATATCCTTGCTGGGAGAACTCTACAAAATTGCTGATTGATCAAAAGCCTTGGTTCTAATTTGCAACTAAGTTTTCTCTATCTATAAGAAAGGACCTTTGGTGATATCTAAATCTTAAACTTCGTATTTTCTATTTAGTATTTGTTTTGAAGTATATTAAGTGCTCTAACTTGTACAAAATTGCTCTATTTTGAGAGTGTTCTTATATGCAGATTCTTTTTTCCATTTAATAGTTCTTTGACGATTCAAGATTGATTTGGATCGTTGGACCAAGCGTGGGCTGTCGCTTGGAGAGGTTTCTCTTCCTAAAAAAGAGGTTATTTGTAATGGTTTTGTTCCACCTCGAAAGGAACAAGTATTGTGGAATCCTTAGGTGGTTTGCCTATGGCGAGGACATAGGTTGGGGATAAGTCGAATGTCATAAAAACACCAGTGTCATTCTCTTTCCCTTATTCTCTTTAAATTCTATCAAAAATTTAAACTATGTGAATGTTGTAATTCTCTCAATCATAAAAACAACATGTATTGGAAATTAAATAAACCAAAGCTTAATTTTTTTTGGGCTTATAGAAACCAAATGAGAGTACGTTGGTAAATCAATACTTTGCGAAAACCGTAAGGGAGTACGTTGATTGGTTAACAACCCAAAACCTATTAACTAAAGGTTTATTTGAATTCTAATTTTGGAAAGAGTGATTGGATGTTATTTTTATTATCAATTGAAAGGCCAACTAATATCTCTACAAGGCTTACAAATTCATATACCCAGGGCTACAAACAATCAAGCTAAATATTGCCAAAAGAATTGCAAAGCATATATTGATTGATTACTTATATTATGGTTGATTGGTTTGAGTAGTTGATTGATTGTTTATTTGTGTCATGGTTGTGGATTGAATAAAAGACTTAGCTTTTGTGTGATTTCTAAAAGAAGTTAAGAAATCTTTGAAAGAATTATAAAAGGTTAAGAATTCATAAAAGGATTTAAAAGAAATTTTAATAACCTAATTGACCCCCCCTATTGGGGCTACACCTTAGTTTTCAATTGGTATCAGAGCCTCATTATTGTAAATTCTAACAAGAAGCTATATAAAGGTTTAGATGGCACAAATAGGAGTAGCTCCCTTTGGTGAGGACCAATCCTCAACTAGACCACCCATTTTTTGTGGACTCAACTACACTTTTTGGAAACAACGTATGGGAATCTACCTTCAAACAATAGATTGGAAAGCATGGAAGGTTGTCACAAATGGTAACCTAATCCCTACTAAAATAGTGGGTAGAAAAGAAGTACCTAAGGAAGACAAGGAGATGACCGAAATAAATCACAAAATGCTGCAAGTTAACTCTAGTGCAATAAACGCCCTATATTGTGCACTTGATGCTAATGAATTCAATAGAGTGATAGCACGTAAAATAGCAAAAGAAATTTGGGATAAATTAGAAGTAACCCACGAAGGCATAGTAGATGTTAGAGACAGTAGAATTGATATGTTGACTTGTGAATACGAAGCTTTTAGGATGAATTTCAATGAAACCATAACAAGCATGTACACTAGGTTCACACATATCATAAACTCACTAAGTGCTTTAGGAAAAACATATTCCACCCATGAGATGATTCACAAAATTCTAAGAGCACTTCCACCTATTTGGGAACCAAAATCCACAGCCATAACGAAAGGTAGAAACCTCAAAACAACCTCATAAGATGAAGTCATAGGATCACTTTTAACCTATGAAATGGCTATAAAAAAAAAGAAACGCTGAAAATAAAAATAAGAAGTCTATGGCTCTAAAAGCCTCGAAAGAACATTCAAGTGAAGAAGATAATGACTCTAGTGAATTAGACGATGAAGAATTAGCTTTCATAACTAAAATACTTGGAAATTTCTTCAAAGAAATAAGAAATACACTAGAAAATTCAGAGGGTTAAAAACTAAAAAAGGTGAAAATAGTAAAAAGGAATACAAGAGCAAAAATTAACCTCCCACTTATTATCACTGTAAAAATGCCGAACACATCAAACTGGACTACCCTCAACTCAAGAAGGAAAAGAAGAAAAAGAAGTCTACAATAAAGGAAACATGGGATGACACAAGTTCAAGTGAATCGGAGAGCGAATCTAGCGAACATAAAGTGGCAAACATGTGCTTCATGGCACACAACAAAGAGGTAAACTCTTATTGCTCCTTCTCGAAAGATTCGTGTGATGAATCATAAAATGATTCATGTGAAAGTATGCCCTCTTATAAAGAACTTCAAGGTGAATTATTCTCTCTTCATAATAAGTTTATCAAGGTCTTAAAAAGGAACATAATCTTGAAACAACAAAATGAATCACTTAGAAATTAGCTTGAATCTTCAAAAATTGTTGAAAAAGAAAAAGACTTAAGAATTGATGGGCTTGAGAAGAAAGTAAATGACATGTCTCAAAAATTAGCACAGTCTCAAGTGAATGAAGATGGCAAGAAAGAACTAGAAATAGTTGATCTTAAAAACCAAATTCACGATAAGGAAAAGATTATTTACAACTTTACCAAATGTAAAGAAAACTTTGAAAAAATGCTAGGTCGACAAAGGATGGCTAACAATAGAGAAGGAATTGGTTACAATGGAATACCAAACAAAAGAAATAAAAACTTGTTTATGGGATATTTTGTAAATCAATCTAAATACTATGCTAGTACTTCATCGATAAACATTTATTAGCATACTACTTGCTACATGTGTAAAAATAAAGGACATATAATGTTTAATTGTCCACTCAAGAAAAAATATATCAAAGTAAAAAATGATTGGGAGATAAACACTAAAACTACAAAAAACTTAAAGAGAGCTAAGAAAGTTTAGGTTCCAAAAGTAACAACATAAATATTTTCTTATAGGTTTGCTTTAGGTCCACTCCATCTAGAGAAAAATGGTACCTGGACAGCAGATGTTCAAGACATATGATGGGAGATAAATCAAAGTTCACATCTCTCACTCAAAAAAATGGAGGATATGTAACCTTCGGTGACAACACAAAAGGCAAAATTATCGGAATTGGTAAAATAAGTAAAGATTCCTCGCTTACTATTAATGATGTTTTGCTAGTGGACGGTCTAAAGCATAATCTATTAAGTATTAGTCAACTTAGTGACAAAGGATTTGAAATAATCTTTAAGAAAGACAAAAGTATAATACAAAATCCTAAGGATCATGAAATACTATTCACAGCACAAAGAATGAATAATGTGTATTGTATAAACCTTGATAGCGTAATTTCTCAAGATGTAACTTGCTTGGCTGCCATGAGTGAAAATAGTTGGCTTTGGCATAGAAGATTAGGACACGCTAGCATGGACCTTATATCCTAGATTTCTAAAAAGAATTTACTAAAAAGCTTGCCTAACACTAAGTTTATCAAAGATAAAGTTTGTGATGATTGCCAATTAGGAAAACAAATCAAGACAAGTTTTAAAAAGAAGAAACATATATCAACTAGTAGACGCCTAGAACTCATACACTTAAACTTATTTGGACCAACTAGAACTCAAAGCTTAGGAGGAAAACAATACGCCTTCTTGATTGTTGATGACTACTCTAGATACACATGGGTACTGTTTTTAGCTAACAAAGATGAAGCTTGTGATTTGCTAATAACTCTATGCAAGAAACTTCAAAATGAGAAAGGTTACAATGTTTCAAACCTAAGAAGTGACCAATGAAAAGAGTTTAAAAATAAGAATGTTGAAAAAATTTTCAATGATCATGGTATAAGCCATAACTTTTCAGCACCTAGAACCCCACAACAAAATGGAGTTGTTGAGAGGAAAAATAGAACACTTCAAGAAATGGCAAGAACTATGCTAATAACTTACCCAAGTATTTTTGGGTCTAAGTTGTAAATACAGCTTACTATGTAAATAATAGGGTTTCTATTAGAACAAACTTAAACAAGACACCTTATGAATTATGGAAAGGAAGAAGGCCTAACATAACTTACTTCAATGTTTTTGGGTGTAAGTGTTTTGTTCTTGATAACAAAGATAACTTAGGAAAATTTGATGCTAAATCGAATGAAGGAATTTTCCTAGGATATTCTACAAATAGTAAAGCCTATAGGATCTATAACAAAAGAACACTAACCATTATTGAATCAATTCACCTAAACTTTGATGAATCAAACCCTTTTTCAAAAAAAAGTCAAAAATAAAGAAAAAGGATGATATTTTCAAAAAGGAAGATGATCTATAAATTAAGGAAGAAAATGAAGAAAATGAAGAAACCTCAAGAGATAAACCTATAGAAAATCTTGAATTACCAAGAGAGTGGAAGTATGTAAGAAATCACCCTCAAGATTAAATTATAGGTGAGCCATCTAGAGATGTAACTACTAGATCTTCTTTAAAGAATCTACGTAATCACTATGCATTCCTATCTCAAAATGAACCTAAAAATGTTGAAGAAACCCTTAAAGATGACTCTTGGATAATTTCTATGTAAGAAGAATTAAATCAATTTGAAAAGAGTAAAGCATGGCAATTAATACCCAAACCTGGAAATCACTCGATCATTGGAACTAAATGGGTATTTAGAAACAAAAAGGATGAAAATGGTATAGTCATTAGAAACAAAGCTAGACTTGTAGTTAAATGGTATAACCAAGAAGAAGGGATAGACTATGATGAAACCTTTGCCCCTGTAGCTAGAATGGAAGCTATAAGTATGCTATTAGATTATGCTTCCTACAAAAAATTAAAGTTATACCAAATGGATGTTATAAGTGCCTTCTTAAAAGGGTATATTAATGAAGAGGTATATGTTGAACAACCCCCCGGATTCGAAGATATAGAAAATCCTGATTATGTGTTTAAACTAACTAAGGCTTTGTATGGGTTAAAACAAGCCCCTAAGGCTTGGTATGAAAGACTTAGTGGATTTCTAATAGAAAAATGATTTTCAAGAGGAAAAATTGATAGTACCTTGTTCATTAAAACCAAGAAAGATAACATACTTTTAATTCAAATCTATGCAGATGATATAATATTTGGTGCCACTAATGAACATCTTTGTAAAGAATTTGAAAAATGTATGCAAAAAGAATTTTAAATGATTATGATGGGAGAATTAAACTATTTTCTTGGACTACAAATTAAACAAGCAAAGAATGAGGCTTTTATAAGTCAATCCAAATACATAAAAGAAATTATCAAAAAATTCGATATGGAAAATAGTAAACCCAGAGGTACCCCTATGAGTACCTCCATCAGCCCAGATAAAGATGAGAAAGGAAAACCTATAGATATAAAGTATTATAGAGGCATGATTGGAAGTTTACTATACTTAATAGCCAGTAGACCCAACATAATGTTTAGTGTGTGTATGTGTGCATGTTTTCAATCAACACCTAAGGAATCTCATCAAGTTGCTGTAAAAAGAATTCTAAGATACTTATTAGGCACAATTCAACTAGAACTATGGTATCCAAAAGACACCGGCTTTGAAATGATTAGCTATTCGGATGCGGATTATGCCGGATACAAAATTGATAGAAAGAATACCAGTGGCACATGTCACTTTTTAGGAATATCATTAGTATCTTGGCTTTCAAAGAAACAAAATTTCATGGTCTTGTCAACTGCTAAGGCTGAATATGTAGCAGCCAGGAGTTGTTGTGCACAAACACTATATATGAAATAGCAATTAAGATATTTTGATTTAAAATACACAACTATACCAATTAAGTGTAACAACATGAGTGTGATAAACATATCTAAAAATCCTATTTCACACTCAAGAACCAAGCATATTGACATGAAACATCATTTTTTAAGAGATTATGTTCAAAAAGAAGATATAACTCTTGAATTCATCAATACATATGATGGGCTGATATTTTCACTAAACCTCTCTCAGAAGATAGGTTCATAATGTTGGCCTTATAAGGCTTAACATCTCATTTTGATGCTAACAAACAAGTGGATCTTAACATGCTATGTTAAGTGATGTATTTTCAAGACTAAATGAAGAATGTAAGGTTAAAGAGTTCATGAGAGCTTGTAATGATTATATCAAGCTTGAATCATGGATTTAAAGTTTAAAGCCTGAAGATTATGAGAGCATTGATATTAAAGAAACAGCTTCAAAGAATGAAATCCCAAGTGATCAACATGGAAAGCTCAAAGATGATGGAAGAACAAGAACTTACTTGAAGATCAAAGGATTAAAATTTTAAGGATGTTGTGAATGTAAGTACTTCAAGATTAAGTTCAAGTATAAAATGATTTGAAGCTCTCATAAAATCAAAAAGAAACTCATAAATATATTTTTAAAGAAACTCTAAAGAATGTTTTTAAAGAAAAGAAAGGTTTTTGAAAAAGAAAAGGTTTTGAAAAACAGAAGGGCCAGGCGACTGTCCTCTTGTGGCAGGCGACTGTCAAATTAAATGAAGAATTCTTCAAAGAGACAGTAGCATGTCAGGCGACTGTCTCAACATAGCTAGGCGCCTGGGTGGTCATGCCAGGCGACTGCCAGTGTTCTGTGTTGTGAGTTTGTTCTATGACAGACGACTGCCAAGTCGTAACAGGTGACTGCCACTCGAACGTTGGCTTAAAAACTCTCAACAGGAAGATTTTCTAAATGAAGTTCTTGGACACTATTATTTTGAAAAACTTGGAAACTACTTCAAGGAAACTTTTGGGGTAAGGAATTACTTTTAAACATCTATAAATAGCCCCAAACTTCAATGATTTTAAGCACCAAGAAATTTTCAGCAATCAAAGTTTTCAAAAAGGCTCTCAAACTTTCTTATGTTCATTCATCATCAACTACTGAATTGCTATTGATTCAAACTCCAAAGTAAAGCCTTCAAAGTCAGAATCTTTCAAATTTTGGAAGATACTTGGTGATCTAAATTGAGTATTGAGCTTCAAATTATTTTATATTTGAATTACTTTGAAGTATTATTGTGCTGAATGTTGTACTAACCTACACTGCTGTGAGAGTGTTTACTTGTACACAAACTCTTCTCTATCTTGCTTCTTGTTTATAGACGATTCAAGGTTGTAGAATCGTTGGACCGAACGAGGGGACATCGTTTGGAGAGGCGGGCCCTAGCCTAGTGAACGAGTGTTTGAGCATGGGGTATCTCTTGTAAAGGTTTTGTTCCACCCGTCAATGGAACAGGTTTAGTGAATCCTTTGGTGGTTTGCCAAAGGCGAGGACGTAGGCTAGGTATAAGCCGAACCTCGTAAAAATCCCCGTCTCACTCACTCTTTCCCTATTCTTTATTTTCTGTTCATACACAACTGCGTGGATGTTTTAAATATCTAAATTATACATACTATGTATATTTGGAAAACAAATAAACTTAAAGTCTAATTTTGATTTGGGTTGCGGAAACTGACAGGGAGTACGTTGGTTACACCATATCTTGCGGAAACCATATGGGAGTACGTTACTTGGTTAACATCCCAAAGATAATTTTACCAAGAGTTTATTTGAATTCTAAATACTTATAAAGAGTGATTAGATTCGTTTATACAGGGCTTTACATCAACAAGCATAAATTTTCTTTCACTACAGGGCTTGGTTCAAATTTGGCTAATATCAACAAACAACCATTTTGAGTTTTTATATTACATAAGTGCTGTGTATTGGCTTATTTGTTTGCTTCTAATTATAGTTGATTGGTTTGGTTGAATGATTGGATGTTTGTATGGTTGAGGATTAAATAAAGAAACTAAGTTCTCGAGTGCTTAACAAATTAAACAAATAAGTCATGAATTGGTTAAAAGAAAAAAAATAAGTTTAAGAATTCTAAAAAGGAATTAAAAGAAATTTTTAAAAGCCAATTCACTCCCCCCCCCCCTCTTGGGAAGCTATTCCTATTTCACATAACAATTAGAAGAGAGTTTGGTCTATTACATAGTAGAGAAATTGTGTAGAGAATCAAAATTTTAGAAAAGATCAATAGTCAACCGATTGACCAAAGACCCAGCCGACTAACTGAACAAATGCATGAGAAGAGTGTTACAATCATCCGCCTGACCCAAGACCCAGCCGACTGACTGAGCTATTTTTCTGAAACAGAGACCAGTCAGCCAACTAACCCTAAAGTCAGCCGATTGACTGATGGAAAAACCATAGACTCATTTATAAAAACCCGAGTCATTCAAGTGGTCAACCAACTAACCTAGGGTTTATTCTCACTTGTGCTCTCTTTCTCTCCCTTTCCTCAGTTCCTCCTCTTCCAAAAATCACAAAAATCTTGACTTCCATTTCCAAAATCTAACACTGCCTTAATCGCAAATTCAACTTCGATTTTCCATAGAAAAGTTTCAAAATGCCAAGAATCAAGTCCATAGGAAGTAAGAAACCCTCCACCTCATCTCAATCCACTGAAGATTCTTCAATTGAGCAATGGCTTATAGCCCCATGCGCCAAAAGCTTTTATCAAAATCATCTAAGCACGACAGATCCAATCCTAGGTAAAATCCTTGATGCTTCATTTTTCACATCTGACTTCCCACATATAATTTCCTTATTTGAGGCCTTAAGATGGAAAATTTTCATTCTCTATCAAGCCAAGGGACACTTCCTAAACCTTGTTAAATTTTTCAATGCAAATCTTGTTAAGGAAGAAAATGGACTTTCTACTAAGGTGATAAGAAAATCCATCTCTCTCACTTCTGAATCCCTTGTAAAAATCTTTAAAATCACCTAGGGATATTTTGAATGTCCTCCTTTTAGTACTTTTTGGATTTTAGAATAGGGCTTCACTCCAGAAGAATTCCTTCCCTTGATATTAGACACCGAGCTTGTTTCTTTTGACAATCCTCCACTCTACAAACATTTGAATCTTCAAGCTAAAATTTTACAAAAAAAATCATCACATACAATATCCTTCCTCAAGCTAGATCACACGTGTATATCTCCTATGTAGATTGCTTTGTCCTCTAATGCTTGCTCAAGGGCAAGAACTTATCGAGTCTTATACTTGAATGGATGATATCTCGAGTGGAAGCACAACGAGTCACCCTTCCTTATGGAGAAATTTTAAACCAACTTTTTGCAAAACTCCAAGTATCCTCACCTTCTGATTTCTTTGTGAAAAGCACCCATTATGACATTTTTAATTCCACAACTCTCAAATTAATGGGTTATGAGAAGTAGGAGGATGGATGGATTCTAAAGCGAATTGGAAGTCAAGTACGATAACCCCCTGTTACTACTACTCCCACATGGTTTAATCCATGCATGCTAAATATTGTTCCTGTTCACAATTTCAATGTACAGATCAAATATCAAGTGATTTTTCATTATCAAAACCGAATTGGACTCATAGAGTCAACATATATATGTTGGGTTTTCATAATTTTTGAAGTTGCTGCAAGCTATCAATGTGATCCAATTAGTATGATCCTGCACACGAACTTTTTTTTTTTTACTAAAAGAGGGTGGAACCTCCATTTATTCATTAATACACCATCACTTTTAGTGGAGGAATACCGTGGTTACAAGATAAGCAAAAGGGAGATTATAGAAAAACCCTCCAAAAAAAAAAAAAGACAACACCAGCAACCAACCAACCTAGGACAACAAAACTAAACATAACTAACAAAGAAGGTAAAAACATAAAAACAACCAAAATCAAATCAAAATACACCAAACGAAATTGTAGAGTTGAACTAATGATGAACGAAAATGAGACCCCACTTATCCATCTGAAGAATACCTTTCAAATAACGTGGTAGAAGGTTTTGTTCTTCGTAGATTACATTGTTTCCCGTTTCTCCTTCTTTAGGAAGAAAATCAACCGCACTATTGCCTTCCCTATATTGATGCATCACCATGACGTTCACTCCTTCTAGCTCCACCACGAGCTCCTCCCAAAAATCCCGCATACAAACTTGAAAGCCATTAAACACAAAGAGTATTTGTCATTATCAAAATTGGGTATGACCCATAGGGTCAACACACATTGTATTCGATGAGTCCAATCCATTTGCTCAAAAGACTGATGAAGATGAAATTCAGATAAATAAAGAATTTAAAAAATTGTCTATTGAAAATAATTCAGAAAAGAACACTGAAGTTAAGGAAACATCTTCTGAAGACAATCAAGTAGAAAAAGTGGTTAATGAACTACCTAGAGAATGGAAGTACATAAAGAATCATCCTATAGATCAAATTATAGGATAACCATTGTAAGAACCCGACCCATGATATATGGGGTACATAAATAAGATAGAATAAAACAGTAAATTAAGCAAACATCATCGACAAAGCCATAGTTTCGTCAACAAAGGCCCTTCTATTGTTCGGCGACAAAATACAGAGGCTCATCGACGAGGAGAAGCCGTGAGGTCTTGGGAAATCCAGAAATCTTAGGCTTGTCAACAAGGCCACCTTTACGTCGATGAACTCCCTTGGTTGACTCGTCGATGAAGACTCTGCCTCGTCGACAAGGTTGGTTAAGTCAAAGGTGCTATAAATGTCCTATTTCATTGCTTCTTGGCTAAGAAAGCAAAACTCTCTCTCTCTCTCTAGATTTCTTCATCATTCGTTGTTAGAATCAATGATCCGACGTTACTATGAAGATCAGGGAAGGATTCTCTTCGTGATTTTTGGAACGGATCTTCATTTCGAGGATTTTCGAGTTTTAACCCAAAATTGAGGTAAGGCTCGGTTTTCATTTCCATTTTGGTAGATCTATAGAGGATGGAATTGTAAGTATGTATTGTACTATGATTTATAGGTTTTTGGAACTCGGTTCACTGTTTAGGATCCGTAGAGTTTGTGTTTGGATTTTTGGGGAAAGGTAAGGGGTTTCTGTTTATATTAGTCATTTTTGAAATTAGAATAGGTGAAACTGTTGTTTATGATTATATGTATGATTTGGCTACTTATTTAGGAAAATCTGACGAGTAAAATTAAGAGATTTTCTAGTTATAGTTTTTGGGGAAAAGGGGGTTTGGGTTGCATCTTTGGTTTCGTAGGAAAAATCGTATGTATATATATTGTTGAGTATATTATATGAAGATGGTTGCACCTTGACTTGTTTTTAAACTGTATTTTTAAAATCATAATTTATGTAATTACCAAATAAGTGTGGAATGAACTATTTTATTGAAAATGTTCCAGGTTTGTGAAAGGTTGAACCGGTTGTATACGGCAGGCTATGGTTTGTTGAAATGAGTTATAGGGACGTGAGTTCCAAAAATGTTCTAGGTTTGTTGAAAATTTCGAGTCGAAATAAAGCCGAACGTTGTTGATAATCGAAGCGTGCCAGCTTATCCATGAAGGCTTAGATGTGGAGACGGGTCAGTGTAATACCATAGTTGGAAGGTGTGAAATATCACTTTCTATACCGGTTGATCACCGAAGGGTGTAGGTTCACCAGATATCGTACCAACAACCCATGGGAGCCTGGGGCTGTGCCATATGTCGGGGATGCCGTGTAATGCGGACCGGCTTCATTTTCGAAGAGTGTGACGACACTAGATATTGATCATATGTTTGTGAGATATACTAGAACTATATTGTGATTATACTATAACTGCATTGAGAAAATACTGGAACGGTGTTATGTTTTATGTCAAAATAACACTCATATGCCACACACTCATATCTCTTCCTTACTAAGAGGTGTCTCACCTCTATCGTATGTACATGTTTTCAGGTCCCTCAAGTAGTCGGAACTAGTATCCTAGCATTGGGAGTGGGGTTGTTGGTCTAGATGCATTTAGTACTAGTGTAAGTACTGGATTATGGCCGGGTTGTCGTGCTGGATTTTATAGACACCCGAGGCTTTGTTTTGTATTATGGGACCTAGAAGTTGGGTTTGTATAGACTCTGGTATGATATGGCATGCTATTATAGTTTGACTATTTTTCGCTACATAAACTGTGTTGGTGAAGGTGATTAGAGTATATGGGAACCCCACGGGGTCAGACCCTTACATTGTATAGTATCATGTGAGTCTGTATGATACATGGATAGGTTAGGTTACTAATTCACCCCTGGGGCCCATTATCGGGTTCGGGGCATGACAACTTTGTATCAGAGCTAACTAGGTTCTTAGGTCTTGTAGACTTGGTTAGGCGTAGCTTTGTGTACATACCAGAGTATAGGATGTAGGAAATGGGTAAAGTAGGTCGAGGGTTGTTTCGTTACTAGATAGGGACTCATTGGCAGTGTTCTGCGTTTTTCCTAAGATGACGATTTCAGTAAAACCATGACAAACCACTAATAATCTCATGTCAGTGTGATGGGATAGACCCGGACCCTTGAGATGGTAGTTAACATGATTAGCTGTAAATGATTGCGTTAATTGTACGTGATGTAGGAGTGCTAATAGATTCCTATCGTATTTTTAGAATGGAGCCCAAGGATAACAACTTGGAAAGTGATTTTGAGGAAACTACGAGCGATGAGTCCCATTATGTGCCTCGAGATTTGGTGAGGCAGGTTATGCGGGAGATCGGACAGAAAGTTAGGGGACATGAGCATTCTCCGACTGCTGCGGGGTGTACCATCGAGAGGTTCACACATATGCACCCTCCGACATTTTCAGGAGGACCCGATCCAATGATAGCGGAGGACTGGGTTAAGAAGACCGAAAGGATTTTGGAAGTCCTCCACTATACAGATAAGTAAAGAGCCGGTCCAACAAATATGACATGGAGCCGCTTCAAGGATGAGTTCTTTGAGAGATACTTCTCGGCCTCCACACGCAATGCTAAGGCGGATGAGTTCTCTGCTCTGACACAGTGAGATATGACACTGCAGGGGTATGCTGCTCGGTATATAGAGCTATCCCATTTCGCACCGTTCTTGATCTCTAACGAGTATGAGAAGACTCGGAGGTTCGAGAAGGGCTTGAGGAAGGGCATCCACAAATTAGTGGGTATGCTTCAGATACGTGAGTTTTCGGTTTTGGTGGATAAGGCCACTGTGATCGAGACCGGTATCCAGGAGGATAAGGTGGATCAAGAACCAAAGAAGAGGCTAGTGCTTTCTGGCACTCAGTCTGGATCTCACCAGGGGAAGTGAAAAAAGAGAAACTATGGTATGGGAAGTCGCCAGAGTTCGAAGTGGCAGGGTTTGCAGGGGGACCAATATCGGGAGCATTATGTCAGGTGCCACAGATGGCATGACGGTGAATGCCAGCCATTTGGGGGTAACTGTTACAACTGTGGCTAGTCAGGTCACATGGCTCAGGATTGTCATGCACCAAAGAGGGGTACACCCGCTTCGAGTCAGAATCGGGGTAGTAATCAGGTTTTTCGGGGAACTTATCAGGTGAACACAGCTCCAACAAAGATATACTTGCTTACTCCAGTGAATGCTGAGCATGCTAGGAATATGGTGACAGGTACTATGACATTGCTTTCAAATAAAGTTGTGGTTTTATTTGATTCGGGTGCAACCCACTCCTTTATATCTACAAATTTTGTAAAACTGTGTGGGGTTGAGACCCAAGTCATGGATGAAGAGTTGTCTATAGCTACATCGAGTCAAAATCAGGGTAGTAATTAGGTTTTCCAGGGAACTTATCAAGCAAACACAGCTCTAGCAAGGGTATACTCGCTTACTCCACTGAATGCTGAGCATGCTAGGAATATGGTGACAGGTGCTGTGATATTGCTTTCAAATAGAGTTGTGGTTTTATTTGATTCAAGTGCAACCCACTCCTTTATATCTGCAAATTTTTTAAAATTGTGTAGGGTTGAGACCCAAGTCATGGATGAAGAGTTGTCTATAGCTACACCATCTGGGAGTGTATCGAGTTGTAGGAGGATGTTAGGAAACTACCCAGTGAAAATTCAGGGAAGGCTACTACCAGCGAATATTGTGGTGTACGATATGTCTAGTTTTGACATCATATTGGGGATGGATTGGTTATCCTCCAATTATGCTGTGATCGACTGTCATGGAAAGGTAGTAGTGTTCAGACCTCTGGGAGCAGTAGTACAAGTTTGTAGGATCGTGTGTGCGTTCGAAGCCACAGGTTCTATCGGCATTATAGGCAAGGAGGTTACTCTAAAACTAATGTCAAGGGTACATAACTTGTGTAAAGGGACCATCACGGGATGAGTTGAAACTTAAGGATATTTGAGTGGTTAACGAGTTCCCGGATGTGTTTCCAGAAGACTTACTCAATTTACCTCTGAATCAGGAGGTGGAGTTTGCGATAGAGTTGCTGTCTGGCAAGGCACCGATCTCTAAGGCTCCGTACAGGATGGCTCCAGCAAAACATCAGGAGTTGAAGGAGCAGTTGTAGGAATTACTGGACAAGGGCTTTATTTGACCTAGTGTTTCGCCCTAGGGAACTCTAGTTTTTTTCGTGAAGAAGAAGGACAGGTAGATGCGCATGTGCATTGATTACCGTGAGATCAACAAGGTGACTGTGAAGAATTGTTACCCATTGCCTTGTATCAATGATCTTTTTGACCAGCTATAGGGGACGTAGGTCTTTTTGAAGATTGACTTATGGTCAAGGTATCATCAGGTGAGGGTTAGATCTGAGGATGTTGCGAAGACTGCTTTCCGAACTAGACACGGCCACTACGAGTTCTTAGTCATGCCTTTTGGGTTAACGAATGCTCCGATAGTGTTCATGGATCTGATGAATAGGGTTTTCCATAAGTACCTAGATCAGTTTGTAATGTGTTTATCAATGACATTCTGTTATACTCGAGGAGTCCAGAAGAGCATGAAAACCATCTGAGGTTGGTGCTACAGATATTACGGGAGAGGAAACTGTATGCCAAGCTGAAGAATTGTGGGTTATGGTTGAATCAAGTCGCATTTTTAGGCCATGTGGTGTCTAAAGGCGATATCTCAGTTGATCCTAGTAAGATTGAAATCGTGGTTAACTGGGTGAGACCGAAGAGTGCGTAGGAGGTTTGGAGTTTTCTAGGACTACCAGGTTATTATCGTCAGTTCGTGGAGGGATTTTCTAAATTTTCTAGGCCTCTGACACGATTGACTAGGAAGAGGATGAAGTTTGATTGGACCAGTGACTGCGAGCAGTGTTTTCAGGAGTTGAAACAGCGATTAGTTACTGCTCCGATTTTGACCATTCCCTCTATAGCGATGCATCTCTAAAGGGTTTGGGATGTGTTCTTATGCAATAGGATAAGGTAATAGCTTATGCTTCTCAGCAACTTAAGGAATACGAGAAGAAATACCCTACACATGATCTGGAATTGGCTACAGTAGTTTATGCGCTGAAGATCTGGCGACACTACCTGTATGGTATTCAGTGCAAGATTTTCACTGACCAAAAAAGCCTTGGGTACTTTTTCATGCGAAAGAAATTGAACATGAGGTAGAGAAGGTGGCTTGAGCTGATCAAAGACTACGATTGCATCATCAGTTATCACCCGGGGAAAGCTAACGTGGTAGTTGATGCATTGAGTCTGAAGTCAGAGCATGCGGTAGTATCTACAGTTGTAGCTTAGCATCATATTAGACGAGATCTGGAAAGCCTTAGTATAGAGTTGGTTACCGGTGATCATCAGGCTTTCATTGCTAGTTTGGTGATCCAGCCGACTTTGTTTGATCGTATTAAAGTCGCACAGGCTAGTGATGCGAAGTTAGTTGAGACTGTGGAAAAAGTGCAGTAGGGGTTGGCTGCGGATTTTAACATCTCTGGGGGAGGTGTGCGTAGGTTTGGAACTAGGTTGTGTGTTCCAACTGATGATAAGATCATAAGAATGGTTCTTGAGGAAGCGCATTGTTCTTTGTATATGGTACATCCAGGTAGCACGAAGATGCATCGGGATTTGCGCAAGACCTTCAGGTGGAGTGGTATGAAAAGGGAGATTGCTCAGTTTGTGGAATGGTGTCTAACGTGTCAGCAGGTGAAAGCTGAACATCAAAGGCCAACTGGGCCGTTACAGCCCTTAGCTATTCCGGAGTGGAAATGGGAGCATATTTCCATGGACTTTGTGACCGAATTGCCGCTAGCGCTTCACGGGCAGAATGTCATTTGGGTAATTGTGGACATATTGACAAAATCTGCTCACTTTATACCTATGAAGGTTAGCTACCCTTTGAGTAGGCTAGCAGACTTGTACGTGCATGAGATAGTTAGAATGCACGGGGTACCAGTGTCCATTATGTCAGATCGAGACTCGAGGTTTACCTCTCGTTTCTGGAAGAGCTTGCAGGAAGCACTGGGGACGAAGTTTACTTTCAGTACAGCGTTCCACCCCCAGACTGATGGACAGTCGGAGAGAACAATACAGATCTTGGAGGATATGTTACGGGCTTGTGTGTTAGACTTCGGTGGTGGCTGGATGCAATTTATGCCACTAGTAAAGTTTTCTTATAACAATAGCTTCCAGACCAGTATCGGGATGGCACCGTTCGAGGCTCTGTGTGATCGAAGGTGTCGGTCTCCTCTGTATTGGGATGAGGTTGGTGAACGTCAAGTGTTAGGACCTGAACTCATGCAACAGGCATCTGAGAAGGTGGGTTTGATCCGCGATAGGATTAAATCAGCTCAGAGTTGGCGAAAGAGTTGCACGGATGTTCAGCTCTGGGAGTTGGAATTCGAGGTCGGTGGTAAGGTATTCCTGAGGATCGCTTCGATGAAAGGGATGATGAGATTCGAGAAGAAGGGCAAGCTGAGTCTAAGGTATATCGGGCCATTCGAGGTTCTTGAGCAAGTTGGACCAGTAGCCTACAGGATTGCACTACCCTCAGCATTCTCGAGGATCCATGATGTGTTCCACATATCCATGTTGAGGAGGTACGTGTCAGATCCATTGCATATTATTAGTTACAAGAACTTGGAAATTGGGGATACTTTAGCATACGAGGAGGTACCCATTCAGGTTCTAGACCATAAAGTTCAAAAGCCACGTACCAAGGACATACCGTTGGTGAATGTATTGTGGCGGAATCACGAGGTTGAGGAAGCTTCTTGGGAATTGGAAGCGGAGATATTCCAAAAGTATCCATAGTTGTTCTGAGTTATGGTTTTGATAGTAGAACCAGTGAGTATGTGTATATTACTCTACTATTGTATTGTGATCGGTGGTTAGTCTTTAGGAGTGTGTGGTATTGTGAACTCCTGAGATAGTTTATGTATGTAACCATTGTATTCGTCCGCCATAAGCGAGGGTATGTATGAATTGTGATGGAGCTGCATTGTAAGTGGCCGCTGGCTCTTCCTAGGGTTGGATATATGTATTTGGGTTGTGTGGTTGAGTTTGTAAATGAGAGATTACAAATTTAGAGGACAAATTTTTTATAAGAAGGGGAGGTTGTAAGAACCCGGCCTATGATATATGGGGTAAATAAATAAGAGAGGATAAAATAGTAAATTAAGCAGGCTTCGTCGACGAAGCCAAAGTTTCGTCGACGAAGGCCCTTCTGTTATTCAGGGACAAAATACAGAGGCTCATCGACGAGGAGAAGCCATGAGGTTTTGGGAAATCCAAAAATCTTAGGCTTATTGACGAGGCCACCACTATGTCAACGAACTCCCTTGGTTGACTCATCGACAAAAGACGCCACCTCATCAACGAGGTTGGCTGAGTCAAAGGTGCTATAAATATCTTATTTCTTTGCTTCTTGGCTAAGAAAGTCAAAACTCTGCCTCTCGGCTCCTCTCTCCTCTCTTCTCTCTCATCCTCTCCCTCTCTTCTCTCTCTCTCTCTCTCCTCATCTCTCTCACCTTCTCACTCTCCACTCACTCTGCCTGATCCTCACCTCTCTCTCTAGACAATCGAACTATCTCTCTCTGTCATCTTCGTCGTTCGTTGTTAGAATCGACGATCCGATGTTACTATGAGGATCAGGAAAGGATTTTCTTCGTCATTTGTGGAACGAATCTTCGTTTCGAGGGTTTTCGGGTTTTGACCCAAAATCGAGGTTGTTGACCTTATAGGTCACGCCTGGTTTTGATAATGACAAATACCTATTGTATTTGATGGGTGCTTAAGGTTATGTGCAAGAATTCTTATTGAAAAATCATAATGATAACACAAGGAGGAACTGAAGCTGAAGACCCTATATATGTTGTATTTCATTTTATTATTATCTAAAGGGTCTGTAATACTAAATAGGGCTTGGCTTGTAATAATCACACACATCACTTGTATGATTTGATGAGTAAGCTCAAACAAAATAGAACATAGAAAAGACCCTAGGACACTCACTCATGCACATATATGAATGATCATTTGAATTGGGTGATTACATGCTTAAACAGGACTGAAATGCACTAAATGTGCACATTTGGTCGACCGTACTCCCATGTACAAAATGCCCCCGGTCGACCAAACCAGGACCGAGTCAACAAATTGACTATAGCCCGGTTGACCGAACTTGTCCAATTCACTTATACCCAGTCGACCGAACCCCCTTAGAGTTAACTTAATTGACCTTCTAGTCGACCGTGCCCAAAATGAATAGCAATGCCCTAGTCGACTGAGTTCCCACGTGTGGGAAATCAACGGTCTGGTTGACCAACCGAGATAGTTCAAAATGTTCTCGGTCGACCGAACCACTCAAAAAGGGAAAAATCGCCCTTGGATTTACAACTTCGGTCGACCGAACTTGCAGTTCAATAAATCCCCAATCGACCAAAATTCAAGCAACTCAGTCAACCGAACTCATCTCGGTCGACCGGTGCTCTCAGGTTGCCCCATATTTTTTACTGCAGTTAATATTTTTAAATGGTGTTAATTTAATAAAATAATATTAAAACTTTTATAATAATTTCAATTATGTCCTTAACGGCCATAATCAAGGGAAAGTCTATATATACCCCTTCATTTGGAATGATTAGTAACAAGATTAGCAAACCCGATTAGTGAATTTTCTCTCAATTCCAAAATTCATATTACTCATTTCTAAGCTCCATACACTCATTCTTACCTTGCCATATTGCCAAAAATCCTTTGTAAGTTTGATTTGAGTGTTGATTGTTCTATAGGTTTGCTCTCCTAAGTGTTGTGCTTGATTGATACTATTTTATGTGAGAGCAAAATCTCAAGTATTCTTAGGGGACTTCATTAATAAGTCTTTCCTAAAAAGACTTCGTTTGAACTTCTGAGTATTACACAATCATTGCAACATCTTAAGAAGTTCCTTTTTTATTTTGGTTGCAAAAATATTTTCAAATCATTTTCAAATATCTAAGTTTGTTTCATCTAGAGAAATATTTGAAGAGATATTTTCTTATGTGGTGAAAATTTTTGTTGCAATATTCATTGAGTTATATCATTTTTTGAACAAAAAGATTAAATCCCTTTTGCAAACCAAATCCATATATTACTTGAGTTATATACGTTGAGAAAATCTGTTGGTTGAGATATATATAAAGTTTGATTGATATCTTTGTTTGAGCATTTAGATTGAATACACATTTTGTGATACAAAGATTATATTGTTTGCACTCTCACGCACTGATTACATCGATTGAAAATATATATTTTAGAGTAGACATCTAAGACCATATTGAGCTTACTTCATTATATCATTTGGTAGTGTATGTTATTGCACATATTGGGTACATATCTGCTTTACATGAAAGCATAATCACTCTACAAATTTCATTGTTGTGAAATTACTGAGTGTTTCTAGGCATGGCCTGAGCGAACAGTAATCCAGCCCGGTAAGGATTGGTTGTAAAGGTTGAGGTCAGCCATGTGCTAATTGACCTGATTTGTTTAGGTTCCGCTCTACCTGTTTAATTAAGCAAGTATAGTGGTAATCCTTGTGCTTGTTAGCCAAGGCGAGGACGTAGGCAATTTGCCGAACCTCAATAACACTTCTACGTGTCACTCTCCTTTACTGCTTTCTAGTGCATACGTAGTTAATCAAACTGCTTTATTTAATTTTAGATACATATTATAATTGATTTTCATTACTTGCACTAGATTAACCATAGGGTTGTGAATAACTACTGTTAGGATACTCACATAGGGCATAAATTTTAAAAATACCAATTCACCCCCCTCTTGGGATCACGATAAAGCTAACAGAGCTAAGGCTCGATTTTCATTTCTTTTTTGGTATATCTATAGAGGATGGAATTGTAAGTATGTATTGTACTGTGATTTATAGGTTTTAGGAACTCAGTTCGCTATTTAGTAGCCATAGAGTTCGTGTTTGGATTTTTGGGGAAAGGTAAGGGGTTTCTGTTTATATTAGTCATTTTTGAAATCAGAATCGGTGAAACTGTTGTTTACAATTATATGTATGATTTGGATACTTATTTGGAAAAATCTAACGGGTAAAATTACAGGGTTTTTGAGTTACAGTTTTTGGGAAAAAAAGGGGGTTTGGGTTGCATCTCTGGTTTCATAGGAAAATCGTATGTATATATATTGTTGAGTATATTGTATGGAGATGGCCGCACCTTGACTTGTTTTTAACCTGTATTCTTGAAACCATAATTTATGTAATTACCAAATAAGTGTGGAATGAACTATTTTATTAAAAATGTTCCAAGTTTGTGAAAGGCCAAACCGATTTTGTACTGTAGGCTATGGTTTGTTGAAATGAGTTATAGAGACATGAGTTCCCAAAATGTTCTAAGTTTTGTGAAAATTCCGAGTCGGAATAAGGCCAAACATTGATGATGATCGAAGCACGCCGGCTTATCCCCGAAGGCTTAGATGTGGAGACGGGTCAGTATAATACCGTAGGTGGAAGGTGTGAAATATCACTTTCTATACTGGTTGATCACCGGAGGGTGTGGGTTCACCAGATATTGAACCAGCAACCCATGGGAGCCTGGGGCTACACCATATGTCGGGAACATCATGTAATGCAAACTGATTTCTTTGCCGAAGAGTGTGACGACACTGGATGTGGATCATGTGTTTGTGAGATATACTGGAACTATATTGTGATTATACTGTAACTACATTGTGAAAATACTGGAACTATGTTATGTTTTATGTCAAAATAACACTCATATGCCACACATTCATATGTCTTCCTTACTAAGAGGTGTCTCACCCTTATCGTATATACATGTTTTCAGGTCCCTCGAGTTGTCAAAACTAGCGTCCTAGCATTGGGAGCGGGGTTGTCGGTCTAGCTGCGTTTAGTACTAGCATAAGTATTGGATTATGGCCGAGTTGTCGTGCTAGGTTTTGTAGACACTCAGGGCTTTGTTTTGTATTATAGGACCTAGAAGTTAGGTTTGTATAGACTCTGGTATGGTATGGCATGTTATTATAGTTTGACTATTTTCCACTGCGTAAACTGTATTGGTGAAAGTGATTAGGGTATACGGGAACCCCACGGGGTTGAACCCTTACATTGTATAGTATCATGTGCGTTTGTATGATACAGGGACATGTTAGGTTACTAATTCACCCCTGGGACCCATTGCTAGGTTCAGGGCATGACAACCATCTCATGGAGTAACTACACAATCCTCACTTAAAAATATGATTAGTCATTTTGCTTTCTTTATCTCAAGAAGAACCTAAAAATGTGAGTGAAGCTATTGAGGATGAATCCTCGGTAATATCTATGCAAGAAGAATTAAACCAGTTTGAGAGAAATAAATTATGGACATTAGTTCTTAGACCTGAGGATAAGACAGTTATTGGAACAAAATGGATATATAAGAACAAGAAAGATAAACATGGAATAGTTGGTAGAAATAAGGTGAGACTAGCAGCTCAAGGATATAACTAGGAAGAAGGAATAGATTTTGAGGAAACCTTCGCACCTATAGCTAGAATGGAAGTCAATTGAATGTTGTTATCTTATGCTACTTTTAAAGATTTCAAGTTGTATCAAATGGATGTCAAAAGCACATTTTTAAATGGTTACATAAGTGAAAAAGTATATGTAGAACAACCCCCAAGTTTTGAAAACCATAAGCATTCAAATCACATTTATAGACTAACTATAGCCTTGTATAGTTTAAAGCAAGCTCCTAGAGTTTGGTATGAAAGGCTAAGCAGTTTTCTACTGGAAAATGGATTTACTAGAGGAAAGATTGATACAACATTCTTCATAAAATCTAAAAATGAAAATTTGCTCCAAGTACAAGTATACGTAGATCATATTGATTACACACTTAAACTGCGTAATTAGGTGCTTTAATTCGTGCATTGGGGCTTTATTTTTAATTAAATACCTAATTACTCTCAATATTTTAACACAGTATCCTATTTATAATATCTGGGTTTTATTGAGTAATTTATAAATTTTTGAAATTTTTTTATCGCAGAAAAATTATCAGAAGCTAAAACCAGCACAAGTTTGTAATTCGTGTATAATTTTTTCGTCCGAGCTCTGATCGAGATGATTCAAAATTCTGGTTTTATAATCTCTTGTATTTAAATGGCATCTCAGGAGGCTAAATAGACACATTCACGTGATTCATTGCACTTAGGGTTCCATGTGAGCAATGAGAGAACACCCGTGGCAACTATGACACCTTGTGAGATATCCTTGAGCTATTTATCATCCTTTTGAGTGTTAACATCAAATCAGAGTTCATGAAACTCAGTTTTCTTTTCTTCTGGACAATTCTTTGAACACTAGTCTCTGTTTTTTACTTGCTAGCCTAGAGGTGACATCTAGTGGGGAGATAGAAGCCTAGGTCTTGTAGCCAACTGAAGATGTGAAGGCTGAACCACCCTTAGAGATAAACTTAGTTCATGGACCACTATTCAATCTTAACTCCCATTGATGGTATGAAGATAATAAAAGAAGTGTAATGATTGTCCTAATTGACAATAAAAAGACAGAAATTGAAGAATGAGCAAAAGAAAGAATAAAAAAATAGAAATGCACATGAAATGAAATGCTAATGCCTGCTCCACAGAAATACCACAAAAAGTTAGGGACACGACACATTTTCTACACATATAAAAATTCTCCAATCATTTAATACCTCAGATGTATTCGCGCCAAGTTATGAATAAGTTGATAAAGGGTGGTCTCGGTTGGACATGGTGAGTAGGTGAGAAGATGCTAGGGTGAAAGACCCAACACCTCATAGATAGGCTATATCCTTTTCAGACTTGTCTACTCCATATAATTAGCGTTTGTTCCTTGTGATATATGGGATGTTTGATCGCAACACTCCTCACATATGACAAGTAAACTCATTCCTTTTGAGTGTTTTTAGGGGTATACCAGTTAGGCCGAGTAGAAACAACCATTCTGTAGGTGTCCACTAGTATCCTGGGTGTAATGAGTCACATACGTCACACATTCCTCAAGATTTCACCTGTTTATACTCGAACATATATATGACCGCATTAACTCTAAATTGTACCGTTGGTTAACTTCATGTGAGTATACTGTTCTTAAATGCTATATAATGATGAAACTTGCATAAGTGACATGCTTCGGAGTTGTGTGCATTAAATATGAACGAGCTTGTGTGAAATTCAGTTATATTCTTGTATGTGAGATGGTATGATTGTATTGCATAGGCATTAATTCCATGTTTGCTGGAGTTAGTATTTGTGGATACCTCCCTTGAAATCATTCACATTATTTGCTAGAGACTAGCAAAACATTAGTTTGGGGGTGTGATTATGTGCTTAAACTGCGTATTTAGGTGCTTTAATTCGTGCATTGAAACTCATATTTTTGATTAAATACCTAATTACTCTCAATATTTTCACACGGTATCCTATTTATAATATCTGGGTTTTATTGAGTAATTTATGAATTTTTGGCATTTTTTTATCGCAAGAAAATTATCAGAAGCTAAAATCGGCACCAGTTCATAATTCATGCATAATTTTTTCGTCCGAGCTCCAATTGAGATGATTTAATTTAAAGAAATATGAAAAAATTATCTACAACTTCCGTGTTTTGAGCTTTGAGAGAAACGAGCTCTAGAAAGGTCAAAATCACCCTTGTTCGCCAAGAAATACAAAAAGAAGTAAAAAGAAAAAAGAAAAAAAATTAAAAACTTATTTGATGTAACTCGGCCATGCAGCCGGGTCGAGTCTCACTTGTTCGGCTCTTGTGGCTGGGCATAGGGCAATCCCCCCTCCCTTATAAAATTTTTTTTTTTTTCTCATTCAAAGACCTGCCCTCGCAGATCTCCTTCTCCTTCCTTTCTATCCTCTTCTCCCTCTTCCCTATCTCCTCTTTGCCATAGCCCCCCACCCCCTCTACTTCTCCCTTACTCTCTTCTCCTTCCTCTCTTCCACTTCCTTTTCCTCTCCTTTCTTCTTCCCCCCCCCCCTTTTATTCTCCTTCTCCCTCTCGGTTTCCTCTACTGTCTTCTTTCTTTCTTCTCTGTCTGCTATTGTGCCCTCTGTCTACTCTTGTTGTGCCTTGAAGACCTGACGCCCCCTTCTTGTTGTTGCTGTCGTGAAGCCCTCCACCTGAGCTACCCACTACGGCAATCCTCCAGGCTCTTAATGCCCCAACCTTACTAGCCAGCACTCGAAACCTCTGGCTTGTTACCTGTTGCTTCCATGGCTGTCGTCCAGCTACGTTGCTAAAGCTGGTAAAAACTCGAAGCTACTGCGGCTTTACTCCGTCCAACTTCCTTTTCCCCAACCATCCCAGCTGAGACCAACCAACCCAGTCGAGACCAGCCAACCACCTGAGTTGTCTGCTACTGGAAGGCCAAGCCAAAATCCTCTGCATGTGCTTCTGCTCCAGAACACCTGAGAATTCTTGCTGCTGCTCAACCCACGGCCAGCCGCCAGTCACCCAAGCCGAGCCCCTGCTCACCCTACGGCCAGTAACCTTCTCTCCTTCTCCTTCTCCATTTTTATTTTTATTTTTATTCATTCTTTCAAATTAGTTAATTGAATATTTTTTGTTTAATTGAGTTTCATTTAAAGTTCGGATTTTGAATCTTTGTTGAGTATTATTAATCAGGCTTATTTATTCTTTTCTTCTTATTTAATAATATTATGAGAAGTTAATTTTTTGTTTGAGTTATTTTTTTTATTTGTTCTCTTAAAAAAATTAAAAGAAAAAAACTACTTTAGGATTCAAAAATTGTTGGCCTTATTTAGTTCAATTCCAGTTTAATTAGAGTTTAAAATTTAATCGTGTTCTAATTATTTGTTAAGGTTGTTGAAGAGTAAATCTTGAGTTGTGTTTTTTATGGCATTGAAATTCAAGTTTTTTATGGCATTCATGAATAACGTAGTAAAATTTAATTTTGGTTCAAGTTCTTATATGCGTTATAGTTTAGTTCTTTTGAGTTAATTGAGTTTTTCTTAGAATTGCATGTCTTAAATTAAATCGGAAAGTTATCATATTTAGTTTTCATTCTAAAGTTCAATGCATGTTTCAATTTTTGCCTGATTAGATGTAAGATTTCAATTTCTCGTTATTTAATTCAATGCATGCTACAATTAGGATTTAATTTGCATGTTCATTTAATTTGTCAAGAGAAATTTCAAACAACCAAATAACCCCGAATCTGAACTAAGCTCAGTAACTTTTCATTTTCAATTGGAAATACATAAAATTCAGAATTTAAACCGCGTTTCCTAAGGAGACGATCTGGCCCTTGGGTTAAATATTACACGACAGAACTCCTATACTTGGGATAGCTTCCGAGCTGCTCATTTTTTTAGTGAGTCAAGTTTTTGATGTTGTTGCCGGGGAGTCCCAATTTTAATTTCAAATTTTGTGCTTTTCCAATTATTTTTTAGTTTTCATTAATTAAAATAAATAAATAAAAATTTTGAATATTTTGAAAAAAAAAATTGATCATGCTTGTTTACTGCTGTGTTAGTGGATTTCGATTGTTTGCATTGATGTGTGGTGCCCTGAGTTCGAGATAATTCGAATAAACTGTCTAAAATTTCACCTGGCATTAGTAGGAACACAGAGAGCATAGAATCTGACTGTTCACCTGTTACTTTAACGAGTGATTCTGAAATTGATTTGAGCAATCTGTTTGAACAATTCTTTTAGGAAGTCATGGCTGCACCTGCAACACATACACTTCAGGATTTTCTACAGCCTACACGCACATCTACACCTTCATGCATTAATTTGTCACAAGATGCATCGAACTTCAATATTAAGCATGGCATGTTATCTGAGATACCCCACTTTCACGGGATGGATTATGAGAGTCCATACCAACACTTGACAGATTTTGAGTTGGTTTGCACCACTTTCATTAATAGAGCTGGAACTGATGAATGTATCAAACTTTGCTTGTGTCCCTTTTCTTTGAAAGATAAGGCAAAAATCTGGTTTAATTCTCTACGACCTAACTCTATTACTAGCTGGGCTGAAATGCAGCGTGAGTTCTTTCATAAGTTCTTTCCTTTTCAAAGAACTCAATACTTGTAGGAGCAGATTAGTCAGCTCATGCAAAAAGGTGACGAGACATTCCAGGCTTGCTGGGAGAGATTCAAGGACGTAATGAACATATGTGCACACCACGAATTTGAATCTTGGAGGTTAGTGAATTATTTTTATACTACTCTAACCTCTGCGTGTAAACAATTTGTCCAGACTATGTGCAACAGGGAGTTCTTCCGCAAGGAACCAGATGAGGCTTTATCATTCTTCAATTATTTAGCTAAGAGTGCCCAAAAATGGAACATACATCATGAACGTGCACCGATAGCAGCTCAACCTCTCCGAGCAATCAATGGTGGAGGCAGATACAAGGTCAAAGAGGAAACTAGCTTACAGGCTCTTGTTGCTGCATTGTCTAAGAAACTGGAGGTTATGGAATTAGAAAAAAAGAAAGCTGAGGATTGCTCTATATGTGAGACCTCAGACCACAGACTTTAGGACTATCAATTACTACCAGTATGGTAGGAGAGTAGATCTGATCGGGTGTCATCGGCAAATTGGGTCATCAAAACTCAGAATCAGCCGTTCTCGAACACTTATAATCCAGGATGGAGGAATCATCCAAACCTCTCATGGAGGAATGCTCAGCCAGTCCATCATCCTTGCAGTATCAGCAAGTTCCTCAACCTTATGTACTGCCTCCGCAACCGACATATCATCCAGTTGCAGCTCTTCAACTGTAGTATCAGTCATAACATATTTCTCAGAGCTACGCACCACCGGGATTCCAACCAACTCTAGCTCCTATTCCAGCAAAGAAATCTCCTGTTTATAGCATGGCAAAAATGGCGAACATGTTCCAGCAATTCATGCAGCTTCATACCATGACCACTAGAGAATTGAAAGATGCCATGAATAAGATAAGTACACAGCTGAATACCTTGGAAAAAGGAAAATTTCCTGCACAGCCTGAGCCTAATCCCTAAATATATAGACAGCAACAGCAACCGGTGCACAATGTGTCAGGGGATGCTTTTAAGTCATCTAAGGCAGTTATTATCTTGAGAAGCAAAAAAGAAGTTGCCCATCCTGAAATGGCCACTGATCAATAAACAGTTGCTCCAGCACCTAAAGTGACAGCTGAGACAGATGGGGGAAAAAATCAGATGAAGCCAGCTCAAGTTTAACAAAGTCAGACAATAAGGAGGATAAGCCTGTTAAGGAGTATCAACCTGTGGTACCCCATCCTCCACGGATGACATCTGGTCAAAAGAATAAGTATCACACTAAGATCCAAGAAATATTCAAATAGGTGAAGATCAACATTCCACTTCTAGAGATCATACAACAAATCCCTGCATATGCAAAATTTTTGAAAGACCTATGCACAGTAAAAAGGAAATTGAACATGAACAAAAAGGCTTTCTTGACTGAGCAAGTGAGCGCGTTGATATTGAGCCAGACTTCGCAGAAGCTTAGAGACCCTAGTTCTCCCACCATTTTGATCATGATTGGTGAATCTCATATCAGGAGAGCTCTACTTGATTTGGGGAGTAGTGTGAACTTGCTCCCGTTTTTGATATATGAACAACTGGGTTTAGGTAAGTAAAAAGAGAACTAATATGATGCTACAGTTAGTAGCAAGGCGTTGTTGAGGATGTATTGGTTCAGGTTAATAAATTTTACTACTCCATGGACTTCGTTGTTCTAGACATGCAACAGCCTGTTTCCACCATATATCAGGCCCCTGTCATTCATGGATGACCATTCCTTGCTACTTCTAATGCCCTAATTAATTATTGAAGCAGAGTACTTAAGCTCACGTTTGGGAACAGGACATTGGAAATGAATGTATTCAATGCTCACAAGATGTCAAGTGGGTGTGATGACGTAGAAACACATGCAGTTGATGTAATAGATAATTTGGATATTTCAAAGCTACTGTCAGTACTTGATGTTGATGGCAGGTTTGAAAATGACTCTTATGAGCATCTTGATAAATTTGATGAAAAATTGCCAAGATCGGAGGGCCAGATAGATAGATGGTACCCCTCACATGTTGGATGCAAGTTATACAAATAGTTGGCGTAAGCCAACATTTGAGGCCATTGATCAGCCAGAAATTATGAAGTCATCAGAAGAAGAAATTCCAACATTCGAACTGAAACCATTGCTTGAAAAGCTGAAATATGTTTTCCTGGGTCCAGCAGATGGCACATTCCTTATGGTAATTTCTTCTTAACTTACTCATAAACAAGAAACTAAGTTAGCAGGTACTAAGGAAGCATCGCGGAGCGATAGGATGGACCATTGCTGACATCAAGGGTATCGACCCCTTGATTTGCACTCACAACATCTTCCTAGAATGAGATGCTAAGCCAATTCAAGATGCACAATGGAGGCTAAATCCAACCATGAAGGAGGTAGTAATGAATGAAGTGCTGAAATTATTAGCTGCCGATATCATCTACTCGATCTATGAAAGCAAATAGGTAAGCCTAACACCAGGTAGTTCCAAAAAAAATCTAGTTTGACTGTGATTGAAAATGCTAATGGAGAATTGATCCTATCTAGGAAAGTAACGGGTTGGAGAATGTGCATTGATTATCATAAATTGAATTCGGTTAAAGATCACTTCCCGTTACCTTTCCTATATTAGATACTAAAAAAAGTAGTTGGTAATTCCTTTTACTGTTTCTTGGAGGGATTTTCTGGTTATTATCAAATTACTGTAGCACTTGAGGATCAAAAGAAGACTACCTTCACTTGTCCCTTCGGTACCTTTGTCTTTCCCAGAATGTCATTTGGTCTATGCAATGCACCTACTACTTTCCAGTGTTGTATGATGAGTATTTTCTCTTATATGTTAGATGATATGTGTGAAATATTTATGGATGATTTTTCTGTGTTTGGTAAGTCCATTGATATTTTCTTGAAAAATTTTACTGCTACTTTGAAAAGATGTGAGGAATAGAATTTGCTTTTGAATTGGAAAAAATGTCAATTTATGGTAAGTAGTGGTTTAGCAATTTTTCATTTGGCTTCTGAGCGTGGTATAGAGGTTGACAAGGCCAAGGTAGAGTTGATTTCATAGTTACTTGTCCCTAAGACAGTTAGGGATATCCGTTCTTTCCTTGGTCATGCCAGCTTCTATAGGCGTTTTATTTAGGGTTTTAGTAGTATTGTTAAACCATTATGCACTTTATTACAGAATGAGACTGAATTTTTGTGGTCTGATGAATGTCAACAGGCTTTTGAAATGCTAAAGAAAAATTTTACTATTGCACCCATCATGCAACCTCCTCAGTGGGACCTACCATTTAAAATCATGACTGATGCTAGTGACTATGCCCTTGGTGCCGTTCTGGGTCAAAGAATTGATAACAAGTCATCTGTCATTTATTATGAGAGTCAAACTTTGAATAATGCTCAGAAAAATTATACCACCACTAAGAAGGAATTGTTAGCTGTTGTAGTTGCCTTAAAAAAATTTTGTTCTTATGTCATTGGATCGCCTGTTATTATTTTTACTGATCACTCTGCTCTGAAATATTTTCTAGCAAAAAAGGATGCTAAACCTAGGTTAATCAGATGGATTCTATTTCTCCAAGAATTTGACATCACTATTTGAGATAAAAAGGGCATGGAAAATGTTGTAGCTGACCATATGTCTCGTTTGCAGCTACCTGGGGTATCTGTATCTCCCTCTCCCTTAAATGATGATTTTCTTGATGAGCGTCTTTTTGCAGTGTCACGCGCTCCGTTGTTTGCCGATATTGTGAACTACCTTGTCACCGACCGAATGCCAGAACATTGGTTAACTCAATATAAGTGTAAGTTCCTTGCTGAGGTAAAACATTATTATTTTGATAATTCATACCTATTTAAGTACTGCTCTGATCATTTGGTTCGTAGATGTGTTCCTAATTAAGAATTAACTTTTGTGATGCATTTTTGTCATAGTGGGGCATGTAGAGGCCACTTTGCTGCAAATAAAACAGTTTCAAAAATTTTGCAAAGTGGACTTTACTGGCCTATTATGCTCAAAGATGTTGAAAATTTTTGTAAAACCTGTGAAGCTTGTCAGACGTTTGGAAAAATCACTCCAAAGAATGAAATGCCTATGTCTCCCATTTTGACTATTGAAATTTTTGCCTATTGAGGAATTGACTTTATGGGACCATTCCCAAACCCTTTTGGGCATTCCTACATTTTAGTTGTTGTGAACTATGTTTCAAAATAGGTGGAAGTTATCCCTTGTAGAACTAATGACCACAGGGTTGTCATCTTTTTTCTCAAGGAATTATTTGCACACTTTGGCATGCCCAAGGCGATCATTAGTGATGGAGGGTTACATTTTTGTAACAAACCTTTTGAAAAACTCATGCAAAAGTATGGAGTAACCCATAAAGTCTCTGCTCCCTACCACCCTCAAACTAATGGTCAAGTTGAGTTGGCCAACAGAGAGATCAAAATTATACTTGAGAAAACCATGCGTCCTAATCGAAATGACTGATCAGAAAAACTTGTTGATACACTCTAGGCCAACCGAACCGCTTTCAAAACGAATTTAGGGATGTCTTCCTAAAGGTTAGTTTACGGTAAGGCATGTCATTTACCTGTTGAAATTCAGTATTGTGCTTATTAGCTATAAAACATATTAACTTTTCACTTAATGATGCCAAGGGTTTAAGGAAATTGAAGGTATGTGAGCTTGAAGAGTCTAGGAGGGAAGCTTACGACAATGCTCGCTTAACCAAGGAGCAGATGAAGTTGCTACATGACAGGAAAATCAAAGACAAATAACTTTTTCCTTCTCAGCACATGTGCTTCTCTATGACTCCAGATTGCATGTGTTTCCTGGGAAACTGAAGTCCCGATGGGGCAGCCCATACATCGTTGAAAAAGTTCATTCTCATAACGCGGTAGAGGTTGTAGATCTAAAGAGTGGTACCCGCTTCACAGTCAATGGACAGCGTCTAAAGCCCTTCATGAGTCCATTCGATCCCAATAAAGAGGCTTTGCTTCTACAAGACCCTAGGGAAGTTCTCTGACCTTTCTATTTTACTATTTTTCTTTTTAATTTTTTAATTTCATCTTCTTCTTTTTTTATTTGCATCTTTCTTTTCCTTTTTCAGTTGCATTAGTTGGTAGTGATGTTCTATTAGTTTGTACACCCGTGCACAGTTTTTCTATTTCCCCTATTTCATATTAAGGATAATGTTCCACTTTAGTTGGGGGGGTGAGCATTTGCATGTGACATTGTGCACGTATACTTGTTGGATTTTATATATTAATTTGAAAAAAAAAAAAGAGCACTGAGGAATTACACGACTATGTCATGATTAACACTGACTTATATCCTTCACATACATGCATATAACCTAAGAATTACACACTTGAGTCATTTATGGGTAGTTTCTCCTTATATGACTTTGGAACTCTATAAAAAATTGATTGGTAGTACACATGTGTTAATCTGGCTATATAATCTCTTGTATTGACATGGCATCTCATGAGACTGAATAGACACATTCACCTGATTCATTGCACTTAGGGTTCCCTGTGAGCACTAAGAGAACACCCATGGCGACTATGACACCTTATGAGATATCCTTGAGCTATTTTTCTTCCTTTTGAGTATTAACATCAAATCAGAGTTCACAAAACTCAGTTCTCTTTTCTTCTGAACGATCCTTTGAACACTAGTCTTTGTTTTTGACTTGCTAGCCTAGAGGTGACATCTAGTGGGAAGATAGAAACCTAAGTCTTGTAGCCTACTCAAGATGTGAAGGCTAGACCACCCCTAGAGATAGACTTAGTTCATGGACCACTATTCGAGCTTAATTCCCATTGATGGTATAAATACAACAAAAGAAGTGTAATGATTATCCTAATTGACAATAAAAAGACAGAAATTGAAGAATGAGTAGAAGAAGGAATAAGAAATAGAAATGCACATGAAATGAAATGTTAATGCCTATTCCACAGAAATACCACAAAAAGTTAGGGATACGACACATGTTCTCCACGTATGAAGATTCTTCAACTGTTTAATACCTCAAATGTATTCGCGCCAAGTTATGAATAAGTTAATCTAGGGTGTTCTCGGTTGGACATTGCGAGTAGGTAAGAAGATGTTAGGGTGAAGTACCCAACACCTTATAGATAGGGTAGATCCTTTTTAGACTAGTCCACTCCATATAATTAGAGTTTGTTCCTTGCGATATGTGGGATGTTTGATCGCGACACTCCTCCTCACATATGATGAGCAAACTCATTCTTTTTGAGTGTCTTTGAGGGTATACCAATTGAGTCGAGTCAAAACGACCGTTCTGTAGGTGTCCACTGGTATCCTAGGTGTAATGAGTCACACACATCACACATTCCTCGAGATTTCACCTGTTTATACTAGAACTTATATGACCGCATTAACTCTAAATTGTACCACTGGTTAACTTCAAGTGAGTATACTATTCTTAAATATTATATAATGATGAAACTTGCATAAGTGATGTGCGTCGGAGTTGTGTGCATTGAATATTAATGAGTTTGTGTAAAATTCAATTATATTCTTGTATGTGAGATGGTATGATTGTGTTGCATGGGCATTAATTTCATGTTTTCTAGAGTTAGTATTTGTGGATACCGCCCTTGAAATCATTCACGTTATTTGCTAGAAACTAGCAAAACATTAGTTGGGGGTGTGATTACGTGCTTACACTGCATAATTAGATACTTTAATTCGTGCATTGGGGCTTATATTTTTAATTAAATACTTAATTACTCTCAATATTTTAACACGGTTTCCTATTTACAATATATGGGTTTTATTGAGTAATTTATGAATTTTTGGCATTTTTTATCGTAGAAAAATTATCAAAAGCTAAAATTGGCACCAGTTCGTAATTCATGCATAATTTTTTCGTCCAAGCTCCAATCGAGATGATTTGAAATTTTCAGAAAGATGAGAAGATTATCTACAACTTTCGTGTTTTGAGCTTTAAGAGAAACAGGCTTCAGAAGGATCAAAATCACCCTTATTCGCCAAGAAATACAAAAAGAAGGAAAAAAAGAAAAAAAAATTAAAAACTTATTTGATGTGACCCGGCCATGCAGCCAGGTCGAGTCTCTCTTGTGCTGGTCTCGTGGCTGGGCATAGGGCAATCCCCCCTCCCTTATAAATTTTTTTTTTCTCATTCAAAGACCTGCCTTCTGCTTTCTTCTTCTTCTTCTTCTTCTTCTTCTTCTTCTTCTCTTCCTGCTGTTGTGCCCTCTATCTACTCTTGTCGTGCCTTGAAGACCTGACGCCCCCTACTTGCCATTGCTACCATGAAGCCCTCTACCCAAGCTACCCATTGCGGAAATCCTCCAGGCTCCTACTGCCCCAGCCTTACCAACCAGCACCCAAAACCTCTGGCCTATTACCTGTTGCTGCCATGGTTGTCGTCTAGCTGCGTTGCTGAAGCTGGTAAAGACCCAAAGTTGTTGCTGCTCTACTCCAGCCAGCTTCCTCTTCCCCAGCTATCCTAGCCGAGACTAGCCAACCACCCGAGTTGTTTGCTGTTAGAAAGCCAAGCCAAAATCATCCGCACGTGCTGCTGCTCCAGAACACCCGAGAATTCTTGCTATTGCTCAACCCACGGCCAGCCACCAGTCACCCAAGTCGAGCCCTTGCTCACACTACGACCAACAACCTTCTCTTCTTCTCCTTCTCTATTTTTATTTTTATTTTTATTCTTTCTTCAAATTAGTCAATTGAATGTTTCTGTTTAATTGAGTTTCATTTAAAGTTTGGATTTTGAATCTTTGTTAAGTATTATTAATCAAGCTTATTTATTCTTTTCTTCTTATTTAATAATATTATGAGAAGTTAATTTTTTGTTTGAGTTTTTTTTTTTTTTTTCTGATTTGGTCTCTAAAAAAGGGAAAAAAAAAAACAACTTTAGCATTGAAGAATTGTTGGTCTTATTTAGTTCAATTCCAGTTTAACTAAAGTTTAAATTTTAATCGTGTTCTAATTATTTGTTAAGGTTGTTGAAGAGTAAATCTTGGGTTGTGTTTTTTATGGCATTGAAATTCAGGTTTTAATAGATTCCTTGTTCAATTGAGTTTGCGTTCATGAATTACATAGTAAAATTTAATTTTGGTTCAAGTTCTTGTTTGCGTTATAGTTTAGTTCTTTTGTGTTAATTGAGTTATTAATAGAATTGCATGTCTCAAATTAAATAGGAAAGTTATCATCTTTCATTTTCATTATAAAGTTCAACGCATGTTTCAATTTCTACCTGGTTAAACATAGGATTTCCATTTCTCGTTATTTAATTCAATCCATGCTAGGATTATGATTTAATTTGCATGTTCATTTAATTTGTCAAGAGAAATTTCAAACAACCAGAAAACCCTAAATTTGAACTAAGCTCAGTAACTTTTGATTTTCAATTGTAAGATTTCAGGCTGCACCTAAAGAGTCCTATTTATTAGCTGTCAAAAGAATACTTAGATACCTGATTGGAACCACTAAACTTGGATTATAGTATCCTAAGTATACCTCCTTTGAGATTATTAGCTATTCGGATGCTAATTTTGCTGGTAGTAAAGTGGATAGAAAAAGTACGAGCGGCATATGTCATTTATTAGGACATTCTTTAGCATCTTGGTTTTCAAAGAAGCGAAATTCAGTTGCTCTTTTCACAGTCGAGGCAGAATATATAGCGTCTGGAAGTTGTTGTACTCAAACGCTTTACATGAAACAACAACTTATGGATTTTTTATTACACTATGACACAATTCCTATAAAATGCGAAAATACGAGTGCAATAAACATCTCAAAGAATCCTATATTACATTCATGAACTAAACACATAGAAATTAGACATCATTTTCTTCGTGACCATGTGCAAAAAATATATGTGATACTTGAGTTTGTATGCATAGATGAACAATTGGCAGACATATCCACAAAACAACTTCTGGAGGATAGGTTTATCCAAATTAGACATGAACTAGGTCTAATGCATAGTCGAGAAGTTGTCTAAAATTATATTAGACTACATAATTAATGGGGAGTAACTTACATTAACATTAAAATTTGGCTAATTTTTTTTTTTTTGGGTACATGACACTTATTGATGCTCAAGTAACAACTTTTGGACTTTAGTGGATTGATTTGATTATCCATATTTATGAAAATTGAAATATTGTGTATGTTTACATTGAAATTTAATTCAACAATACAGATATACATTAGAAAGGAGAAGAAGTAAATTAAGTAACACAAGGAAATATATTTCGTAGTACAATTTTGAAACTAAAAGGTTGAATTGTATTTTTTTTGCAAAGATGAGATATAGTTATGTCAGAATATTTTTTTATATACCTTTTTGTTGATGTCAAAAAAAGGGAGAAATTAGTAAGCAAAAATGATAAAATGATTTTTGGGAGAAGTTAGTAAGCAAAATTAAATTATGATTTTTCTTTTTTCAAAAAGAGGGAGAAGTAAGCAATTTTATTTCCTTTGAAATAAAGGGGGAGAAGAGTATGGTATAGACGTATATACTAGAAAAATATTACATATTCTACAATGTGTATAAACTTCATTGTGTGTAAACTATATTGTTGTATTGCTGAATTATAATTTATGCATTATCTTAGTGGGAGTCTTGTTAGACATAACCCATTTTTACTCGTGTATTTGTCATCATCAAAAAGGGGAGATTGCTGACTCTATGAGTCCAATCCTGTTTTGATAATGACAAATCACTTGGTATTTGACCTGTGCAATTGAGTTTGTGAACAGGATCATGATTTAGACTGCACGAACGGTAAGCTTGATATGGAAGCCATGAAGAATCTAAAGTACATATCACATGGCTCAATCCATTGAACTAGAAGAATAAAAGGATGAAGAAGTAAGCTTCAAGTTCAAGATCTTCAATGGGAATGGGTATTTAGAATTGAATGTATTTACATATGTCATATGATATAATTCGAAGCTCAAAGATACCTTAGACAGACCTTAGGACTCATGCATTTCATGAAAGATTCATTTACATTAGATCTAGGTTGAATGAATTTTTAGAGGCAAATTTTAGAGGCCTCATCGACGAAAGCATGAAGGCCACTCAGCAATGAATAGTTTTCTCTCGTCGACGAAAAAATACCGAGAGCCCAAAATGTTGTACACTCATCGACAAACGTACCCATTTATCGATGAATGTCTGGCGCAGAATGACGTTTCAGCGTGGACACGGGCATAAATATGATATTTTAAATTATCTAACGCCAAAAATTGTTTACATGGAGAGATTGCTTATAAACCTAAACTCTAAACCCTAGAGCACCACTTTTTGCCTATCTCTTGAGAGCTTTGAACATATTGCATCAATTTTTGGCATACTCTTAAAAAGCCTTGAACATATTGAAAGACTCTTGCCTACACACCAAAACATACTCATCAAGTTTGAGCATTAGTTACGTTGATTAAAAGGCATTCACGCTCATATTTTGCAATCATCGTTGGTATTGAGGTTTGAGTATTTTAAGCATTCAAATCGTATTTTTGTTTTCCCATACTCATTATATTTAATATATTTCTTGGGAGCAAAAATCATAATCTGTGTATTTTATATTCATTGATTGAATAAAATACTTGAGAAAAGTATTTTATAAAACTAAGATCTTTCAGATACTCGAGAAAAGTTTTTCTAAAACTAAGATCTTTGAGATATTGAAATCTATATTTTCTTTCAAAGACTTGATATTTGGTTATTGCAAAAAACTATCTGATTGCAAATTCTAAGAGCTCCTAGAGACATATTTTTGAGGAATATTTTTCTAAATATTGTTTAAATCTTAGCAATATTCAAAGTCATATTTTTATTCAAGGGTTTAATCTTACAAGTTATTTGATAGCAAGAACTTAGATCTTCATATTATTCAAGACTATTTTTTAAAGTTCTTATTTGGTATTCTTGCATAAAGTAATTCCAAATTAAACCCTAAGTTCTCTAAAGCTTTAATTTATAAAAATTATTTTCTTTGAGATATTGATTAAAGGGTAGATTTGTGAAGCATTTCATTCTTTATATAAAGATCATATCTTTACATAAACTCATTGAGCTTCAAGTTTTATCATATGAGTATGTACTAGAATTTATCTTGTACTCACTAGTTTGGTTAGAAGCAATTTGAGTTTTACAGAAATTATATTCATTATTTTGTACACACGGTTCAGGCTGTGAACCGGGGTTGAGGAGGTAGCTATGCCTATTGTAAGCAGCGGATTGTAAGGGAAGCTCTGTCCCAGTTAAAGAAGCAGTTTTAGTGGAATCCTTGAGTAGGTTGCTCAAGGCGAGGACGTAGGTTGAGGTAGGCCGAATCTCGTAAAAATCGTGCTTGCCTTCTCTCTTCCCTTAACCCTTTTCTAATTTCCGCTTGCATTTAAATTATCTTCTTATTGTGCATGAGCTGAACATATGGTACGTTTGTGAGTAATTGAGTAAAATTGTATACTTGATAAAGACACACATTCAATTGATTAATTGTGAAACATTAAGCTAGTTGTTAAGTAGCTTGCAAGTTTGTAGTTGATATTCTTAAAAATTAGAATGTGAAGGACTTAAATTTTTGAAATACCTAATTCACCCCCCCCCCCCCCTCTTTTCTCTTAGGATAACACCGGAATTCACAAGTTCCACTACAAAGGGGCATTTGACTAGGCTAAGTTCAACGAAACCAAGCCAGCCTAGACAAACCCCAAGGTGTTGGAAAAAGAAGGTTGCACATTGTGAACTACTACTGGATATTGTGCATGGCAAAAAGGAAGAGACAAATCCTATAAAGTTCCTAAAGCTCAAGAATCAGACAAACCCCTGCCCTAACCAAATGACCTAGAGGACTATTATAAGGAATTATATGCTTGTCAACAGGCATATTACCTGGAATAGGAGGAAAGGATCTAAAAACAAAAGGAAAAGGAAGCTCAAAGAAGATAACTAGAGGCTAAAAAAAAGAAATCTGAAAGGGGCATGGGATCAGGATGAGGGTAGAAAACATGGCTGACACAATCAGGAATTGGGGCAAGGATGGGAGAATATTGAGTTCGAAAAAGGGAAGAAAAGGCTACAGTTAGAAATCAACAAATTGGTAGAAGAAAAATAAAGGTTGAAGAAATAGAAAGAAGGGTTGAAAGCTGAAAATGTTGATCTGCTCAAAAGGGTTCAACAAAACATGAATGCAGAGGTATAGATCAAGAGACTGATGGCCGTCAATAAAGAATTGGGGCATAGACTTTGGGAAGCTTAGGCTAGGATTCGTGAACAACAACAAGAGATCAACAAAGAAAACTTATATAATGAAATGTTGGACTGGATTATCTAAATAAAAAATGAGCATTGTGCAACCCTCCAGGCTTCCATTAGGGAGACTAAAGAGCAGCTCAACATTGCAATCACAGTGTTTCATGCCATGCAAGATCGACTGACAGTTCTGGATCCCATTATCCAGCAAGCTAGCAAGGTTGCAAATGCCCTCTATCCATGAATTTGGGAAGCATGGACTTACATGACACCAACATCTTCAGTGTACTCATTAATGACAAATGTAATGGAATATTTTAAAGAAAAAAAGCATTCGCCTCTCTTGAAGTTTAACAAAAAGATAAAGACCTTCCCTGAAATTTCAAAAATGTCATAAACCTCTCCTGAGATTACAAAAATACCAAAAATCTCTCCTGAGATTTTCCAAAAAGTTGCAAACATCTGCTCAAAACTTTTTGTTTTTTTTTGTAAAATATAAAAGGAGGTTTGTATCCATTTGTTTCTAAAATTCTTTAAAATTAAGAAGAAGACTTTAAAATATTTGAAATCTAAGGAAAATCATTGTCTTTTTACTAAACTACTAGAGAAGTCAATATATTTTGTTCTATTAATAATTATTTGGAATTTATTATGTTATTTACACAATTTTAATTTGTTTTGTTATTCTGAAAATAGGATTAGTTATCCGCTCATCCATTTGTCAATTGGGTCGAGTTTTTATTTTATTTATATACACACAAAACAAGCAACGTTCTAAATTACCGGTCACTCTAAAAAGACGACGACAGTCGGGTCTGATCGATCCTCCCCGAGGTCCATAACCAATGTCAATCCAGAAATTACTCAAAACTCTCAAAACAGTCAAAAGAATCCGGCCTCCTAGCACTTCCCCTGAACCTGATCGAAGGATTGCAGATATCGTCTCCACAATCGCAAACACCTCAGATTCAAATCACCTTCTTCCCACCACCACCACTAGCTTCCTCTCAGATTTGAATCCCACCACACTGCACGGCATTCTCTCAGATCCACAAATCAAAGCCTCAAATTGCTTACATTTCTTCAATTTTCTTCTCAAAAATGAAGCTCTCATCTCCTTCAAGCCTGACCTCCGAGCCCATCTGACCATAATTTGCAGGCTACTCAAGGCCGGAAGGTTCGCAGATGCTGAGAAACTCTTGAAATATGTTTCCACCAGTGAAATTTTAGAGTACCCTTTTTCTGCCATTGCTTCTGCTGTTGAGAGTTGCTCTAAAGAACCAAAGGTCGTGGCAAAGTTATTCAATTCGATTCTCAAAGTTTATTCGGATAAAAAGATGTTCAAGGAAGCTTCAGCGACCTTCGATTTTATGAAGAACAACGGAATCGAGATTGATGAGAGGACTTGCACTGTCCATTTACTTGCCCTAAAGAGACTTGATCAGCTGGGGTTAGCTCTACAGTTTTTTGACGGAATGCTTCAATCGGGTATTGAGATTTCTGTGTATTCACTGACTGTTGTGGTGGACGGGTTGTGTAAGGGTGGAGATTTGAGAAGGGGTAGGGAATTGACGGAGGAGATGATGAGTAGAGGGATCAAACCCAACATCATTACATACAATACACTAATAGATGCATGTACTAAGAGATGGAGTTTTGAGGAGTTGGATGAAATTTTGCTTCTGATGGAAAAGCAAGGTGTGACTTTCGATGACACCACATATAAGCTTTTGATTGATGGATTTTCAAGCTCTGGCAAGAGTGAAAATGCCGAAACGTTGATTTTGGAGATGCATGACAAAGGTTTCGTAGTGGAAACCTATTTGTACAATTCAATTTTGGGTGGCTACTGCAGATTAGGGAATACAGAAAGTGCATTTTCACTGCTCGATAAAATGGCCCATAGAGGCCTTGGTCCTAATGCCGACACATATTGGACCTTAATCAGTAGCCTCTGCAGAATTGGAGATGTTGAAGGGGCAAAGATATGTGTAAATGAAATGCAGAATGAGGGAATTGAATTAGACGAGGCTGTGTTTAATGCAATGATTGATGGCTGCTGTAAGAGAGGATTCATAGATGAAGCTTGCAGGTTGCATGCCATGATGGAGAAGAAAGGATTTAGAGCTGATACGTCTGTTTGTAATCCTATAATAAGCGAATTATGTAAGTTGAATCGCAAAAACGAGGCAAAGAGGCTTCTGAGCATAATAGTTAAAAGGGGTGTCACACCCATTGATTTGATCAACACTGTGGGATGTCGTGGAAGCAAGTAGGGTTTCCACATTAGAGTGTCAGGCCTAGCTCTTCTACACAGAATCTGAATAGAGACTTTGAAAGGGCACATATGCCCACGAATTCAATTTGAAACCTAAGGTTTAGTTATGGGTGAATTGGATTATTTAAAATTCCTTATAATTTTTTTATAAGTTCTTAACTTTTTACAATTTTTTAAAAATTTCTTATATTCTTGTTGATTAGGCAATCCACTCAAACATTTACTTCTTATATTCAATTCACAACCACAACATACACAACTAATTGATTAACTGTTCAAATCAAACAAACACAATACAAGTAATCAATATTTGCTTTGCAATATTCAACAGCCTTGTATATGAATGTGCAAGTCCTATAGTTGGCTTTTGAATTGAGGATTAAAATAACATTCAAATACTATTTCCAAAATCAAATTTCAAATAAATCTTCTGCTAATAGGTTTTGGGTTGTTAACCAATCAACGTACTCCCTTACAGTTTTCGCAAAATATTGATTAATCAATGTACTCTCTTTCAGTTTCCACAAGCCTAAGAACAAATTAAGTTTTGATTTATTTAATTTCCAATATACGTTATTTTTATGATTGAAAGAATTACAACATCCACAAAATTTATATTTTTGCTGGAATTTAAAGAGAGTAAGGGAAAGAGAGTGACACCGCTGTTTTTATGAGGTTCGGTTTACCCCAACCTACGTCCTCGCCTTAGGTCAACCACTTAAGGATTTCACTATACCTTATTCCTTCTGGGTGGAACAAAAACCTTTACAACAACCAATCTCTTTTAAAAGAAGAGAAACCTCTCCAAGCAACAACTTATGTTTGGTGCAATGATTCAACTATACCTTGAGCTGTCAAAGATCTAATAGAAAGGAACGAATATCTGCATACAAAAATACTCTCAAACACAGAACAAGTTGTACAAGTTAAATCACTAATCGTACTCTAAAACCAAAACTAAATAGAAAATGTGAAGATTAAGGTTTAGAAGTCACCAATGGTTCTTTCTTAATGGTATAAAGATTTTAGTTGCAAATCAGAATCAAAGCTTTTTAATCAACCAGTAATTTCGTAAAGTTTCCCCCAGCAAGAGTGTGAGCAAGTATGAGTTTTAGGAGAACTTTAGCGTAGAAAACGTGTATTGCTTGAGCATATTATTTCATTAAGCAATTGAGGTATTTATAAACTTCTTAAAAAAAAAAAGTTTATTCATTTAACATGAAGTATTTAGGTAACGTTTCAAAAGATATTAAATTATAAAATCAATTTTGAAAAACTTCCCGTATAGTTCGAAATTCAAAAATTTTCGTACAGTTAGTCGGCTTACTCACTCGATTGGGTCATTTTTGTACTACTCAGACGGCTAGACAGATGGCTGACACCATTCTGTCTCTTCAAAAAATAATTGTCAGTCAACTGACTGAACCACGTTCAAAATGGTTAGTCTGCTAGGCACTATCAGTCAGCTGGGTGTTTTTAGTTCATCGAGTCAGTCGACTAGACAGTTAACTTTGCTATAGGTTTTCTGTCAGTCGGCTAACTAAACCCAAAGTATTTTCTGGTCAGTCGGTGACCAGTCCTTTTTCTAATTTTGCATTTTTGGTTTTCAAATTTAATTTTGCTCTCTTGTTTTGGTCTTTCATAAAATATTTTCGGGACTTTAAAATAGGTCTCTAAGTCCATGTATTTTAAGGAGCTTCACATATCTAAATAGTAATAACTTGAAGTACTTACAAATATCCTTTTAAGCATGATCTCCTTAATCACTAAGTCTTGCAGCCTCTTGAGGTTCAGTCTTTACTTCAAGACCTGCTTAGCCTTTAAGCTCTTCATTTGTCATTCATTACTTCAATATAATGAGAAGCTTTCATTTGATTGACTTTGATTTTCGGCTTACTTTCCATGATTAACCATGAGTGTCCTTTTACTTAGACCTGAAATAAAGTCACTTAACAACACAAGTTAAAACATCATTCATTTGTTATGATCAAAATAAGATTGAAAAACCCAGTTAGGCCAACAATCTCCCCCTTTTTGATGATGACAAATAAGGAGTAAAGATGAGGGTTCCTATGAAAAGGCTTCCCCTTATTATAAGCATTCTTTAACATGTGACATCAAATATGTATAACATGTGGAAATATTCAATATGCTCAAAGTCAAAGATAACAATATGCTCAAAGTCAAAGATAACAGTATGTTCAAAGTCAAGTAAGGCTCATCATTGTTTAACATGTTCATCATAAATATTTATATTCCATACACATTATCATATAAATATTCCATATTCCATATACATCATTAATATTACATACACATCATAAATATAACATCTCCATACATCATAAACATCATATTCCATTTTTTCTTTTCACAACCTCTCCCCCCCCTTTGGTCATCATTCAAAAAACAAGGGGAAAGAAACAAGTAAAGCAACCAAGCTAAGTGTTTGGTCATACAACATATCAAAGTACAAACAAAAAATTGAAAGCACACGAGGAGACAAACCCCAGGTCAGTTGATTGACCACTCAAATGGCTTGAGTTTTATAAACGAGCCTAGGGTTTTTCTATCAGCCAATCGGCTGACCTCAAGGTCAGTTGGCTAACTGCTCTCTGGTCCAAGAAGAATACTTCAGTCAGTCGGCTGACTTCAGAGACAGTTGGCTGACTGGCCTCTATTCTAAGAAAACTAATTCAGTCACTCAGCTAACTTTAGAGTTAGTTGGCTGACTGTAGATTTTTCTTTAAGTTTTATTCTTTCACTTAGTTTCTCTACCATGTAGTAGACCAAACTCTCTTCAAATGGTTATGAATCTATCTTCTGAGAGAGGTTTAGTGAGGATATCAGTCCAATGATCATTTGTATTGATAAATTCTAGAATGACGTCTTCTTTTTGAACATGATCTCTTAGGAAGTGATGTCTTATGTCAATGTGTTTGGTTCTTGAGTGTGAAATGGGATTTTTGGATATATTTATCGCACTCGTATTGTCACACTTAATTGGTATAGTTGTGTATTCTAAGTTAAAATCTCTTAACTGTTGTTTCATATATAGTGTTTGTGCACAACAACTCTCAGCTGCTACATATTCAGCCTTAGCAGTTGACAAAGTCATGGAGTTTTGTTTTTTAGAGGACCAAGAAACTAAAGATCTTCCTAAGAAGTGGCATGAGTCATTTGTACTTTTTCTATCTATTTTACACCATGCATAGTCCGCATCTGAATAAATAATCATTTCAAAACCGATGTCCTTAGGGTACCATAGTCCTAAGTCCATAGTGCCTATTAAGTATCTTAGGATTCTCTTAACAGCTATTAGGTGTGATTCCTTAGGTGCTGATTGAAAACGTGCACACATACACACTCTAAACATTATGTCGAATCAATTGGTTGTTAGATATACTTTTTGTCTACGGGTTTTCCTTTTTCATCTTTGTCTAGGCTGATGGAGGTACTCATAGGTGTTCCTATGGGTTTACTATTTTCCATACCGAATTTTTATTTCATTTCTTTTATGTATTTGGATTGACTTATAAAAGTCTCATTCTTTGCTTGTTTGATTTGAAGTCCAAGCAAATAGTTTAATTCTCCCATTATGCTTATTTCAAATTCTTCTTGCATACATTTTGCAAATTCTTTACATAGATGTTCATTAGTGGCACCAAATATTATATCATCTATGTAGATTTGAATTAAAAGTATGTCATCTTTCTTTGTTTTAATGAATAAGGTACTATCAATTTTTCCTCTTGAAAATCCCTTCTCAATTATAAATCCACTAAGTCTTTCATACCAAGCCCTAAGGGCTTGTTTTAATCCATACAAAGCCTTAGTTAGTCTAAACACATGATTAGGATTTTCTATATTTTCATAATCAGGGGGTTGTTCAACATATATCTCTTCATTAATATACCCATTTATGAATGCACTTTTGACATCCATTTGGTATAACTTAAATTCTTTGTAGAAAGCATAAGCTAACGGCATTCCTATAGCTTCCATTCTATCTACAAGGGCAAAGGTTTTATCATAGTCAATCCTTTCTTCTTGGTTATACCCTTTAGCTACAAGTCTAGCTTTGTTTCTAATGACTATACCATTCTCATCCTTTTTATTTCTAAATACCCATTAGTTCGTATGATCGAATGATTTTCAGGTTTAGGTACTAATTGTCATACTTTGCTTCTTTCAAATTGGTTTAATTCTTCTTGCATAGCAATTATCCAAAAATCATCTTTGAGAGCCTCTTCAACATCTTTAGGTTCATCTTAAGATAGGAATGCATGGAGATTGCATAGATTCTTTAAAAAAGATCTAGTAGTTACACCTCAAGATGGTTCACCTATAATTTGATCTTGAGGGTGATCTTTTTTGTACTTCCATTCTCTTGGTAATTCCGGATTTTCTATAGGTTCATCTTTTGAGTTTTCTTCAATTACTTTCTTTTCTTCCTTGATTTCTATCTCATCCTCTTTTTTGAAAATATCATCCTTTTCTTCATTTTTGACTTCTCTTGAAAAAAGATTTGATTCATCAAACTTTACGTGAATTGATTCAATAATGGTGAGTGTTCTTTTGTTATAGATCCTATAGGCCTTACTATTTGTAGAGTATCCTAGAAAAATTCCTTCATCCGATTTAGCATCAAATTTTTGTAAGTTATCTTTGTTATTGAATACAAAAACATTTACACCCAAAGACATAAAAGTAAGTTATGTTAGGCCTTCTTCCTTTCCATAATTCATAAGGTGTCTTGTTTAAGCTTGATCTAATAGAAACCCTATTAATTACATAACAAGTTGTATTTACAATTTCAGCCCAAAAATACTTGGGTAAGTTATTTTCATTAAGCATAGTTCTTGCCATTTCTTGAAGAGTTCTATTTTTCCTTTCCACAACTTCATTTTGTTATGGGGTTCTAGGTGCTGAAAAGTTGTGGCTTATGTCATGATCATTGCAAAAATTTTCAACGTCCTGATTCTTAAATTCTCTTCCTTGGTCACTTCTTAAATTTGAGACATTGTACCCTTTCTCGTTTTGAAGCTTCTTGCATAGAGTGATTAACAAATTACAAGCTTCCTCTTTGTTAGTTAAAAACAATACCCATATGTATCTAGATTAATCATCAACAATTACGAAGGCATATTGTTTTCCTCCTAAGCTTTGGGTTCTAGTAGGACCAAACAAGTCTAAGTGTGAATTCTAGGGGTCTACTAGTTTATATATGTTTCTTCCTTTTGAAGCTTGTCTTGATTTGTTTTCCTAGTTGACAGGCATCACAAATTTTATCTTTGATAAACTTGGCATTAGGCAAGCCTTTAACTAAATTCTTTTTAGAAAGCTTGGATATAAGATTCATGCTAGCATGTCCTAATCTTCTATGCCAAAGCCAACTATTTTCACTCATGGCAGCTAAGCAAGTTATATCTTGAGAGATCAAGCTATCAAGGTTTATACAATACACATTATTCATTGTATGTGCAATGAATAGTGTCTTATGATCTTTAGAATTATGAATTATGCATTTGTCTTTCTTAAACATTATTTCAAATCCTTTGTCGCTAAGTTGACTAATGCTTAATAGATTATGCTTTAGACCATTAACTAACAAGACATCATTTATAGTGAGTGAAGAGTCTTTACCTATTTTACCAATTCCAATGATCTTGCCTTTTGCATTGTCACCGAAGGTAACATATCCTCCATCCTTTTGAGTGAGAGAAGTGAACTTAGATTTATCTGCCATCATATGTCTTGAACATCCACTATCCAAGTACCCTTTTTCTTTAGACGAAGTGGACCTAAAGCAAACCTACAAGAAAGGATTAATGTAATTACTTTTGGAACCCAAACTTTCTTAACTTTCTTTAAGTCTTGTCTAGTTTTAGTGTTTATCTTCCATTCATTTTTCACTTTGATGTACTTTTTCTTGAGTGGACAATTAAACATTATATGTCCTTTATTTTTGCACATGTAGCAAGTAGTATGCTCATAAATGTTTGTCAATGAAGTACTTGCATAGTGTTTAGATTGATTTACAAAATATCCCATAAACAAGTTTTTTTTTCTTTTGTTTAGTGCTTCATTGTAACCAATTCCTTCTTTATTGTTAGTCATCCTTTGTTGTCCTACCATTTTTTCGAAGTTATCTTTACCTCTGGTAAAGTTGTAAATAACCTTCTCCTTATCTTGAATTTGGTTTTTAAGATCGATTATTTCTAGCACTCTCTTGCTATCTTCATTCACTTGAGACTTAGCTAATTTCTGATACATGTTATCTACTTTCTTCTCAAGCTCTTCAATCTTTAGGTCCTTTTCTTTTTCAACAATTTTTGAAGATTCAAGATGATTTCTAAGTGTTTCATTTTGTTGTTTCAAGCTTATGTTCCTTTTTGAGACCTTAATGAACTTATTATGAAGAAAAAATAATTCAGCTTGAAGTTCTTTATAAGAAGGCATGTTTTCATATGACTTATTACATGATTCATCACACAAATCTTCCGAGGAAGAGTAGTAAGAGTTTACCTCTTCGTTGTGAGCCATGAAGCATATGTTTGCTACTTCTTGATCGCTTGACTCGCTGTTGACCTTATAGGTCACGCCCGATTTTGATAATGACAAATACTCCTGTATTTAATAAATATCTAGTTCATGTGCAGGTTCATATTAGCATATCATCAATGGCACGTGAAAGCTCAAAGTTTGAAAACAATCTCATGCTCTTAATTGTAATAATTTTTAGTGAAATTTGTCTGTAATAGTAATTAGGGTATTCGGTTTGTAATAAGCACACACATCACATGCATGGTTTATTTTGTAAGCTCAAACGAGATTCAAACCAAAAATAACCATAGAAAGACCTTAGGGTATTTCCTTCGGTCGACCGACATCGGACTTTTTCGGTGTCTTCAAATTGGACCCCAAGTGCCCCTAGGACACTCACACTTTCACATATTTTTGTTAGGCACTTGAATAGGCCTTGTTTACTTCAATACGGGACCGAAATGCACACACGATGCACTTTCGGTTGACCAGCCAAGCCAGTTCATTTTGGCCTGGTCGACCGAGACACCCTGGGTCAAAGTTTGACCACCCGGTCGACCAGAAAAGGTAGCTCAAAAGGCTCTGGTCGACCGAAACTCCCTTGGGTCAAAGATTGACCACTCGGTCGACCGAAACTGGTAGTTCAAAAGGCCCTGGTCGACCGAAACCCTCCTGGGTCAACAGTTGACCATCTGGTTGACCGAGAACATTTGTTCTCCAACTACCTGGTCGACCGGAGGGTCCTCGGAAGAATTTCCAGCGGTCTAGTCGACTGAACTAGGCAGTTCAAAATTTCCTGGTCAATCGAAACTCGAAAAATTAGGAAATCGCCCTCTCCGGTCAACCGAGCCTTATAGTTCAAAAGTCCCCTGGTCGACCAAACCATTTTGAGTCTTAGTCAACCGAAACACTTCTGGTCGACCAGACCTCTCGGGTTGCTCCTATTTTTTTACCGCGGTTAATAATTTTAAACAGGGTTAAATTGATTTAAATGTTATTAATCTTTTCTAACAATCTCTAATAGGTCCCCAACGGTCAAAATTTTCAATATGTCTATATATACTCCTTCATTTGGTGGATTAAGTATCGATTAGCAAAAAGATTAAGAAAATCTCTCTTAAGCAAAAATACTTTCTTTTGACTCTCATTCACTCATACTCTTCCAAATACACTCTAGCTTACATTCAATACTCGTAAAATCATTTGTAACTATTCTTGAGTGCTTAGATAGGAAGGCTTACTCTCTCTTAGTTGTGAGATTGATATATTTTTATTGAGAGCCAAAAGGATTCTTAGGGTACTTAGCCAATAAGTTCATCCTAAGAAGACTTTACTAGGTCTTCTGAGATTGCATATTTGTTGCAATATCTTAAGAAGCCCATTTTTGATTTTGGTTGCGAACTATTTTCAAAATCATTTACAAATATCTATTGCTCTTTATTTTGAAAACCATTTGAGGAGATATTTGTGTTTGAGGTGAAACATCTTTGTTGCAATATTTATTCACTCAAATATTTTGCTGAAAACAAAGATCCTATATATTTTGCAATCCAAGCATATACATACTTCCACGATTGAGATATTCTATTGATTGATATTCTTGAGGCTTATCTGATATTCTGTGTGAATACATTTGATTGAAATACCTTGAGATACACAGATTGCTTGTTTGACACTCTCACGTACTTACTTACTACACTGATAGAAAACATAGTTGAGAGTTGAAATATTTAGACCACATAGAGCTTACATTTTAAATCATCTGTGGTGTTTGTGTTTGTGCGCATTTGTGGTACAAATCTGCTTTACGTGAAAGCACCCATATATTGTACCGTTTGATTGTATATCTGAGAGATTCCAGGCGTGGCCTGAGGGGGCGGTAATCCAGCCCGGTAAGGATTGGTAAAGGTTGAAGTCAGCCCTGTGGTAATTTGACCTGGTTTGTATAGGTGTCGCTCCACCCGTTTAAGTGAGCAAGTTATTGTGATAATCCTTATGCTGGTTAGCTAAGGTGGGGACGTAGGCAATTGGCCGAACCTCGATAACATATATGCGTGTCATCCTTCCTTTACTGCTTTCTGGTGCTTGTGTGATTGTTTAAACTGCTTTATTTAATTTCTGGTATATTTACATTACTTGCACTAGATTGACCATAGGCTTGTGAACATACTGCTATTAGGAGGAATACCTAGGAGATAAATTTTAAAAATACCAATTCACCCCCCCTCTTGGGATCACGGTAAAGCTAACACTCGCTCTTCGATTCACTCGAACTTGTGTCATCCCAAGTTGCCTTCATTGCAGGCTTCTTTTTCCTCTTTTCCTTTTTGAGTTGTGGGCAATCTGGCTTGATGTGTCCAGCCTTTTTATAGTGATAGCAAGTGGGAGGTTCATTTTTGCTCTTGTATTCTGTTGACTCTATGAGTCCAATCCGGTTTTGATAATGACAAATCACTTGGTATTTGATATGTGCATTGAGTTTGTGAACATGATCTATATTAAGCATGCATGGAAGGATAACGAGTCATGGAAGCCTTAAAGTAAAGCATACATATCTTGCCAAGATCCATGGAACTCAAAGAGTACGAGAATTAAGATGCAAGCGGTAAAGTTCAAGAACATCTTGGGAATGGGTACTTAGAACTCGTGTACTTACATTTTCGTATGATTTAATTTGAGGCTCAACATATACCTTAGAATGTCTTTAGGACTCATGCATTTCATGAACATCATTAAGGGACATTCATGGACTTAGAAATATTGTTAAAACCTTGGAAAATATTTTAATAAAAGAGCCAAGAAAGAGAGCAAAGCAGATTTTTAAATTAGAAAATGAAAATTTAGAAAAAGGGCACTTCAGTAGCTTGAACTCAACCTCAGTCGCTTGAAGAATTTCTTTAAGATCCTGAAGATAAAGTTCAGTAGCCTGAAGATTTAATGGTGAAACACAGAATTAGGCCAAGGCACTTCGGTTGCCTGAACTTGGACTTCAGGCGCTTGAACTTGGACTTCAGGAGCCTGAACTTGCCACTTTAGAAGCCTGAACCCCACTTCGGATGCCTAAACTCGCGGGAAAACTTAAAAATCTGATTTTTTTTAAAAAGGACTCGCGAGCTATTTCTTTGATCTAACAGTTGAGATCAATTCTAAGGGTGAGACACTATATATACTAAATATCTAAACCCTAGTACGTGAGCTCAGACACACAAAAAGAGAAGAACACATCTTATTGAAAGAGAATAGAGAAACTTGAGCTGATTGCTATACTATTGCTTGCACTTCCCTCTACATTCATCTACTTTGGGCAAATCTACTCAGAAAACCAAAAGGAACATCACTTATACATCTTAATCTCATCTTGGTATTGAGGTTTGGTGATTCAAGTTATTATTTTCAAGAGCTTCTTATCTCATTACTTGTTATTGAATATCATTAGAGAAATTGATCTTGAGTGTGCATATACATATAAATATTTTTTTTAACAAGATCATTACTTGAGAAAGGTTTTAGCTATTGGTTGAATAGTGTTTGATTCAAGAGTATATCTATTTTTCAAAGAACTTCACATTCCAAATCTATTTTTGAAATAAGCCGGGTGATTGATAGTGAGTATATTTTCACATAGATTATTTGGATAATCTCACTACTTGATTAAGGTTTTGTCATTGATTGAATAGTTTGATTTAAGTGTGTATTCAGTTAAAGGATTCATATTTTAGATATATTAAAACACTCGAATATATATCCTTGGTATTCATAAATATTTATTTTATTGAGGGATATTTTGTTTGGAAAACCTTATACTCAGTATTTTGATCTTTGAATTACATATCGTATATATATTTGCATATTACAAAGATCGGGTTGTGATTAAATATTTGAAGGAAAGCTTTTTGATTTTGATTAATATAATATTCAAGATAAAGCTTTTAATAACTTCACATTAGATATATTTGTGCATCTTTACAAAGTGAACTAGAACCCTAATATACTCCAAAGCGTTTCAAATATATCTTTACTTGGGAGTTTTTGATAAAAAGGGATTTTTGTATTGAAGCATATCATACATAAACAATTACATCATTTCATACATTCTGAGCTTTAAGTTTAATCATATGTTAATGTATTAAGAATTTGAATTGTACTCACTAGCTTTTGTTGGAAGCAATTTTGAGTGTTTTACAGATTCATTGTATTCACCGTTCGGTTTGTGAACCGGGTGTAAGGAGGAAGTTGTACCTCTTGTAAGCAACGGATTAGGAGGAAGATGTACCTCTTGTAAGAAGTAGATTGTAAGGGAAGCTTCATCCCAATTTAAGGAGCAGAGATTTTAGTGAAAACCTTGAGTGGGTTGCTCAAGGCGAGGACGTAGGCCGAGTTGGCTGGACCTCGTAAAAATTGCTTTTGTCTTCTCTCTTCCCTTAACTCTTTACTTTCTGCATTACATTATATTGTTTGCATTGCATGTGGATGTTGAATTACTTTACACACAATTAATTGGTAAAAGGAACTCATTAATAAAATAAATTTAATTCAGTCATAAATCCCAACAATTGATTTGTTAAAAATTCAAATACGGATTAAGTGGTAAATAGGTTTAAAGAATTTTTTAAAATACCCAATTCACCCCGCCCCCTCTTGGGATTACACCTCAATCAACATATTTCTTTTTATTACTTTCACCTTTTTAGTTTTTGATCCGTTGAATTTTCTAGTGAATTTCTTGTTTCTTTTGAAGAATTTTCCAAGTCTTTTAGTTATGAAAGCTAATTCTTCATCTTTTATTTCACTAGATTCATTATATTCTTCACTTGAACGTTCTTTTAAGGCTTTTAGAGCTATAGATTTCTTATTTTTATTTGCAGTTCTTCTTTCTTTCAAAACCATTTCATAGGTTAGAAGTGATCCTATGAGTTCATCTAATGAAGTTGTTTTGAGGTTTCTACCTTCCGTTATGGTCGTGGCTTTTAGTTCCTGGATAGGTGGAAGTGCTCTTAGAATTTTGCGAATCATCTCATAGGTGGAATATGTTTTTCCTAAGGCACTTAGTGAGTTTATGATATGTGTGAACCTAGTGTACATGTTTGTTATAGTTTCATAGGAATTCATCCTAAAAGCTTTGTATTCACTAGTTAACATATCAATTGTACTGTCTCTAACATCTATTGTGCCTTCATAGGTTACTTCTAATTTATCCCAAATTTCCTCAGTTGTTTTGCACGCCATTACTCTATTGAATTCATTTGCATCAAGTGCACAATATAGGGCATTTATTGCACTTGAGTTAATTTGCAACATTTTGTAATCTAATTCTATTAGTTCTTTTTCTTCTTTAGGTACTTCTTTTCCATCCACAAGTTTAGTATGGATCAGATTTCCATTTGTGACAATATTCCATACCTTCCAGTCCATTGTTTGAAGGTAGATTCTCATTCGTTGCTTCCAAAAGGTGTAATTGAGTCCACAAAAAATGGGTGGTCTAGTTGAAGATTGACCCTCACCAAAGGGAGCTACTCCTATTTGTGTCATCTAGATCTTTACATAGCTACTCATTAGGATTTGCTATAACTGCGCTCTGATACCAATTGAAACCTAAGTTGTAGTCCCACGAGGGGGGTGAATTGGGTTATTTAAAATTCCTTAGAGTCTTTTTATGAGTTCTTGACTTTTTACAATATTTTAAAGACTTCTTATATTCTTGTTGATTAGGCAATCCACACAAACACTAACTTCTTCTATTCAATCCACAACCACAACATACACAAGAAATTGATTAACTGTTCAAATCAAACAAACACAATACAAGTAATCAATATTTGCTTTGCAATATTCAGCAGCCCGGCATACGAATGTGCAAATCTTGTGGTTGGCCTTTGAATTGAAGATTAAAATAACATCCAATCACTCTTTCCAAAATCAAAGTTCAAATAAACCTTCAGCTAATAGGTTTTGGGTTGTTAACCAATCAACGTACTCCCTTACGGTGTTCGCAAAATATTGATTAACCAATGTACTCCCTTTCGGTTTCTACAAGCCCAAGAACAAATTAAGCTTTGGTTTATTTAATTTCCAATATACGTTGTTTTTATGACTGAAAGAATTACAACATCCACATAGTTTATATTTTTGCTGGAATTTAAAGAGAGTAATGGAAAGAGAGTGACACCGCTATTTTTACGAGGTTCCACTTACCCCAGCCTATTTCCTCGCCTTAGGTCAACCACCTAAGGATTTCCCTATACCTTGTTCCTTCCGGGTGGAACAAAAACCTTTACAACAACCAATCTCTTTTTCAGGAAGAGAAACCTCTCCGAGCAACAACCTATGCTTGGTGCAACAATCCAACTATACCTTGAACCGTCAAAGATCTAATAGAAAGGAACGGATATTTATGTACAAAAACACTCTCAAATACAGAGCAAGTTGTACAAGTTAAATCACTAATCGTACTCCAAAACCAAAACTAAATAGAAAATGTGAAGCTCAAGGTTTAGAAGTCATCAATGGTTCTTTCTTATCGATATAAATATTTTAGTTGAAAATCATAACCAAAGCTTTTTAATCAATCAGCAATTCCATAGAATTTCCCCCAATAAGAGTGTGAGTAAGTATGAGCTTTGGGAGAACTTTAGCATAGAAAGCGTGTATTGCTTGAGCATATTTTTTCATTGAGCAAGGGAGGTATTTATTGACTTCTTAAAGAAAAGTTTCCTCATTTAACATGGAGTATTTAGGTAACTTTTCAAAAGATATTAAATCATAGAATCAATTTTTAAAAACTTCCCGTATAGTTCGAAATTCAAAAATCTCCGCAGCGTCAGTCGGCTGACTCACTCGACTCGGTCATTTTTGTACTAGTCAGTCGGCTGGACAGGCGGCTGACATCATTCTATCTCTTCAAAAAATAATTGTCAGTCAGCTGACTGAGCTTTTAGTCTTTACTTCAAGACTTGCTTTAACTTTTAAGCTCTTCATTTGTCGTTCATTACTTCAATATACTGAGAAGCTTTCACTTGATTGACTTTGATTTCCAGCTTACTTTCCATGATTAACCATGAGTTTCCTTTTACTTAGACCTGAAATAAAGCCACTCAACAACACAAGTTAAAACATCATTCATTTGTTATTATCAAAACTAGATTGAAAACCCCAATTAGGCCAACACAATTGACATGAAGAATATTGTAGAAGTAAAAATGGTAGCTTGGAAAATGATGAAGCTGATAAGCATCAAAAAGAGGAGGGAAGGTGGAAGATAGTACATAATTACTGGATCAATGTACTTAAGACTCACATTTGGTGGAAATTGTGTTTTTGGAAGGCAGATGATGCACTTACTATTTTGGAAAAATGCCTTAAGTGAGTTGTATATTAGTGATTTTAGACTTGTTAGAAGGAGGCTGGATAAACCATTAAAGCTGCATTTTGGAATTCGAATAGTTGCCTGCCTCCCTATGATGCATTATGCATCTGGGTCATGGATCTTCACACTATCGGGACTTGGTGGATCTGAACTATGCAAAGTTTGGTAGTGGTGTAGAGTGGTAATACCATCTGAGCGAGAAAATCTGAAGAGAGTTATTTGGAGAAAAAGAAGTGGGGACTTTCAACTGATATCTTTGCTATAGGAAAATGACCCTTCACCTCTAATCATTCAGACAGGAAGCAGAAAGATGGACAATTACATTAGTACGGTTTGGATTCTAGGTAGACATTGAGTTCAATAATTGACATCACACTTGGGTAATCCTAGAGCAAGTAATGATTTCTCCATGGATTATGAGACTTTGCTTAGATTGTGGTTTTGAGGGGTGAGAACAAGATCAATCCAAAGGTGAGAAAGGTACTGAACAAGGTTTCTTTTTTTCAACATTTTTTTTTTCAGTTTAGTTTCTGCCATGGGGAGGAACACTGCAGCCTCTGTTTCTCAGCGTTCAATTAGGGACAACATGATGTATGCATGGGCAAAGAAAGGATCTTTATGATTTAGCATTTGATATTGTCAAATAATCTTTAGAAGACCGATCTTGGTGATGAATTTACTTAGTCATGCTTTGTTAACTTGGTTGCTCTCAAAAAAGCTCACCTCCCTAGCATATCTCTGAAATTTTGGTGTTTGGGAGCTTGCATTTCACATCTTAGATTTTTATTTTTATGATAAAATGTAATATGGGATTGTTTTAAATTTGTCCATAAAATGCAAATTTAAAGCTTGAGATTCATGTTTCCAAGCACAAGCTTAGGTTGCCTTCATTTCATGGACAGTTGATTTATTATGATTAGAAATAAGATAGGAATGTGATAAAATTTAAACATGTTGTAATTGGTGTGATCCCAAGAGAGGGGGTGAATTGAGTTTTAAAAACGTTTTGGCTACTTTAACCATTTTTCTGATTCACCACAAATCATATCTTATTCATAATATGAACGTGTAAGTAAAATAATTAAACTATGAGTGTAGGCATACACGTGTACAATAAATCTCATTTAATTTAATGTGAGCATGCAAATAGTTATAACTGTAAATGAACAGACATACAAATGAGATAAGGGAGAGAGACACACACGATATTTGTTATCGAGGTTCGGCGAAACCAGCCTATATCCCCACCTTGGGCATACCCCCAAGGATTACACTATCCTTGCTCACTTAAACGGGTCGTTACAACCTCTTCTTACGGGACGAGGTAAACCCCATCTTAATTACAAGGCTTAGCCCAACTTATGTTCCTTACGGGGCAGAGATTCCCCAGTTCAATTTTCAAGCTAAACCCAACCGGTTTCACTTACGAGGCTAAGACTCTCCAGTTCAATTTATGGGATGAACCCAACTGGTCTCACTTACGGGGCGGAGACTTCCCAGTTCAATTTACAAACTCAACCCAACCGCTACATTAAATATCATTTTTGTACATATTAAAACGCTTCTAAATACAAGCATGGATGTACACATTAAAAGTTCAAATACATGCACTCTCTTATATGATATGATTTATGCTCAGTAGAGAAATGGTGTTTATTAAATAATATTTGCACAATTAAAATATATGTGTGTGTATAAAAAATATATTCTCCAACCAAAGATTTTTGCAGATAAAAACGTTTGAAAAATTTGGAGTTTAAGCTCAAGAAAAATATTTGTGCAATAGATAATTCATCCCAATAATATTTATCATAAAAATAATTGGGAAAAATTCTAATCCAACTCTCAAAAATGATTTTAAGAATAACAAAGCTTATGTAAGAGTGGATGATCTAAAGTAAATGCCCACCCGAAAATTTCTCTTTCAAAGATGATTTTACAAAAGTTAATAAGTTAGAGAGATTTTTAGGGAGTATAAAAAAAAATTGTCCTAAGGAAAGAATTTTGCAATGAAAAATAAGTTTGGGGGAACTTTGATAAAAATTAGCCCAAAAGAATAGAGTGAAAAATTTGACTAATCAAAGTGGCTAATCTGGAGTAATGAGGGGGTCTAGGGACACATTAGGGATCTTATAAAAGTTTAATTAAATTTTAATCCCTAATTACCATGGTAAAGCACGGCAACCCGAGACGTTCGGTCGCCTGACGCCTAGGGTTGGTTGCCCAAACACTCACAAAGGCACATAAGCAAGTTTCCCATTCGGTCGACCATGGCCAATGGCCAATCGATTAAGCCAGACGATTTCCCAGGCCATCGTGGTTTCGATCACCTGGTGAAGGGTCTAATTTTCCGATCTTTTAGGTTTGGTTGACCAAGTCGTTTTTGAATTACGAGTTCGGTCGCCAAGGGACAGTAGAAAAGTCAACTTTCATGGTTCAGTTGATCGAGAAAGATATGTTCATTTTACGGTCGGTCGCCCGAGGCATGGTCAACAAGTTGACTTTTGGCCTAAAGTGTGTTCGGTCGACCGAGGTGTTTATAACTGAAATGAGTCGATCAATCGGGACTATTAAATTAACCCAAAAATCTAACATCAGTCAACCGAATAAGCCCTAAATTGACCCTAAATTTATATTAAAACCTTTGTAAGATTTTATCTTTTTATGAAAAAGGTTTTGTATGAAGTGTAGGTACCCTAAGGTTAGTCTGCAGTCGTCTGAGCAATCAATCCATATCATGCAAATGCATGTATTATTATAGACCAAAATAATAAAATTAAATGCATATACGACTTAAATTAAGTGTATTCTTCTTTTGTTCTTTTGGTGTCATGGAAAGCACCTGAGTGTGTGATCTTTATGTTCCTTCTGGCTTCCATGTCCATTACCTCATGTGTGTGCTGAGTCATGAACCTATTCAAAAACGTTAAATGCACACATGAGATACAAGTGCTTTGTCAGCATTAAAATAGGGATCAGCCTCAAAAAGCCAACAATACAAGGATGCAATAATTTATAAAAAAAAAATAATAATAATCATGTAAAAAATTGTGCTTTATATAACTTGAAATAGGATAGACATAGATATATTTATGATAAAGTGTTGAAAATAGTAATTCTTTGTTTATTTCATCTTATAAATTTTTTTTTGTTATCATTTGTTATATATTCTTTTGTGTGTAATTTATCAAAGTTTTATCTTATAATTATTTTATTCTAAAATTAGACAATTTAGGAACTAAATGTAACCTAAAACTTTATTACCTTGTCTGATTTTTTGAAGAATTGATCTTTTGAGTGATGGGAGTTGGACATTAATTCTAAAGGGCCATCAACCCATATTTTTCAAGCTTGTGAGGCATTACAATTTAAGCCAAGCCCGAGCCAGCCAGCCCAATTGCACTTAGTTAGAATCAATTTCATAATTAATTTACATTGAAATATTTCATATGAATATTACATCATTATTTTGGTAGCTGAATGAGGAGAAACTATGTTTTTATATCTTAGCAGTGAATCAATAATTTTTGCCCGTTACATGCTATTGTACTCCCTCAGTTATAGGACCGAATTGGGTAAGATTTAGCTCAAAATTCTAGTAGATCCAGTCTTTTTAGATTAATGAATTCTAATCTTTAATTAAGTCAATTTGGTTGGTTTCGGTCAGTTTTCTACTCAAGTGGATTTGGTCGAATTGGCAATTTAGGTTCATTTATAAATAAATAAATGGCACAAAACAATATGAATGAGATTCATATTTTGCAAAATGTTTGCTGTCTCAGAAACACTGAAGTTAATCTTTTTTTTTAAATAGTCCACTACAAAGTGCATTTGGCCGGCCTTCATAATAAAAGGACTACCTACATCATTTAGCCACCTATTTGGTATACTTTTTTCAGTGTACATTTAGGAAACTATGCATGTTACATATTTTATTTGCATTGTCTAATTTCCTATAGGTTTCGGTTGTCGTGTAATTATGTGTTTTTTATTTGATGTAGGTCTAACTATTTGTCTATTTTTTGTATGGGATAGTTATCATTTTAATTTAAAGTCCAAAGTTGGTTTTCCCACTCTCTTACAATCTGCCCTCTTTTCCCCTTCTTCCTCTTTTTTTCTTCTTTCTTTTTGCTTCATCCCTTCTCTCCCTTCTGATTCACTTTTTGTTTTTGTTTTTGTGTTTTTTTTTTTTTTTTTTTGTGCTTGTGTGTATGTGTATGTGTGTGTGTGTGTGTGTGTGTGTGCGTGTGTTTTTTTATCCAACTATTTTTCTCTTCTTCTCCCTTCTCTTCTTTCTTCTTCCACCACTTAGCCACTACTATTACTATCCCATAACTATATTTTTGGTACTTGCTTACAATTTCTTCCATTGCTACCAACATTGCTTCAAAATAAAGAAATCTAACAATTACACATAACAATCAAGGAAAATTGGAGGTTGTTGTGAATAATGATTGGATAAAGGATGCACAGCGGAATAAAAATGCAACAAGCAAATCAATCACAACCATGAAATAAGAAATAACAAGCACAATAACAAGATTTACATGGTTCGGCAAAACCTACATCCATGAAAGTAATGACACAAGAACTTCACTAAGGAAATATCAAAGTACACAATACACTTCACAAATGATCACTCTCTCTGTCAATACACACCCAGAATGACATATATAACAGTCTCTCAGAGGTTTCCCTCCAATTACCCAACCACCCCAATGTTCAAATTCAAAATTCAATAAAACTGCTCGCAGCTAGAACTACTCATCAACGAGAACAGGGGATTTGTCAATGAGAAAAAAAAAAAGAGGACACTTGTTGACTAGTCTATCCACTTGTCGACGAGCCCATTTTTCTGCTCTCGGTATCTCAAAAACTCTGAAATTTTCTTGCTCTCTGGATCTCCTCGTCAATAAGGACAAGGCACTCGTCGATCAGTCCCTGCTGCTGCTCTACACCAAGAACACATCCACATGTTTTTCCTCCCTTTTTTTATAAACCCATGAAGTATAAGAGTCATACCATAAACAACAATATCCACCTTGGCAATTATACACCCCTTAGGAGAATCCTGAAAACATGTCTACTTGCTCAACCTTGAACTTGAACTGCTCGGTTGGGTTTGTCTCCTTTTTATCAATTGGAGACATGGAGTAATTCCAAGTAATGCTTGAACTTCTCAGAAGTAACCAATTTTGTCAACATATCCGCTGCATTTTTGGAAGTATGAACTTTCTCTAATACAAGTTTACCTGAAGTAATTAACACTCGAACCCTGTGGAACCTCACATCAATATGCTTAGTTCTAGTATGGTATATCTGATTCTTCGCCAAGTAAATGGCACTCTGACTATCACAATACAACACCACTCCATCTTGTTGTAATTTTAGCTCTTTGACCAAACTGGTAAGCCATAATGCTTCCTTTGCGAATTTGGCAATTGCCATATATTCTGCCTCAGTCGTGGACAAGGCTACTAGAGATTGAACCATGGATTTCCAACATATAGGTCCTTCTACAAGGGAAAATACATGACCCATTGTAGACCTTCTGTCATTCATATTTCCTCCATAGTTAGCATCAACAAACCCCATAACTGAAGGACAACCTTGTTGCTTGCCAAACATAATGTCATATCCCAATGTACCTCGTAAGTATCTAAAAATCCATTTGACGGCTATCCAATGCTGTCTTCCTAGATTAGAGAGAAACTTACTCACCACGCTCACAGCATGTGCCAAATCTGGCCTTGTACACACCATGGCATACATTAAACTCTCCACTGCACTAGCATAGGGGACCTTTGACATGTCCCAAATTTCCTCATCCGAAGTTAGGCAATCTGTAATAGACAATTTAAAATGACTCTTTAGAGGTGTATACACTGGTTTTGCATCAGTCATGCTAAACCTCTTCAACACCTTATACACATAACCGCCCTAAGATAACCATAACCTCCTTGCACTTCTGTCCTGGTGAATCTCCATCCCAAGTATTTTCTTGGTGGAACCAAGATCCTTTATGTCAAATTCCTTATGCAACAGTTTCTTTAACTGATTTACCTCAGTTAAATCTTTTGCAGCTATCAACATGTCATCGACATACAATAATAAGAAAATAAGAGAACCATCATCAAATTTATTCATATATACACAGCAGTCATACTCACACCTTTTGTAGCCAATCTTGATCATGTAGGAATCAAATCTTTTATACCATTGCCTTGGAGACTTTTTCAAACCATAGAGAGATTTCTTCAATTTACAAACTAAGTTTTCTTTCCCTAGTTCATTGAATTCCTCTAGTTGTACCATATAAATCTGTTCCTCCAAGTCACTGTGAAGAAACGCCATCTTCACATTCATTTGTTCCAAATAAAGATCATGATGGGCTACCAACCCCAACACAATCCTGATAGAAGTATGTTGGACCACAAGTGAAGAGATCTCATCATAGCCTATCCCCTTCTTCTGTGAGTATCCTTTTGCCACCAACCGTACCTTGAATTTCTCTCCTTCATTTTCTAAAATTGCCTCCTTCTTCCTATATACCCATTTGCAACCTATCGGTCTCATCCCATTTGGAAGCTCCACCAGATCCCATGTTTTATTTTTATGTTGTGATTCCATCTCCTTAATCATTGCTCCCATCCACCTCCATTTCTCCTGGCCGTGCACTGCCTCTTGAACTGTAGTTGGATTGTTGCAACTAGTAAGAAAAGCATAAGATACTAACTCTTCAAACTCATACCTTGGCGGAGGCCTGATAGTGTGTCTGGATCTCTGTATAGGAAGATCATCAACTTTCTGGTTTCCCAAGCTAAAGCTCCCAGTAACCATAGGACCATGATCATTTTCATTGCCCTAAGCATCCAACTCCACCTGCACAACATGTTCATCAATATCCTTGCTTTTTGGGTCCCGTTTCTGTTCATCACTATCTTGAGTATACTTCACCATAGCCTTCTCATCAAAGACTACATCCCTACTGATCACCACCTTGTTTTCTAGTTGGTCCCATAGCTTGTACCCCTTTACACCTTTTCAATATCCCAAAAAAATGCAACAACGAGACTTCGAGTCAAGCTTAGACCTCTCCTCACTAGACACATGAACATAGGCTTTCTCAATTCAGAGTAGTCTACTGCACTTCTAGTCCATAGCTCTTCTGCCACTTTACCCTCTAGTAATGCCCTTAGTGATCGGTTTACCATAAAACAAGTCATACTAACTGCCTCAACCCAGAAGTTTTTCATTAGCCCTACATTAAACCTGAGACACCGAGCTCCTTCAGCCAAATTCCGGTTCATCCTTTCAGCCACACCATTTTGTTGAGGTGTCCGGCAAATGATAAAATGTCTTTTAATGCCCTATTGCTCACAAAACTCCATAAACCGAGAATCAGCATACTCGTTCCCATTATCCGACCTCAAGTATTTGATTCTTCTTCCTGTCTGGTTTTCTACTATAGCCTTCCAAATCTTGAACTTGGCAAAGGTATTAGACTTATGTCATATGAAGTATAGTCGGACTTTCCGTGAGTAATCATCAATAAAAATCACATAATACACATGTCCACCCTTTAATGCAACTCTAACCAGACCCCAAACATCGGAATGCACATAATCAAGAATACATTTCGTTTTGTGAACAGGTGACTTGAATTTTGCTCTGTTTTGTTTTCCAAGCACACAAATCTTGCAAAAATTCTAGTTGACATGATTTCAAACCTTTCAAGATGTTAGCCTTGGTGCAACCCCAAGAGGGGGTGAATTGGGTATTTAAAAATTATCACCTAGGTCAATCAGTTTAATAGCAGTATTACACAACCTAAGGTCAATCTATGCAATCAAAAAATATACATACACGTGCAGTAAAAGTAAGGTGCAGAAAAGTAAACAATACACGCAATATGTTATCAAGGTTCGGCCAAATTGCCTACATCCCCTCCTTGGCCACACCAGCACAAGGATTCTACTACGACTCACTTAAACGGGTGGAGCGGCACCTAATGCAACACACCTTACCAGGATGGCGCACCTAGTTTTCCTAACCGGGTCTAAGCCAATCTAGGACTATTTCACAGGGCTAGTCTCCCTCTTCAGGCCCGCGCCTAGAATATAACAAATGATATGAAATTTTTGTACACAAAAATACGCTTCTTCACAAACAGATATGTACACCAGTATAGCTCAAGCAATAATGCAAGCACGTATGATATGTAAATATGCTCAGTGCTCTAATGTGTGCTAAACACTCAAATAAGTATAGATAATCAATCTAGATCAAGAGTGTATATCTAAGCAAGATATGAAACACAATATTTGAATATCACAATATCATATCAAGGTTTCAAATATGCTAGCAAGTTTATTCAAAAAAAACTCAGCAAGATGTTCTCAATATACTCAGCACAATGAGTGTTTGAATGCAAGTTTTGAAAATGATTTTGAACACAAAAATATAGGCTTAGGTGTCTTGCAATAACAATGCAAGAACCACAACCTTCCAAGTCTTCCCACACAATATTTATCAAGTTAAATCAGTGGAAGAACTTGATGCTTCTACTCTCAATAAAATTAAACAATCAATATAATCTAATGAGAGTATAAGCATGTTAGATTAGACACAAGCACTTTAGAAATACTCACAACACTTGAAATATCAAAGAAAATGAAGTGTATGGGTGTTTTGGAGTAGTATAGGCTAAAAAGTGATTTTTTAATTTAAGAGAATTTTGGCCTTAATCAAATTGCTAATCCTTGCTAATTATTGCAAATGAACATATATATATATATATATATATATATATATATATATATATATATATATAGGCAAGGAGGAATTTTTGACCGTTGGGGACTCAATGAGAATAATTAGAAAAGTTTAAAACAAGTTTAGAAAAATTAACCCAGTTTACCCTTTTTAATTTTTAGTAAAAATTAATTTACCCCGCGAGATTCGGGTGCCCGGTCTGAGGTTCGGGTGCCCGAATAGACTTACTCAAAAAATAATTTTTTAAAGGTTCGAGTGCCCGAAATCAGGGTCAGTTGGCTAAACCAAAGTCAGTAGCATTCTGTCAGAGGTTCGGGTGCTTGAAGCTAAGTTCGGTTAACTGAACTGATCAATTCAGTCGCCCGAGGTCATAATGAACATGAAGGTCCGGGTGCCCAAGGGAGATATGCACAAAATGGTTTGGGTGCCTGAACACAAGTCAACAGTTTGACTTGTCAAAGGTTCAGTTGTCCGAAGCATTTTAAACGTAACGTAGTGGTTCGGTTGCCCGAGCACCTTCAACATTTTCAATTTAAGTTCAATTTTATCCTAAATTAATTCCCCTAATATAGTGAATGTTGTTGGGGACTATAAGCACTAAGTGTAGGTACCTAAGGTCCAACTAGAGTCAGTTTGAGCATACCTACCTATTATGCATGATGCAAATTATTACAAGTCATAGGAGTATACAGTCCATAATAATATTACATCCTAGAATGAAGAAAGTGAAAAAAAATACAAATACAACACTGACTTCTTCATTCATCAGCATGAACACCGCACGCCATCATGATATGTCTTTCAGTTTGAGTACATCTGTAAGGTGAACCTGCATGCAAGCCTTAATACAAACCATCAGTACCAAGAGTATTTTTCATGATCAAAACTGGGTGTGACCTATCAGACCAACAATCTTCCCATTTTTTATCATGACAAATACTTTATGCAAAAGTGGGTACAGCCTAAAAAGGCTCCCCCTGACTTTATGCATAAAGATAATTAAAGCTCAATTTAAATGATTTATCAATGGGTAATTAAATTTGAATTTAGCAATGTACCTAGTTTTTCCTCTTCTCCCCCTTTTGGCAACAACAAAAAGGGTTAAAAATTATAGCATGAAGACAAAAAACATCATTTAGATACAAGAGGTATATTGGGAAGATGTAAAAAATTTGGCAGCATGCCGTTTGAAAATGGATCATTCCCAATCATAACTTTGTACCTAAGTGACCTAATTTGAGTTTTAATCAAGTATATATATCATATTTCAATCAATCAACTCAAACAATATATAAGTCAAATACTAACAAAATCTGTGGAAAAACCTTGCTTAACTCCCCAAAATCAATACCAATCAGCTAAGCAAAGTAATGGGGGTATGAGCAATAATACCAAGCAATAACCCAAGCAAGAACTCTCACAAAGCGAAGATTAATCAATGGAATGAAGGTATGAGAGTGTATGGGGTTGGAATGAACAAATAGGGTTTAGGAAATTTGAGAGGCTAATCTTATTTGCTAATCTTGCCTTAATTTTGCAAATGAAAGGATATATAGGCAAGGGCAAAATTATGACCGTTGGGGACATGTAGGGTATTCTTAAAATTGTTTTAAAATGGTTTAGGAAAATTAACCCCCAATTTAATTAAATTTAACCCTAGTAAAAAATAATTTGACCCGCAAGACTCGGGTGCACAGTTTGAGGTTCGAATGCCCAAATAGACTCACTCAGAAAATCATTTTTTAACGGTTCAGGTGCTCGAAGTAAGGGTTGGTTGGCTGAACCAAAGACAGAAACTTTTTACCTACGATTCGGGTGCAAAAAGCTGAGTTCGGTTAACCGAATCAGCAAGCTCGGTCACCTGAGGCCTTTTTGAATGTGAAGGTTCGAGTGCCCGGGTTGGTGAAAAGAACTCTGACATGGGTTCGGTTGCCTGAGGACGATGCGCTCATTTCTGGTTCGGTCACCTCTAGTCACCCCGCTGACTTCTTAACGGTTCGGGGGCCCGAGGTGTTTTGAACACGACGGGTTCGGTCACCCGACCTCTCATAATTTTTTCCTATTTAGTCTATTTTTAAGTCAATTGATTCCCTTGATTATGTAAGTGAAATGGGGACTGTTTGTGAATTTGTTTAGGGACCTAAGGTCTTTCTATCCTACCGAAAAAATCCGGCGCTGATTGACTTGCCCTAAGGTCATTCGGCCCCTATGGTCAAACTACGGTCTTGTTGAGCTTACAATTACCTATATGCATGACATGCAGAGATTATTACAGACCGATATAAATTATTACAGGCCAATATAAAAATGAACGCAAATACAATTGAAAATAGGTCTTCATTCCTTTTGCTTCTCCAAACGCCATTATACAGTGTGAGCATTGAGTTCCTTATGGCATCAAATGTATCTTTACCATCCATGTGTGAGAATTAACCCTGTTCATAAGCTCAGTGCACAAGTAAGATATATATGTTTTGTCAGCATCAAAAACAGAGATCGAACCCAAAAATTCAACAATCTCCCCCTTTTTGATGATGACAAACGCATGAGAGCAAAATGGGGTTTAGCCTAACAAGCTCCCCCTATCAATATGCATAACGTAAAAGAAAAACAATGTAGCTCAAGCATATTTACAAACGAAGACATTTCAAATGATATGCATTTATTTCTGACAATTTAGCACACTTAAGCTCAGACCATTCAAGTTTTAAGTATAAAAGATATGCAACATTTTGCTCAAACAACTCTCCCCCTTTTGACATCAGCAAAAGGGCATGTAAAAATTTAAAATTATTTTTAAAATTGTTACATTGAAGCACATAAACAAGAAATAAAATATGTTTCATTTAAAAAGCATTTCTTGCAATAATACAGTAAATATATAACTAATATATATATATATATATATATATGTATAAAAATATATATCCCTTTATGATTTTCTATAAACACAGGGAGTGCTTGCTGAAAAAGAGACTATAATTTAATGCAAGCAAGCAATATTTTTCTGGTATTTGATTTAAGAGCAATACAACATATAATCAGAAAAGAACAACCATGTAGATCTTAAAAATTTAATCAATCAAATACAAGATCATATGGTAAAAACGGATGACTATGGCAAAAATAAACATTATGCTTCAAATTAATATTTTCAATAATATCATTTCATTTAAGCACATGCCACAGAGCAACTTAAAGCACATCTAAGCTTAAAAATGGGCGAGCACAACAAGATTATGATTTTAGCTTAAGGTCTCCCCCTAATACTAGCTTAGATAAAATGAACAACTTATACTACTCAAAGATTTAATTCATTAAGCACGCCAAATAGTATAAGCGGTTATTTTTAGATTCCTTGGACCAACTATAATGAATGTATATATATTTGTCACCTAATTAGTATAGTCAACCCAAAAGGCCACAAATGCATCATAAATAGATATGTACTGTATAGCACATAACCAAGAACACTTCATATCTAAATATTAAGCCATAAAAGCTAGATATTATGTTTAGAGTTACAGAAGAGCCTCAATATATAAGAAATAAATCCGTAAGATGCATATGAGTCCTTTAGGCTCTTTCTATAAGGATGGAGCTCAGCTCCCCTAACTACCTAATGATTATGCAAGGATGAAATTTAATTTTTAATTGGTTTTCACTCATCCTTTCAAAAATATTTTAACGTTTATTTTATTATAATCGTCTTTAACACAAGGTTTTGGTTTTGGAAAAATTTTGTCAAAATTTCGGCAGCATGTCATCTGTAAATCAGACATTTTCCAAATTTTTATGCACCAAAACCTGATAGATTCAAGTAATCAATTCAAAATAATTCTGTTTGAGCATGCCAGAACCTATTTTTACTACTAGCATGCAATACACAACATACTGCATCAGCCATGCAGTTGTCATTCCATACAAGCATGCAAGTACATAAGTTTCTGCAATAGCCTTGCAGATGGCGTTCCATGCAATCCAGTATTATCAAATAGTATATTCTATAACAGTTCACAATACTAGATAATCACAAATCACTATCCATCAAGATATAATATGAACAATGAACAACAGTGGATAGTTATGAGTTTAGTGTTGTGTTGCTTTTCATAAAGACATAAAGAAATATAATAATGAGAGCATTCAAAGAGTCATGAGATTTTGAAAAGAAATGCTCCCCTTAAGTTATGCACTTGTTCATTTTATGCCTTTTTCATCACCAAATATTTTAGCCAAGGTTCCTAAGATTTTCAACGGATTTAGACTTGGCATGAATGCTTTAGGCTTATCAGACCAAAAAGTCACAATGAATATCTTTTCTGTGAGTTAAGCCTATCTTGCCTCTTCTCTTATGAATTTCAATACATATGAGAGGCATAAGTTCAAATGGCATTAAACTTTAAGAATCGTGCATAGGTTTCTTGAAACTTTGCATTTTCATATATATTGAAACCTAAACCAATCATGTTAGCCATTTAACTTAATTCATGAAGATGAAACTGTAAAAGTTTTGACTTAAATTTTTAGAGCTTGTGATGATGATTTAAATACTCTTAGTAGTTAAATTTCTATTAAGTTTAGAAAAGTATTTAGAAGAGGTAAGATATTATTAAAATAGTTTTATGATAGTGAATATGTCCAAA